>NW_020884898.1:6725217-7062360 GCF_003945725.1 Corapipo altera | reverse complement strand
GAGGAAATGTGGGTACTTCCAAGGTCTTAAGTAGCTCAATCAATCATCTGAGCTCTGCACAGTCCTTTAAGGAAACAATATCTGCAGTGATGTGTAAATGAAGCCACAACTGAAGCTGGAAATTATTTTGAGGTACCACAGCCTCAGCCTCAGTGCAGCCTTGGCTGGTGGTTATATTGACATCTCAATACTAAATGTCAGCCACACAACCAGACAGCCTTTCAGAATTGTTCCTCTTTTGGCATCTAAATTAAATTCTCTCTTACTCAGAGTAGACCCAAATGGCTGTATATACACACAGTCATAGATGTATTTATGTTGTGTGGATGGCTGTACTGGTATTACACTAGCTCAGAATCCTCTCTCTTCTGTAAATTTTTTATTTTAGTAAAACTTTAAGGTCACCTTCCACTGGGAAAAATTAAATAAGCAGAGACTGAGTTGCTGATTATTTAAAGAAGACAAAAAGGCAAGAAAATGTAAAATTTAATAACTCTTCTGGCTTAAAAGCTTAAACAACCTAGGGAAAGAAAGACATTTATTTAGGAGCATGATTAATTTAATCAGTTGTTTAATGTGATGCCTTAAATTAAGTACAAAGTTTTTATCCCTTCTGTAAATGGGTAATCCTATTTCTACCAAATTTATATCTAAAATTTAAAAATTGTCTCCCATTTAATCGATTTGCAGATATTTTTGGCTACTTTCTGTGGATTGTGGTGCTATATTTACTGGCTGAAATAAAGCTGTACAGGCTTGGAAATGGTGTTTCTTTCCCTTCCAATATTAGTTTTTCCCATTTAACCATAAGTGTTGATATTAGGTCTGTTACACTAAAGAAGAATGAAATTATCAGGGAACTTGTTTTTTTTGGACCAATATTTCCTGCAGTATCAGGGCAGCTTGGACTTTATTATTCATTCATTTCTTCCACAACACGAAAAATTGTTTCATGAGCTTCTACCTGTGTATGAGTTGTATTGTCTGCTAATGGTTTAAGAACTTCCAAAGAGCTGTTATTTGTTTGATGAAATAGAGATCTTGTACCTGATGATACCTTAAGTGATACATCGACACTTTATAGGCTGGTGCCAGTGGGAGCTGTTATTCACTGATAGGATATTCTCCAGAGACTTCAAAAATGTTGTGTTTTTTACATGCTGCCTGCACAGGTAATGAGCACAGTCAATGGCACAATCAGCAGTGCAAGGCTAGCAACATGTATTTTACACAGTTAAAACCTGTCAGCAGTTTTTGTGACCTGAAAAACAGCTTGAGTACCCTTATATATTAAGAGAAAATAAGTCTTTAGACTTTTGGCAAAAATAGGGTGACAACAAGTGGGCTGGATTCTTTTTTTCAATCTGTTGTTTGATTTGTTTAATAAACTCTCTAAAACTCTGTGTAATAGTTAACTTTTAATAATATATTAACGTCCTTAGTTTGCTTAAAAAACCCCCAGATTTTCCTATCACATTTTCACTGTACCATCTCTCTGTGTGCATCTACTCATAAACTCTTTTTCCTATTGATACCATTTTTCAGATTTCAGACACAGTTCTCAGATCTCAAACAGGCACATTATGCCACTTTAACATGACAATGATGATGTACAAAGTGAAGACTCTACAGCATCCTTTACTGACAGATTCAGCAAACAATATTTCTTAGGACTGCACAAATGAATGATAGGTCTGAGCTTTGATCCTTGGTCAAAATAACTCCCATCTATGACGGACTCAACTTTTATTATTAAAATTTCTAAATGTTCCATAAATAATGTTATTAATAATAATATAGGGTTTGTCTTTTTACAAATTCCTGCTTTTGCAAGTAAAGCTTTGACATTTATGTCAAAGAATTAGTAGCTATGGTAATCTTTACCTTACTGCAAGCTGATGATCTGAAATGCTTTAATATATCTTATAGGTAACATTAAAGCCCTCAGGGTTATATTACTGGGTAAAAGTTGTTTGAATTATCATAGTATTCTATAAACATTCCTCTACTTAAAATAATATACAGAAGTGGGTATTTAATATAGAAAGTTGCATTAAGAATACAGTTATGTGAATATTTAGAGTTCCAAACTGAATAAATACCATTTTACCAGTACATTTAAAAAGTCTCATTTGGTGTTATGGTCTGTTCTTCAAAGTGTATTTTCTGCTTAAATTTAGAAAATGTAAAAATAAATACAGAATCTCGTCAGGAACTACACTGACTTCCTTTGGAGCTTTTAAATGTAGGGATGAATAATAATAATAAAAGAATTAACATACATTCTGATTAGATAAACACAATACTTAGAGTATGGAACATGTGATGTTATTTATGCCATAGTTATCAGTGCTTCCTTGTCACAAATCCAGAGTGATTTCAATAATACCAGAACTATAGAAGTCCTGTATTGAGATTAAAAGTATTGCAATCTTAACCAAAAACAATACTGTAGGCATTTAAAATTAAGACCTTAAATAACTTTCAGATTCATTAATTTCTCTAAGAATTTTAAACTCACAGGTCATAGACTTTAGCAGTTATACCATAATTATGTTTAAAAATATTTCCAAATTGCATATAAAAATGTATGGATTTATATGGTTAGATTAGTCCTTTTGTCTTTATTACCTTTATCTTTGTATTTGTCCAAATGTGATTGTGTGGTTTTAGAACATTACATGTGCATCATTCATCTTGTAGCAAGTGTCAAAATATTATTTTCCTGAGTTTGATTTTTTTTCTCTCTTGAGATATCCTCAGCAAATGTATTTTCAGGCACTTTTATTGGTAACTTTACTTCTTCCATGGGCTGCAGTATGGACATCCCCTTCACCATGTACCTTCATGGGCTTCAGTGGGTCAACCTTCTTGTCATGGTCTTCTCCACAGGCTCCAGGGGAATCTCTGCTCCAGGACCTGGGGCATCTCCTCCTCCTCCTCCCGCCTTGGTGTCAGCAAGGCTGTTTCTCACACTTTTTTCCTTGCTCCTCTTTTTCTTCCCTTCCTCATCCAGAAACTCATTACTTCCCTCCAGGTCCCAGTCTCCCCTCCCAGTTTGCCTGTGTACCAGAGAATCCCAAAGCTGTGACTGTTGTTTTAGCTGAGGTTAAGTTAACCTCATAGTCTCTTCAATTTATGTGTTGTTACAAATCTGTTTCTCCAGTGATGTACTATACATAACTTCTGATAATTTTGTTTAATAATATATACTCCTTGAGTTTCCTAACCTGTGCAGTTGAGTAGGCAAGGTTGTAAGCTGTCTGGAAATAAGCAAAAGATTGGTTCAAAGGTTTTGTTTCTCAATTATATTTTCCCCAGCAGCACAATATGGTTTTGTGCTGCCATGTTTTAATGTTTGCTTTCCAACTTGTTTCAAAGTCTAATAGGAGGACATTTTTCCATAATGGTTTTCATCCAACTTGGCTGATATGTCCAGTATGATCTTTTATTTATAGATATACTTATAAATAAATTTAGAAATGTGAATAGAGAAACTGTATTGGATACCAATTAAATAAAATAACTGGAAACCTAATGTCCTTTCAGACAGGTCCAGGTTAGCTCACTTTCTCCATTTTGCTTGCTACTGCAATAAATTCCTTTTGTTTCTTCAGTTACAAAAAGCCCTACAGAACTATCAGAGTTTGTGAGTGAAGACTTTTTGATCTGTGAGGTCAGCATCTGTATCCTGCTGACAATTCCCTTCTCCTCGTGACTCAAATAATGCATTTGCATTTCTGGCTTTCTGTGACTTTCCTTCCCCTAAGGGAGCCTTGTTTCTTGAATATGCCCCTGCAGGGCTCCATCTCATCCCAGTTTCCAGGCAGACTTCCTATCTACTGTCTAGCCATAGTCATTTTAATAAAATATGCATCAACTTTGCAGTAAACTGGAAGGGATCCCAAACTGCATACAACTACTGAACAAACCAGAAACTCAATTTGTGATTTATTACTCTTTTCCCAAATGAAGCACATGTTTTGCTACTCTGTGTTATGTCTTCCCCACATCACCTATTCCTGCAGCTAAAGCTAAACTTTGTCGTGGTTTGCACCTGAATTCTGTGAAAGTTAAATGAATGCATATATACATGAATTAAGCTCTGTTTGAGATTTTTGCAGTAGTATTAATTTTAAAGGCTGCTATATATTCTTACAGAAAGTTTTCTGAGCAAGAGTGGCATACAACCTGTATTTATCCAAGAATTTGGGGTTGGTCCAAATAATATGTTACCAGTTTAAACAAAATAACCCAAGCAATTATGCTTTGTCCTGTTATGGCTTGAACACTTTAATCTGAGTTATCTAAGTAACAAAGGGGGGAAAATAACATTACAGTAAAAATTGGAATACAAAAGTTTCCTAGTTTTCTTTTCCTTGTTATAGTCACCCTTCCAGTATTCTCTGGAGACCTGTTTACATGCTTTGTCTTCATACGTGTCCAGCCACAGGCTGTTTTGGTTTCTTTGCTTCTTATTTTTCCCCCATGTTTTCACCTGTTAGTCCCTGAAGTTGCAGAACTGCATCCTCCAGTCCCAATTAAAATAGGGAGCTAATGTTTTCTATTTTCTGGTTAGACCTTTGCCATACAAAGTAGTTAGCACAGAGCTAAGTGGAAACAACTTTGAGTATTTACCTGATGACAAGGGACTTGCGATCATAAAACAAAATCACCTCAGACCAATGCAGCCTCTGGTAAGGCTCAAGAACCTGCACTGTAGCAGTGCAGAGCTTTTCCTAGTAACAGAACAATCATAAAGGGCTAAAATCCCTGCCTGAAGGAAGGTTTTATAACTCTCTCTCTGGGCAGTGGGGTGTAATTTCACCATACTGGTTATTTCTACAGCTGAAGTAATATTTACTTCAGATTTGAACTGACCCAAACAGAAACATGACCAAGTTGAAGTTCCTAGTCAGAATCACAGAATCAACTAGTTTGGAAAAGCCCTCTGAGATCATTGAGTCCAACCATGTTTGTTGCAACTAATGCTGTGTATATATAATAGTGATTATTATTACCCAGATGCACAGAGATTGAGTTATGAATGAAGATTAAATTCTGGCAAATCACAGTATTTTAAGTCTGAGCAATCCTAGATCCCACGTGGGACATGTGTTTGGAGCCTTGTGCTATGCCACAGTCTTCCCTTATTTATCCTTTGCAGAAAGACCTTGTGACTCCAATTTACACTGCAGTTACCATTTTAGAGATTTACAAAGCTGTGAGCTTTACAAAACATTATCTGTGTCCCATTCTCTTTTCTTCAAAGAATCAAGTTACAATAAGATTTGATTGTCTAAACTAAAATGTAATAGTACAGTAAAATCACTATTTTTAGAGGCTGTTTTATGTGAGATCTGTATTAAATAAGAATATTGTACTTGATGGGGTTATTCCTGAAGTTTTGCTGGGCTGAATTCATCTGAGTCACCTATGTTAATGGCATTATAGCAGTGTTGGAGTCGGAATAAAGCCACTGGATACAGTATTTATGAGTGAAGCAGAATTTCTAATTGCAAAGTGCAGAAGTAATTATTACAGTTGTAATAATTACTGCTGTACTTATAGAAACTCATTTGTGGTTACTGTTGTTATTTTTCATGGCCAACACTAATACTTGTTTTCCTCTATGAGTTTTTTCATATGATGCTACTATTTTTGCCATTAAAAATCATCAGTAATTTCTTTCTTGTGATTTGCATCTTTAGCAGAAGTAATCTTGAGTGGTAATCATATTTTCTCTCTTTATTATTTTTCTTTCATATTCATTTATGAGTTAAAACCTGTCAAGGAAAGAAGTTCACTTTTAAGTGTCATGGCTTAGTAAGTGTTTGGTGTATGGGATATCATGTGTCATCTCGTTGCATAATGACTTAAGTTTGAAAGAAATGCCAGCAGGAATCAATGAAATATCAATCAGTTCATGATTTCAAAAAATTGTATGAAGCATTCAAGAACACATTTTTTTTCCTGATATTGTACATGCTGCCTAACAATCTACATAGAAACTGCTACTATTTCCAGTCTGAATTGTTTAAGAGTAACTCCCGTGTCTGCAGTTGAACAGAAAATCAAAAGAACAGTTGGGTTTTTTTCTTCAATATTAGAGGGTTTTGTGACTTCCCTGGTGTTACACTATAGATCTACAAACAGTACATTCTTCAATAATTTCTTCTTTGTGGAAAAACAAATTCCTAAGAAATTCAGGAATTTGCAGCATGCTGACATATATATTTAACAAGCTGCAGTTTTAAAAGTATCACAAGGTCTCCTGTAAAAATCACTGAAGTCCAAGACACTACTGTAGCATTATTCTGATTCACTGAACATTAAGGCATATGCACATAGCAATACTCTGGAATTTTCTGCTGTCTCCAACAGGTGCATGGATAGAATACATTTACCTGAAGAGAATGGGAAATATTGTGAATATACCATCCATAATGCAGAAGGGAGCTTCCATCAGCTTCTACACGATGATGGCTGTTGTGACTAACAGCCCTTTCATCATCAAAGGTAGATTTTCAGACTAGGAATTGCTGCTCACCTGCATTTTATAGACTTCTGGAATTTTATCATCATTTAGTATCAGCATGTCAGGTTGCAGTTCTTATCTTTCATGCTGCTTCAAGAAACATTTTCACAAGCAATTACAATCTGCTTAAATCTCCCATATGAAAAATGTCAGCCTGAAGTGTATGACCTCAAGCTTTCCTCTCATGTGGATATCAACACAACCTTAAATCAGAAAACTTCCTAATAAAATTGTGATTCATGAAATTCTGAACATGATCTTTTATCCAGTATTTGTTTTCTCCTTGAAAATTCAGTGATGTGTACTGGGAACATGACCAATACAACACAATGAGCTGACAATTTTTGGCAATTTGGTCTGAAGAAGGAAGAGTCGGGATTTTTTCAACTCTTAACCCCTACAATGTGAGGATCTTCAACAATGTTCATCTGAAACAGATCCTTTGGAGGAAATTTAAAAAGACCTGCAGTTTTTACTGAAGTTATATGTTCTTATAAAGGCTTTTCTTTAGTATATTGCTCCATGTTTTGCAAAAGAAACAACAATCTCAATTCTAAGCCACTGTTTCTTCATCATTTCTGTTGTTAATATTTATAATGCACATCCAAAATAATACTAAAATACACAAGGTGTTGGAAGATATATTTGGTAAACATTTGACAGGTAAAAACTGACACATAGCATTGAAACTATGGACAGTAATGGCACTTTGGTCACAAATAAGCTTTAAACACTACAAGAAAAAAAAAGTTAAACGTATTCAACTGGTCTGGATTTTAAATGTAGGGATTTTTTGCTTGCAGTCTTGTACTTGGACTTCAGGGGTTAAAGGAGTACTTCAGTCAGCCAAATGGTAACTCTATAGAAAGGAAGTCAGCTACTCTAACCATCCAAGTAATATTACCAAAACCCAGCTACAAACGAATCACCAATTTCTGCAACTCTTCTCGCCTTCCATTCTTGTTTTCAGCCAACTCAAAATGCAAGTTTTGGCAGACAAACAACTTCATCTCATTTGGTGCTACATTTTCTCAGTGGGAGCTGGAGAAGTGGATGATAATTCAAACTCATCCACTAACCACAGCATCTACCTCTGCCCAAGTACAGCTTTCTGCCTATGTAAATGAATGACAACTTCCAAGCATCACAATCAACTAATTCTCCCCTTCTGAGTAATTACACTGATTTTACTACAATGGCAATGGAATTTTGCAGATTGAACACTCCATGATACCTGAATAAGTTGTTCTGTCCCAGAAGCTGTTCTTGTTGCCTTTTGGATGTTATTATCTCATCATTTCTCTGTTCTCTCTGCATGTGGAACCCTTGAAATGCAGAGTTATCATTGTTCTGATGCTGCCTTGGAATTATAATTTTGAAGCTGTGCAAAAATCAGTCAGATCAGCATCAGCTGGCCTGGGCTTTGGGAATATTCACACGTGGAACTACAAATCATGTGAGACATTTGGGAAGCAAGAGCATGACAGAAGAACTCAAGGAGTAGAATAACATATATGTCACAACAAGAATTTTATCAAAACCAAAAATAATGGGATACTTCCCATTTTTTGATTAGTGTAGTATTCATTTGGGTTTAGCTCCATATTCTAAGTAGGAATAATATTGCAATGCAGAAAGTTTTCATTTTTTCTTTTTTTTTTTTTTAGAAGGTACTTTTTATATTTCAGTGGTGTCATTA
This sequence comes from Corapipo altera, assembly GCF_003945725.1. Classification (NCBI taxonomy): domain Eukaryota; kingdom Metazoa; phylum Chordata; class Aves; order Passeriformes; family Pipridae; genus Corapipo; species Corapipo altera. Next base: position 7,054,123 of record NW_020884898.1, on the reverse strand, counting down.
TGTATAATTTTACTTGGAGACCTGTATAGAAGAGTTTTCTTTGACAATGACAGAGAACTACATTGCTATCAGTATTGAAAAGAGAAGATGTTTTTCTTTTATATATTAAATTCTTAATCGATGGAATGCGGTTTCTATGTAGATAAAGTCACAAAGTGACTTCACCTGAGTAAAACACTATCCAAGTCTCTGCTGAAGACTTGTCACTTGTGTTTTAGCTTTATGCTGGTAATGAGGTTGTGGGAGGTAAAAAACCACCACTAAAGCCTCAAAACCCTCACTTTTATTTATGAATTCTATGAAATTCTCAAATTAACATTTATGATGAAAAATATTTTGATTTCCTAAGATTTTGTTACGATTCCCAAAATGCTGTTTAAAGGTAATTTCTGAAGACTTTGGCATTCTTCCCATGTTTTAGAGTGTGCCTGTTAACAGACTTTCTAATTGATCTTTCTAAAGAACATCTATATCTATATGGAAGTATTTTGTTCACATATGTTTTCAGACCTCAATGGCTATTCATGCTCCAGGATGGAGGATTAATTCGATGAATGAGCACAAATAATGAGTACTAGACCACAGAGACTATTCTCATTGTCTAGGGTTTTGTTTTGTACATTTTTATACTCTTCACTAATACTAAGAAACAGAAGCATGGGTACTCAGACTGACAGAAGACAGCACAATATGTATTCTACATCTCTCCCACTATAATATTTGAAAGGAAAAATTTAGTAGGTGTCCATTATTATTTCAAGTAGACTTGAGAGTTACTGACATTATTAATTTATAGGGATTATATCTATATTTTGATTTGTCCCCACTGACAGCTCCAAGGCTTTTTTCCCGATGGGGATTTCCCCTGAGGATTACTGGGCAGGTGCAATGTACTTGGTGTTCTCATGTGGGCTGTCCTTTCCTCTCCATGTTTTGGTGTGTTATGATACCAGATACGGTGCTATATGTGCTCTGCACAATTAGTGCAGGAGAGAAATAAACCTCAGAAAGATTTTACCAATGGTTACAAAGCTCTGGTGGGTGCAAACCCCAAGGTTAATGCTGCTTCTGTTTGGAATTGTGTATTTGCTGTTCAAAGTTAAATAGAAACACTGGCATTGTGGATCCATATCTCTATTAACTGACTTACACCATAAAGCAGTTTAGTGCAACCACACTAGTATTTTTGAAGTACTTGTGAAAAATTCATCATACTAACTACCATTTTTTATTTGCATCTGTTAATCTCCAGCGTATTCCAGGAATCATCTCACAGACACAGACACCTGCTTCAATACATTGCCTTTAATTAATTAATTTATTTATTAAAGGAATTTTCTTGGTTTGTATTTGCAGTGTTTTTCTTAATGCATTTCTGTGTTCAGGAATGTCAGGCTGTCAGTGTATTTTTAATCAGGCATTGCACCATGTTTGCAGGAAAAAAAAAAAGGAGTTGTACACTATCTACAGAATAGGTCGAGGGAACAGGACTTCTTAAACTGTTCATGAAGATGTCACAGTATAATACACATTATAAGCAATGTACGGGAACACATCTTATACATTTTTTATTATTAGGTAGCAATTTCAATGAGACAACTTTAAAAAAGTAGAAATTATATTCAGTAGATGCGTATTTTTATGACAATTTGAGTGAAATTTTCTTGCCAACAATAGTTGTTTTATTTATTTTTATGGACTTTGAACCTAGTAAATCCCTCTTACAATGTTTCTTACCATTTATTTGATTATGAGAATAAATGATATGGTTATGCAAAAATCTCCTATCATTCCGAGTATTTATTAGTTTGGGTTTTGTTCTAACTATATATCTAAGATATATTATGTCATCTGTATTTGAATTGCATAGTGTGAAAATATAGGAAAGTTATTTTGGGTACAGTTAACATTTTTTTCCAGCAGTACTAGAAAATAATTAGATAAACTAGAACAAGATTGAAAAATTACTGAAAAAACTAATTATTTTAAGGAACTTTGTCATTATTTGCATTATTATTTTATTTATAACATCAATTAGCACTCATATCTGTGCTTAGGATTGTATGGAATAGCAAAATATATAATAGTGATTTTAAGTATTTGGAATTAGTAATGAACTGATGAATCACTAATAAGTATTTAGTACTGTATCTATTATTCATAGTCACAGGTTGTTTCACAGTTTTAAATGTATCTTCATAGGGAAATATCTGTCATCAAAGTAAAATCAGAAATTAAATTGCTGAAGTGTATTTACATTTTAAGTGGGAATAATGTAGATTGACCATGGTATTGCATGAAAAAAGAAGCAAATACTCCATAGGGAAATAATACTGTTATTAACTATGTCATAGAAAGTACTTGTTTTACCACTTAATATTTTATCTTAAAGAAATTGCTTTTTAATTATCCCAAGAATTCCCTCCAAAAGCCATGATATTCATTACTGTGACATGTTTACAAGTAGCATCATAACTTTTCCTTCTTTAAACATATAATGGAAATAGAATTTTCAGTATTAGAAATTACATACATGACAGATAAGTGGTCTTAGTTACTAACTTTTACCAATCCAGAGGGGGTTTTGTTTGCTCTTGCATTAGAATTCCATATCTCTAATTTATGTACTTTAGCTGAGAGGTGCTCACAGGAAACAGAATTCAATGTTCTTGGATTCTGGCATGGGATCAGAATACATTTCTTTCCATATAAATAGTGATAAACAGAATGCTTTATCTGACTGCTTTCCAACAAATATTTTAAGATCTTAATTGTGTGCATTTTTTCCTCTATTAAGAAACAACTGTAGAGAGTTAAATGCTCAGCCACTTAAATATCAGCTGCCACATGGTATTTAGTGTAAAAGCAGTAAAATCCAGACTGTGTACTGTAGAACTGAACATTAAATCTGTTTCAAGTTTAAATGTGATCCAATGAAATAGTTACTGATTCTCCCTGCCGTTTCCACCTCCCTCAGTAATGAAGGTAGGTGAATATCAGTATTTCTAATAATATTTTTGTTCATGAAACAAAAATAAAAAACAAAGTACAACAAATTTCCCAAAGGTTTCCCAGAGGCGCTGTGGATGCCCCATCCCTGGAAGTGTTCAAGACCAGGTTGGATAGGGCTCTGAGCAACCTGATCTAGTGGAAGGTGTCCCTGCCTGTGGCAGGGGGGTTGGAATGAGATGATCTTTAAGGTCCCTTCCAACCCAAACCATTCCATGATTCTATAAGTACAGAGCAGAACCAAATTAAAAATAACTTCTTTTTCCTCAGATATACTACTCTATGAAGGTCAAAGTGCCAAGCAGAGGACTTTTTTTTTAAATTATTTTATTCAGTTGTCCCCAATATTTATATATGCTTCAAATTCAAATAATTTGGGGGAGAGGAGTTGTTATGGATAAGGATTTTTATGAATTTGCTAAATATAAAATTTATGCTCTAGAAAATTGGAAGCTAGATTATTTTTTCTCTCTTGGCCTTTTCCATGCAATGATATGGAACTGAAATCCAGAACTTCCAGTTGCATTTATGGTTCAAGTTTTTTTAACAATTGTGAGCTTCTGACTAGAAAATGTGAATAATGAAAATAAATCTATGGCTGAATTTGTAGTTTGGTTGTCGTCTGAGGGGTTATTTCTGCATTGTTGAGGACCAGAGAGATGGTGCTAACTGTAATCTAAGATATAATGATCTTACATGAATGCATTTTCATTAACTACAGCTTCATAACACAGTGAGTGAGATCATAAAGAAGTTTTGAGTATAAAGTTCACTCTTGAAGTCATAAGTTGATATATTTTGTGGTTTCTCTTGACAATGTTCCTTTAAGCATGTACTTATTCCCTTGATTATAGTGTCTAGAAACAGAACATATTTTTCTGTATTTTTTTTATTTATTTGGAAAATTTAGAAGTTGCTTAGCTGTCAGTAATAACTTCACCATAGGTGAAGAGATGCTTTCAGTCATTCTTATCAATGGTGTTTAATATATAAATTATACATTGATATACATATATAAATATATCAAACCTTCTTTTTTCCTGAATCAATGTAAACAGAGCCCAGATGGCCGTATAGAAGTCAAAGGGCAGCATGGAAAATCGTCACTGCATATTAAAGATGTGAAGTTGTCAGATTCAGGGAGATATGACTGTGAAGCTGCAAGTAGAATTGGTGGGCACCAAAAGAGCATGTACCTTGATATTGAATGTAAGTTCTAATATTTTGTTTTCTCTTTTAAATTTGTTTTAAAAGAAAAAAAAAAGTACATTCTTAACGGAAGGTCATTTTTTCATGGTAATTCGTGTTTGAATTTGCATAAATGAAGAAAGCATGTCCTGTAGATCGTTATTCTGTGGAGGAATCGTGTCTTTTCTGAAGTTGATAAGAGCCTTGTCAGTGATTTAAGTGGGACAGGATTTCATCTGAAATCATATTCCAGTGGTATTACTCACTAACTTAAGGTTAAGCTTAATAGTTTCAAATCTTTGGGCTTGCTGAGACTGCTGGGGATGAAAAGTATTCAACAGGATAAGGTAAGGACTGATTTGAGCAGCAGTTCAGTCTTGAGCTTAACCTTCTAAGATTCAACAAAGTCTCTTTTTTTTTTCCCCACCTAGTTCTCTGATTTACTAATCCTTAAAAAGTCTCTCACCCCTGTTATAACCCTCCTGGAGTTATCAAGTTGGTGACAATCTCTTTTACAGATTGCCTTTATTCAAAGCTCTTGCATTTTATCTGGTAGAAAAGGAGATTGTTTTTGCTTAGAAGATTGTGATGCTTTAGAAGCCAATCAGAGGATATAAATCTGAAATATACAAAAACCCATTGGAAAATTGTCTCTTCAAACTGTACTTCAAATTCATGAGCAAAGGTCTTCGAAAAATGAAAAAATAAACAACTTCTTCATTTATATTTCATTGTTATTCTATTTCTGTAGAGATTTTCTGGATACAGTTTTTCCAATACATTTCCAGTATAGTCTGAGTGAACCTGTTTAAACTGAGTCTCTGAAGAGAAAAAGTCTTTCCAGTGGGAGGACAGAAGTTGGAATAGGATCTGTGGTGCAGGAATATAAGTAAGGATTGCAGACCACTGAGTGATTTACTGGGGAGTTCTGAAAGGGACTTCAGTATGCATTTGTGTTTTCCATCTTTATGGCAGGGGAGCAGTGCATTGTGGCATAGGAAATAAATCTGGAAGCAAAACAATGAATAGTCAAAAGAATGGTTAGGAATGGAGAGATTTACCAATCCAGAAGACCTAGAAATAAATACAGTGTTTATTAATAGCTTTAACATAGCTAGTCTTCAGTAGTCATATAAAGGTATTTTGAACTTTGCAAAATATTATTTTGGGAACATGTTAATTTGCTGTATTTGTTTCTTTAATGAGTGCACTGGTAATGATTTATATGTATGTAAAGAAAAAAAACTAGATAAAAATGCAAATTCAGTGAAGATTTTGGAAATTTTCTGTGAAATCCTGCCTACTCTTCACATAGTGGTATAAAATATATTCTTTGATTATGGCTATATAGCTGCTGTGCTTTAAAGTTAAATATTAATACATTTTATATTCAGTAGAGAGACATGAGATGCACCTCATGTTATAAAACATGGGCAATTGAAATTTAAGAATTTATTAGCAACACAGAATTCATACCGAAGGGCATGACAAAATCTCTGCATTGATACAATATATTATTTTAATCTAAAACACCTTTCAGGGTAAAAGTTTTAGAACAGATGGCAAGAATTTAAAAGTAACATAGTCTTATAAAAGTATGGCAGAATTAATTTTAAATGTGTGTGGAACAATCAAATATAGTGTATGAGAAAATGGAATAATTTAAACTCTGAATTTATGCCTTAGTAGACAATTTTTATACAGCATAAAATTTTCTACAGTTCAAATGAAACATAATTTATAAAGAACATAGAAATATTATTCTATTGTCAGAGATATCACACATTGTAATGATTACTTTTAATGTATAACACAAGATTTGTATTATGACATTTCTAAAACTGGAGATTTAAGATTTAAATACTTAACTGATAATGAGGTTTAAACAATTTTTTTCCATATTTCTGTATGAGTAACAGAAATATGATTTTTTTTCAAATCCTTTATGTCAGGAGTTTTATAATGCAAAGAAAATATTTCTGGGGTGATACAATTTAGGTCTATCTCCATTCATATTCTGATTAATGAGTTAGAGAAATGCCTTGCTTTCCTTTGCAAATAACTTTGCATTGGTACATGAACTGCAAGTATAACTTATTTATCTTACCCAGGAAAGAAAACACTTGTCTTAATGGTGAAGAATTCTTTAGTTCTTTATTTAGAACAGTGTCCCCAGGAGGAAGTGTCTTCTTTCCAACCTCATCTCCCATCAGTGAAATCTTTGTCATACACTTCTGTAATGAAACAGCCTCTTCAAAGAATCTTTCAGCACCTCATTACCACCATTTCCATCCAGTGCTGTGTTGTCACAAGTGCCAACAGTCCTTCTCTCCACTAAAAATACCTTCTTTTATGCAGCAGGTGTCATAGTTATCCCTCATTCCAGCTATTGCACTTCATGAGTTGCAGGCCAGGGAGCTTCAGCAAAGGCACAGGTTCAAAAACTAGGCAGCTTATTTGTGGTTTTGTAGTAAACTGGTAAAAACAGGGGGAATCACTGTAAGGGTCTGTGAAGTGAGTTTCATATAGAGGATTTGATTCTCCTTGTAATATTTTCCAAGTGATGTTTTTTCAGCATATTATATACAGTTACAAACGTTGCTATCAGGGCTTCTAGATTTTTTTTCCCCCAAATATTTATTTACAAAATTGCATAAAACACTTCAAAATATTTTAATTTTCTCTTCTATTATTTTTGTTGCATTCTCTTCAAAACCAGTTTCAAGAAGAATTTTTTCAGATATGACTGACTCTTGCACTCAAGCCATTTCAGGGGAATTTTTTTATTATTTTTAATAATATTCTCGTTTAAAGCCCAGTAACTATTTTAAAATTAAAATATAAATAAATAAGCAGGACTTAATTGTTTATATTGTTCCATGGTTTCTAGATGGAACCAATCAATGCACTTATGTGTTTTTGTAAGTTAGTAACAAAGCTATAGCAGTTTCCTTTGTATGTTCGAATACATTTGACAGTCTGTGTAGCCAGGAGAGGAACGTGGTTCCATCACATCCTTAAACGTCAGTGCAGTCAAACAGGTCTAGTGGAGGCACAGAGTGCTCTGGTGTCACTCTCTCATCCCATTACTTACTCACCCCTATCAGAGACCTAAACTGACAGTAGGATTGCACAGTTTCCATATTTTATCCTTACTCTCTACTGGGGATGTTCTTGATGATAAGAGCAGTTCTGCAGAACAGGAAGAGATTATCAGGTTTGATACCAATTGGGCACAGTTAACCCTGCCTTTTATCTCAAGTAAATGCTAAGCAGACATGAATTGCAGGGAACCCAGGGGCATTTATGAGGATTTCTTCCTTCAAAGTCATCTTTGCATTTAATTTTTCCCATATAAAGTAGTTTTTTTATATATATATATATATATATATAAAGTAAGTATGAAAAATAAATCGAAATTACATCAAAAATAAAAGTAGCATTTGTAAATGCTCTTTACTAATGGATTTCCTTAACTGCAAAATTTGATTGCAGACATGAAGCCCAGTGTGCATTGGATGATAATAGTAATAGCAGAAGTAACACATCCTTTGTTACGTCCTATATGATGTATATTGGTTATTAAGATGTGTCTATAGTGATTATCTCTATCACAGACAGAAATAACTATATCTTTTTTAATAAAAAATGATAGAAATAAATAAAAATAGATAAAGCAGGAGATACTCTAAGATGAAGTTTTCAGGAGGGCCTGAGGAAGTTCAGGCATAAATCTCAGTGAATTATGAATTGATTTTACGTATAATAATATCAGGCATCTCTTAAAGTTTGGTTTTACTATGCAGATGTTTAACTTTCTATATGGTATTTTTTGTCTTTTTAGGTGAGACATAATTGTTCTGACAAATACATGCTAGGGTTAGAAAGGAATCTTAAAAACCATAATACAGACCTGGCTAAATGAAGAAAAATTATGATGAGAGAACTTGTTATTTCTTGGGTTCCACAAATTTGTCACTGCATAATTCACACTGGAGAAAGAAAAATCTTGATTTTGACATGTTCAATATGCTACGTCATCTTTCATCATAGTATTATTCTGAGTTAGGGTGCACTGATTTACTAAGTTGGAAAAGCTTTTAACAAGCCAGCAGTGAACAACATTTATGAGCCTTGAAAGTGACTCTCTATGTGCCCTTAGTTTTCCCTTCATTGTGTTCAAACTGTTCATTAACCAGTCAGAAGCTTTCACAGAGTTCAGTTTTTTCCTCCCAGGTGCACACCTTGTGTAAAATGCTGGTACCTCTGATTACTCTGTTACCATCAGGTGCAAATTCCTTTGGACAGTGGTCCTCTTATTGGAGAAAATATATTAAAACATGTTCTTTGGAAATGTCTTTGTTCTCTCACATACTACCTGGGAAGCATCCTGAGTCAAAGACCTTTTTAGCTGCAATTACCAGTTTTTTCACATCACTCTATTTCTGTACTAATTCTGCAGTTATTAGATGTGCTGGATGGTCCAAAAATACCTCATGGTACACAAAGACTGGTTTTTTGGGATAAAATCCTCTATGACAAACATATTACATTGAGTAGCACGATACACTTTTGTGTGAGATCAGCCATGCAAGTAGTTGGTAAACATGATTTCAATAGAAGCAATTTCTAAAAAAAAAATAAAAAAAATTAAATAATTTAAAGTGTCTTCCAAAAAGGAGCAGTTTTTCTTACTATGACTTTTCATCCAAATCTGAATTTTGTAGTTATATTCCTTATTAGTTAAGTACCAATTTTCAGTGGTAAAAAAAAAAAAGCATAGCATGTGCAACATAGTCCTTACTTGTAAAGAAATCTGCACAGTATTTCTTATACTACTTTATTGCTTATCAGAAACAGGCTATTTTACTTTCTGTTTCCTTTTCCTTGCCACAGTTTGAAATCAATCTCATTAGTGTTAAAGTCTTGAATTTTGTTCCCTGAATTGATTAGTCTTTTGCCTTTTTACTTTGTTGTATGTTAGCTAGATTGATGGAGATGCTTTGGATTCATGCAGTTTAATTTTATATCTTTGCAAAATATATACAGCATTACTTAAAAGAATGTTCAAGAGATTGTATACAAATTGTATTTACCTTCAGGGAAGCGAGGCTTTGAATTCATGAAAATGCTACTACTGTGTGCAGGATGTCCCAAATATTATTACAGATTCATAGAATGGTTTTGGTTGGAAGGGACCTTAAAGACCATCTAGTTCCAAGCCCAGGCCATGGGCAGGGACACCTTTCACTAGACCACATTTCTCGGAGCTCCATCCAACCTGGCCTTGAACACTTCCAGGGATGGGGCAGACACAGCATCTCTGGGCAACCTAGATGTTGTAGCAAACGTCACAAAAATTTCAGCTGCCTACTGCTATTGTAAATTAGAATAAATTCAAACAGTTCGTATTTTAGATTTGGTTTCTGTTAAAAGAAATCGGTGAAGCAGCATCCCATTGCTCCTCACAGAACCACAGAATGGCTGGGGTTGGAAGGGATTGCCTCTTTCCTGTCACTGGACACCACTGAAATAACGTGGCTTTGCTTTCTTTACACCCTCCCATCACCCATTAGTCATGAGGGCCCAGCTCTATCTTATAACAGCCAGAAAAAATCCTAATAAACACAATCATATGGCCTAGGAAAGAAACAAATGACAGGAAAAACCATCAAGAGAAACAAAACTTTGAAATAGTCTAGAAAACATTTGCATCTTTTCTATTAAAATATTATTGGCTTTACTTACATTTATTCCTGTCAAATTCACAAGTTTAAATGAGAAAGCAAAGACAGCAAAGGTCAATCTTTCACATTTTACATGTGATAATTTTGACACGTCTTTGAAGCTCATGAATATCAATTGCAAGATTTACCATTTTCATTCTTTGACTACCTTGTGCTCTCGCACAGAAGGAAATTTGATATGCCGTTGCAGTGGCTTCAGGGGGGTAAGAATGTTGAACTCAGAGCAAAAGATGAGGTTTATTGCATAAAATCACCTTCCAAAACTGTTTCAACAAAGCTTCCCACACTGAACCAGAGATTAATGCTTCTGTGTGCTTTATCTGATGTTACAACAGTGAGTGTGGCAAAGTGGATAAATTATACTTTATTCATCTATGTAGTAAATATACCTATTGTTTAGCCCAAAAGGGTGGGAAAATACATTAGTAGAGAAATTCTGTCTTAAAAGCTTTTTGCCTATATATGTTAATGACTTCTTAAAATGTGATATTCATGGTAGGAATTTCTCTAAATTTTTACCTAAATGAGCTCTATGCTACATGTTTTGTTTGACCTTACAATGAACTTGTTATCATTTAAAGTAGATGTTTGCTGTGTTGGCTATTTTTTCTCTTAATAGAAGAATACAATTTTGAATTAATAAAATAATTTAGGTTTTATTTTGTTTCACTTCTAGTAATTTATTCATTAATATGTACCTATACTTTTTTCACATATGCAATTTTGAAAAGTAAAAGTAGAAAAAAAAAGAAAAAAACATGGAAGAATTTTCTTATGTTTCCTTGAAGATGTTTCTGTTTCATGAGTTAGTCTTGCAGGATACAAATGTTTAATATTTACATTGATAATGAATATGCAAATTTTAAATGGTTTTGCAAGTAATTTCATATGATGTTAAGTGTAATTTATATTATACACTGATGACCTGTGAATAAAAAAAAGGCAACATGGCCTTTGTCCCTCTCTATACCTTCAAGAGAGATCCAGCAGAGCAGGAACAATGCATCTGAGAATTATGAAGAAAAAAATCAGGTTGTATGATAAGTGTGATGCTGAAAAACTGGAACTTTAACAAAAAAAGACCTTAAATTGAGATTTTTAACCTCATTTTTTTTTCCTAGTTTACTTGCCTTCAGAGCAGAATACTTGACATTACTTGAAATTGGTATTTTTAAATACTCAGTGAGGTTGAACACACTGTACTGGGGGTCAGAGGGACATGAAGTGTAGCTTTAGAGGCACCACATGTTAGAAATGGTGTTGGATATACAAAGAAATTTCAGCATTTTAGTTTGTTCCTTAAAGTTTCTTAGAGATTTTATTCATTGTTTTCTGGACATCACTGTATATAAAAATGAAATAAAGACATAACAATGTTAAGAGTCCTTGCTCCATACAGCAACAATTATTATTTGGGAATATATGAGAGAGAGATGAGGGAATGGAGGGAGGATATCAAAAAGGAGGCATGTTGTGGAGGAAAGGATGACAAATAGAAAAATATGGAAGGTAAGACTGGACAGGAAGAGAGGTGGGGTTAGGAACCTGATTTGAGAAAGGCATGGCAGTTTTTAACTTCTGGCTATAAGAGAATTATAAAATCTAAGATTTGATGTAAGAAACCTGGCCATCCTAAATTATTCCAGTAACTGTGTCCAGGGATGCACATGCCATTTGAAAATTTGATAAAAATTAGTACCATTCCAAAATAATGTGTTATTAATTGGCAACACCCGATAATTTTATTACTAAAATGAAAATTACTGCTATGTGAGAGATGTGTAGGGGGAGTCTTCGTGTTCTGGATCTGATGGCCAGTGCTATTGGTGATTTACTGACATAAGAAAATGACTGATAGACACATGCAAACAGGGTTTTTTAAACATCACTATTGACATACTCAGGTTATTTTGTCTATCTTGTCTTTATAATTTCTTCTAATTTAAACTGGCTTAGGTAATTTTAGAGAGGTAATTTTTAGGTAATTTTTCTGTTCACAACAGATATTTCTATGAAATTAAAATTTCTTGGTGTTTCAGTTTGTTTTGTTTTGTGGGTTTTTTTGTTTATTTGTTTGTTTGTTTTAAATTGGTCAAACAAATATAATTCCTTAATACCTAGTGGAATTCAAAGAAAATTAGATACATTGAATTTCTGCAACTCTGGCAGCACCAAACACCAGAACTATACATGCATTCATGGCCCACCATTTTTTAAAGTGACAACAACATGCTTTGCATCTAGCAGAAGATACCTTATCTTCATGACAACTAATTTTTTTCTATGTTTATGGAAATGGAGCAATTGGTGTGGGAGTCGAATATTAAAAATATTATCCTAGTCAAGTTTATCAGAAATTAATACTGCTTGCCAATAAGAGGGAGATTCTTACTCTTCATAAACTGGAGAATTAGTAATTCAATTACATACTATTGAATATCAATGTTTTATTGTATTGCATTTTGAAAGGAACCAAGAGAACAGGGCAGGGAAAAGGAAACATTACTGAGAATAGTATTTCCTGCACTTGCTGTGAAAGGAACATATACCTCTCAAAACTCTTGAAATTATGAGCTGGATTCTGAAAAATAAAACACAAACCTCTGGTTTTAGCTAATAATCATGGAAATTTAAAATTATTATATGATAACTTTCATTTGCTTTTCTGTTTGGAACCTTCTCATGCAAATCTTGCATGTTTTTCCTTGCAGCCTCATGATTGTGACAGTAGAAGTAAAGAGAAAGTTAGTTCTCCTGTTCCTGTGCTCATTTTCAGGATGATTATAGATCAAAATATAACCACCTAACCACATTTCTGAAGTCATTCTTATATTATTTTTTGTTACAAATGAATATGTGACAATTATTGCAGTTGTCTGCGGAGGTTCTTCTACTTTTTATTCGAGAAAAAGCTATTAATTTTTAAATATTAATTATTGAAAACAATATGAGGGAGAAAATACAAGAGAAAGATAGCTGCTAACTAAACTGTTGAAGAATTACAAAAAATTTACGTACTTTTACAGGACCAATGACAAGGACAGTACTAGATTTGCTAGAGGATGTGGTTTATTAAAGCCCTTAATGATGGGAAACTTATGCTAGTATTAATCATCTAAGAGAGAAGTTTCCAGTAATATACTGCAGGAAATGTCCAGCATCTGAGGCCTGACAATCTGTCGCATATTTTCATTGTATGATCCAAGAAAACAAATTATTTTAGGAACAAATAACCAAAAGTTTGAAAAACTATGTTCTTAAATTAAGAAGTGCAAATCTCATTCTGCACACAAGTTTTTGATTACAGTTGTCTGGACACATGGACTGAATCAGGTAATTTGCTATATCTAATTTTGTGTATTACACTGAACGTACACCAGAGCTGGATCTTTGAAGTCGTTAATTTAATTACCTTCTGGACAAGACAGGTGATGCATTAGTCTGCTCTTGAATAACTGTTCCTGGACATTGTGCCTAACAAGAATATCTAAATACAAGAGACAGGTCCCAGTTTGCTTCTCTTAAATAATCTCACACAGGTTATCCAGAACGACTTCTAATTAGAGTACTGACCTGCCTGTTTCTTTCTTGTTTGTGAAAATGAACAGGTTAAGTTTAGCTGATGCTGGTGCCATAACATTAACTACTCTAAAATGCCACTCTAAATTTTTATTCAAAAAAAGAATAGCTTTTAGAATCCTACACTCATAAACCAGCTTTTTTAAAATTTTGTATCTTCGTAATATTGTCTTTGTTCCTTCTAGGCATCATTTTCATTTGGCTTACTTCATCTCTCCAAAATAATATTACATCTTTCATAGCTGAACCTTATAACAGTGCTTATGAACTTTTATCACATTCTGGGCTGCATCCAAAGCAGTGTGGGCAGCCGGTGAGGTAGAGGATTCTGCCCCTCTGCTCTGCTCTGCTGAGACCCCACCTGCAGTGCTGCCTCCAGCTCTGGGGTTCCAAACACAAGAAAGACATGGACCTGTTGGAGCAGGTCCAGAGGAGGCCACCAGGATGATCAGGGAGCTGTAACACCTCTCCTGTGAAGACAGGCTGATAGAGTTGGGATTTATCAGCCTGGAGAAGAAAAGGCTCCAAGGAGACTTTTGCAGCCATTCAATATGTAAAGGTGGCTTATAAGGAAGAGAGAGAGAGGGACTTTTTACCTGTAGTGCTAGGACTAGGGACAATAGTTTTAAACTAAAAAAGGGTTGTTTCAGATTAGATTTTAGGAAGAAATTCTCCCCTGTGAGGGTGGTTTAGACCCTGGCACAGGTTTCCCAGAGAAGCTGTGGATGCCCCATCCCTGGAAGTGTTCAAGGTCAGGTTGGATGGGGCTCTGAGCACCCTGGGATAGTGGAAGGTGTCCCTGCCCATGACAGGAGTGCTGCACTAAATGACCTTTAAGGTCCTTTCCAACTTAAACCATTCTATGATACTGTGTGCCTTTATTAACTAACATGAACGGCAGCTTTTGTACGTTTCTTTGTTGTTTGGGTTTTTTCTTTGTTTGGGTTTGTTTTGTTTTGTTTTCTGTAGAGTGCCAAAGGTTCGGTTATAATAAATACCGTCAGTGTTGATTTTTTTAAAAACTGACTGTATTCAAGCTTCTACTTCTATTTAGCTATTTAGAAGTCCAACATGCTCCCTTAACTGGTAGTACTTTGTTTACAAAAGCTTAAAAGCAGGTTTTCATTTGCACCCTGCATTGATTTTTGTCAGGTGTGAATTGATTCTGAGCTACATAGTAGCTAAGCAGAGCATATTATTATTCTTTAAGGGTTTTAATTTTCTAACTGATCTGCACTGAAGCCTTTATTTTTTGATACAGTGCATATATTGCAGCTAAAGATCCTCAACATATGTAAACATATGAGAAGGTCCACCTTCTCATTTCTGATTGGTTTTATTTAATTTTCAGTTAATAGAATTTGTTGACAAATATTCTGTTTATTTGTTTCTTAATTATTTTTAAAAACTGGAGAGATCGGATTTTGCAGGCATATAAAATAGTCAACCTTATGTTTTCAAAGCCTTGGCTTTAAGATTTGTTATTTTTTCATGCTCTATTTTGTATTAAATATATTTTGTGTTTATGTTTGATAACTACTAATTCTGTAACCATTTAAGCATAATATACTGCAGTTAGTGATGAAGGGCATACCAGAAAAAACAAATTCTTTTTATAAGCCAAATATTCCCTTCCAACTCAATTTTTTAAATTTTATAAAGAAGGTAAAATATCTTTTATTTGTAATGTAAGAAAATAATTTCCAGACTTCTCTTCTTTGTGTGAAACATCACTCCAGGCACCTTAATCTATTTTTGACTAGGAAATCAAAAATCATCTCCTTTAAGATAATTTCTCTGAATCAAGCCATTAGCACAGTCCTTCTGTTTTTCCTGTATTGGAGCTTTTGACTGCCGGGGAAGTGGCTGTAAAGCCTTTTTACTCAGACTTTTTGAGAGGGATATTGTGAAGCTCTTTTTGTTTTGGAATGCTTTATATTTGTGAATTGTCAGTTTTGAGATATATCTTTTTTTGACAGATTTCTAGTCTTGTTTGTGTTTTTTTTATGTTTATGTGTATTAGTATCCATAGTCACGTAGAGATGGCAGTCCATAACTCACCTAATCTTTTAAAATATAAAGAAATACATACTATGGCCATCCAAAATTTACCTTTAGAAGAGAGAGCACTCTGAACTGGAAGTCCCTCTTCTCCTAAATGCTTGTACCTGCAGTATAGAAGTGTACATTACTTTTTCACTTGTAAGACTTTTAAAATAGGATATGAGTTTGCCACGTGTATTTAAGTCAACAGAGAGCATCAAACCATGTGATGTTACCAAGGAAGTTACTCATATTCAGACAGAGCATCTTTCAGTCTTCAGCATTCATGCCTGTGTTCATTAACAGAGAAATTCTGAGAAATGTGCATTGGGAGACAGTGCTTACATAAACTTTGGTGTGAAGTAACCCCATTTGGTGCCTCACAAACACCCTGATGAGATTTATGATCCATATGTTGAAACATTATTGATCCATCTGTTGAACAGGCAGAAGTCAGTTCACGCACTCTTCCTACTTGTGGGTCCCTCCATGAACTTCATTTCCAGAGGAAAAACCAAGGCTCTGACTCTTGGTATTCTGAGACTCCTGACCATCCTTAACCATAAAACAGGCATTTGCAGTTTGCTTTTTTCTTCATATTCTCCCCTAGCGTGACATGTCACACTCTGAAGACTTTTTGATAGCCCATGCTTTACATTAACCTATGTAGATGATGAAATATGGGTTTTTTAAAGGTCTACGAAAATCCAGAGCACTAGAATTGCTTATTTAAACATTTGGAACACAAAAATGAGTTCCTGTATCTGTTAAATAAATTCATAGTCAGGCATGCTTTAGTTATTTGGGTGAAACTGCTGGTTTCCTTACAAAAATAAGGGCTGAAACAGTTATTAAAGAAGATGCTGCTGGTGTTGAGCAATGTAGCAGCTTTGATCTGTGCTTTAAAACTTCTATTCATAGCAATTCTTTTTGGTCAAAGCCTGTATGCCTGCATATGTCATCAAAAAGCTGTTCTTTTTGACAGAGGCAAACACAGAAATAAATTAAAAATGTGAACTTGAAGGAAAAACAAAAAAAAGGAAGTAGTTTTTGACCATACTTGAAGCTAAATTTCACTTAGTACTTAAATGTGCTCAGTTCTGGTCTCTGACAGACCTATTAGCAGTTTTCTAGCCTAAAGTTAAACAATTTATGAGAAGACTAGAATAGGTTTTCCTAGAAATATCTAGGAGCTATTTGTCAGAATAAAAATACATACCTATATATTTCAGATGTTAAAAAGCTTTAACCAATACTTCTCTTTAGGTATTAAAGTACTAAGAGAGTTTCCTTGAATATAATAAAAAGAATATTTTCCTAATACTCATAAAATATAAGTAAAAGTAGAAAAACATTGCAACCAAATATTTGATAGGCAAAAATACTGTTTACTTAAGACATAAGCAGAAACTACTCCCTCTCATTTTCTAGAGACCACTAAACTGTTCTTGCTCTCCAGAGAAACAGTGAATAGAACAGATAAGTCTTGTCACTACCAGCATTGTGATCTGAAAATCACAGTCTGCAAACCAGCAATTTCCTCTGTGTCAGACTCAACATTTGGTATATGTTTAATGTACCCGTTTATAGGCAGGTTTGTAAGGAAAACACACTGCTGTTTTTCTTGTCTATAGCTTGATCATTTCATAAGTTCACAGTTCCAGTGAGGAACAGGTGAAGTTTAAATACTTGTATAAAAGTTTGGAGAGTGAATATAATTTCTCCATCGCAAAAGATGGCAATATAAAATCAGCACGTAAACAGATTATTTCTATAAGCTTTGTAGGTCACCTCCCTTGGTCATGAAAGGGTTTGGGCAAAGAGCTTCTCATCCTCAAGAGGAAGTGTTCTTCCTCACTTATGAGATAATGTTTTTTAAGGGCCTGATATTACCTATTGTTAAATATAATTAGCAGGTGTTCTCAGAATTTCAGCTGAAAGAGTTTCAGGAGAGGAGAAATTTAACAAGATGAAGGCTCAACAAACTCCAGGTTGAATACTACTTTTTTCATAGTCCATAATAAACTGACACAGCAACCAGTTGAAATTTCTCTGTGAACATGAAGACTTGGATATGTCTTGTTTTACTAAACCACTCAATGTACTTGTGCATGACTTTCTTTTTCCAGATGCTCCAACATTTGTGTCAAATCAAACCATGTATTACTCTTGGGAAGGCAATCCCATAAATATAAGTTGTGAAGTGCTGGCAAATCCCTCTGCCTCAGTTCAGTGGAGAAGAGGAAAATTAGTTTTACCCATAAAAAATACAACACATCTGAAGACCTACAGTACAGGAAGAAAGCTGATTCTAGAGGTAAGGCTTAAAATGCAAATCAATGTGGTGATATAAAATAATTTTATCCTCAGTTTGTCACCATTGCAAGTACTATAGAGTATATTAAAGGATAAGACTTAAAATTTAACAAGAAATGTTCTTTAAAAAGAAACCAAAATAACAAACAACTGTATAGGAACTGATTTATCTCCATGTTTCTGGTTAGCAGTTAGAAAGTAAGCTTTATTTGCATGGCTTGTGCGCAGGTTTCCATCTGCACCGAACAAAAATGCAACTTCCATTACAAGTAAATAAATACATAAATAAACATAAAACTAGCACATCAAGTTAATACCAAAAATTAAACTGACTACCTGGTAGGTATTTTGTATATACAAAGAGTTTATTAGGTTATTTTTCTTGTTTAAGGGTGAAATTATAAAGATGAATAATGTCACTGTTTTCCACGATTGGATTTCCTCATTGGCATTTGAGAAGAGAGAGTTTAACATGGAAAAAGATGTATTTAGGTCTATGTTTGGGGAATATACCAGATAGGCTGAAGTAAGAACACATCTGCGTATTGGTTAAGGAGAATATACTTACATTTATACTTGATTAGCAACTAATGTTTACAAACTGTATTCATTTTAAAGATTGCTCCCACCTCTGACAGTGATTTTGGACGGTATAATTGTACAGCCACAAACAGAATAGGAACAAGATATCAGGAGTATACACTTGGTCAAGCTGGTAAGTTAAAATTTTGTTTCCTTCTCTTAAATATTTTTTCTACTGTAGCCAAAATGAAGTTCAGGCATATTATTCTCTGTTTCTTTTATTCCATTGACTGTTTGCAGTTGATTTAATTCTCTAAAAGTTGGGTTGCAATATAAAGTAAAATAAACCAGTTCCCTCAGAATATGAATCTTTTTTGGATTTAATTTTAAGGCCTTCTGAAATTTGAAGAAATTAAATTAGTGTAATTTTTTTTCCTTTGCCCTCACTACATCCTACATTTATAACAGTGTATTTTCATTACTTCAACAGAGAGACATATGGTTTGCAGGCAATAAAAGTAAGAAGGAACTAGGAAATTCTTTTTTTTACTTTTTCTCCCTAGTATTTTCTTTATAAACTAAGGATTACAAAAGACTGAAATACTTCAGCAAAGAATTTCTACCTTCATTTGCACTTTTCGTTATTTAAAAGAAGAATTTGAGCTGGAGTGCTAGATTGAATTAATTTAAGCTCTGAGATGTCCTACAACTTATTCTTACAGAATTTCTGTAAGAATAAGTTCTTACAGAATTTTTAGGTCCTTCTGTTGTTGTTTAGGCAAATATAAAAATCTGACTGCATGTTTATTCTTGGGCAAAAGTAACTATAAACTGAGAACAAATGAGAGTTTCTTGGCTTCGTTTTCAATTATATTTTCTTGTAGAATGAACTAATGTTTGTTCAGCAGGCTTGGAGGTCTCCAAGCATTTGGATCTATGTACTTAATGATGCAAATTCTGCCAGCTTTAATGATGTCTAGGGAGCTATAGTGTAGCTTGGTATTAAAGGAACAGCCACACTGAGAGCTCTGCACCCCTTGGGATGTGTCATTATGAACCACTTTCAGGCCACACCGTAACACCAAACTGGCTGAAATATATTTAAGGGGCAGGTAGAAATAAGGTCTTTTTTTTTTTTTTTTTTTGTAAGACATGTATATTCTTTATGATCTTGAGTGCTTTAGTTGAATTTGACTTTTAGTTTGTTTTTCTTAAATAAGGAAATCAACACTCTGGAGCTGTACTAGAAGGAGTTTCGGAGGTGCTTTGCTGAAACATTCACATCCAGTATAATTGTATAATTTGAATAGTTGTATAATTGTATAATTTTGTAATAGTTTAATTTGTATAGTTTTGCTCCACAGGGTGATTGTTTTTTTTAGGAATCTCAGGTATTATAAAAACCAGTTGTTTATTAATAAACTACTTTGACTTTTTACACAGTATTGACAAATTTTCCCATTACCGTTATGGGATGGATTACTAACACACACTCTTCCTGGTTTTTTCTGTTTGGTTGGTTGGGTTTTTTTGCTTTGAAGAACCATCAAAAGTGTTGAGATTTCTAAAGTAGAAAAATGTGGGGATTTATTGAGAAACATGCAATTTCTATGGGGCACAATTTTACATCATTCAGAAGGTTCACTACCCTTCATTTTACTATTTTTTTAGGGTCTTAACTGTGTTGTGATCTTACCTTCCCTTGACAACTACATGTGACTACTGAGAAAAAAAGTCTTTCCTGAAGCCATGAACATAAATGATAGGAAAGGGAAGGAAAATCCCCACTTGTATCCCTCTGGTGTCTTACCTCCCAGGAGAGAAAAAAAAAAAAAAAAAAAAAAGAGAAAATATTGTGGTTGTTGCTGTATGCTGTTTTTTCATAAATATGTATAACATGGGAGAACATCTCAACAGATACTGTACAGAATATTGGTTTTTTCTCTTAGATTTGCAGCACAGTATCCCATCACAATGAATGATGCTGCACAGTGATCATTTTAGCTATGTATATCCTCCCTGGTTTTATAATTAATGAATTAACTTCAATACAAAGAATATAGCATTTTTAATTGAAAAAGAACATGATATTTTGAAATATTTCAGAAAATCCATACATGAGAGCCCCTGGAAATGCAAAGAACAAAGAACTTCATACAAACTATAATGCTGGCTTGGCTTTTTAATACAATTGTATCAGAAATGTTACTGATGCCAGCTTTTCAAAGAGCTTAATATTCTCTACTTTTGCAATAATTCACTTCATATTTTTTTCAGTCAGTTCATCAGAAAACTTGATGAACACTTATAAAAATTATATATTGGAGTTATAACAATAAAAAGGCAAATCAAGGTAAATGAAGAATTATGGGAAGATATTATGTAAGTCATGAGCTATATATGGATACTCTATATAATAATATTAAATGCAGAAAATAGGGGGGGAAAGCAGGTTTTTTAGTAATGATAATGAGCAGGGCAGGAAACCCTGGGTTTGGGGGTGTCAGGGCTTTATTATGCTGCCCACTACTTACAGTACTGTAATGCATAATATTCAGTATCCTGAAAGATTGATATTTTGAACATTTACATCTAAATAGACCCTGTTTTTAGGAAAAAACCCAACAAGTTACAAGTTTTGCACTTAAACTGAAAATGGAAAACAGTCAGGGAGGATAAAATAATAAATACAGGTATAAAATGTCAAATACAGCTTTCTTTCTAGTTTTATTACCTCTGTCACTTTACTTTGGTAGATTAGGAAGACCTAATGATTGATATTTTCCTTATTAAAGCCTATAAAATCACTTCATACATTGCAATGCAGCCTGGATTGCCTTCTGGCTTTGATTATAAATACAAGTGCTAGGGCATAGCATACTTTTACAAAGTCTCTGTTATGGAAAAATAAATACTGTTCCTAGCTGGGAGATGGTATTAAGGAAAGTATGCTGCTGGGGTAAATTTTACAAATAATGATATTTTTACTGCATAGCTTTCTCTTTAAATTCTGCAGAAATTACTTATTCCTTTATGTTTTGTTCCATTTTTCTGCTTTGTTGGATTTCAGAAGAATCAAGTTACCTCTCTTTTTTTTACTTTACTGCTACTTAAAAAGTGATCACACTGTCACAATGCCATTATCTTTATTTCTATTGCCCTCCTTAAGAAATTAGACTTATTGATGATAAAAAGAAAAAATTATTTCAGAATTTAGATGCAATTTGCAGCCATACCATTTTGTATGACAGGAAAACCATAAATGTTCACTCAGAGTATACAGAGCTACTGAATCAGCCTAAATTCCATTTAAACTTTCAAAACAATTGAAGAACTGCAGGCTATTTGAGATTTCACACTGAAAGGTGCTGACCATCAGTTGAAAGCTTAAACAGATGTGCTCTTCTCCTGACTTGTGATGATCAACTCTTAAAAATACCACGTAGTTCAACTATTCCTGCTTTTTCATTGCTTAAGCATTTAAATTGTTATGTGAGTAACATGTAGAGTGTGAAAAGAACCACAGGCATTTCTTGCCACTGCAAATTAATTCCTTCATGTCACAGCCACAACTTATGTTTTAGAAGTGTGCTTATACTCTGGTTTTAATCTATGACAGGATCAGATTTTAGCAAGCCTGGTGAGCTTGGCAGGTTGTACCAATGCCTCTCAAAGCCTGAGGTGATCACAGATACTCCTAGATTTGTCCAGTTCTAGTTTAGTCATAGTTTATGTGAAATATCAGTATGCAGGAAGCTGGTAGAAACTAGCAAAGCATTCTTCCTTTATGTTGGATCTCAGTATTGTTATTTTAAATGTTTTTTGTGTAGATAAGTAGAAAATCATATGGCCATCAGTACTCTAGGACTATGTTTTTGGAATAGGTAATTTGATATCTTAGAATGGTAAATCTTAAGGTTATGACACAGAGCTAAACTGGATTATTCAATGTGTATTTTGCACGTAGCAACGTATAGCTGGATGGAATATAAAACTGTGATTCACCTCCAAGGCTCTCATGGCCTTACTCATCCTAGACTTTCCTGACCCCCTCTTTATTCTGGGATGGCAAAGGGTTTAAAAGTTCAGATAAATAGTCTGATTCCCCTTTTTGCCCCAGTCTTTTGGTCTTTGTACCTAGAAAGATACTTCCATTTTTGATGAAAGCTGAAATTCTGATCTCACCATGTCATGCCTCGAGCATGCCTCCAGCAGCTATATCTGTTGTAGCTATATGATTTATTTGTTTCCTTTCTAAAACAATGTTACGTTGAATTAAAAAGCAAACTTTCAATGATATCATTAGATATTGCAAGCTCCTACACCTCTTTATTTAATTAAATGTTCTTTAAGCATCCTGTATACAAAGAAAGTTAGTGAAGATGGGAAATAATGACAACAAAAGCAATTTAAAACGTGGGAAAGACAGTAATTGAGCTTCACAGAAACTATATCCTCTAATATGTTTTATGGAATAAAGTCATGTCCAGAATATGATAAGGCTGATCAATAACTGACAAAGGCTACAACATCAAATTAAGAAGTTTACTAGTCTGGAGTTTCAATGCTGGCACTTTGTTGCTGGTTAATGGATGTTCCTTTTGTTTCCCCAAGTATTTGCATTTTCACACAGGCAAAATAAAATCAAAGAAGTAGGACTTATTTTTCCCCAGGGAATAGTGTAATGAAAAAGATAATCATGTTCTGCCAAAAGTCCATTGACCACCACAAAAATACAGGCAGACCTAAAATCTAGCTCACTGCTCTAAAACTTGCCATTCACATCTTAACAGCATCAGCTAAAAAATTTTTACTAAAAAAAACAGAACAAAAAAAAAAAGGAAAAACTACAACATATTTTCATATGGCCTAGGTGTGAAACTATCAACATGGCAACAGAGTTTTGCTTTGTGTGCATTTTATTTTAATTTATGTTTTATATATTTACTTGCTAGCTGTGGTCCTGGTTACTTAACTAAATCCTTATTTTTCCAGAACTGCCAGTGATTTGGTAAGAGAAATCTATGTAGATGTAATATTGAATTTTTCTTCCATTCCAAGGATGTACAAGTACAAGCTGTGTCATAGAGATTTTTGACTCCAAAGGTCTAGTCCCCAGCCTCTTCTCTTTCCCTGCCAAGGTCCTGCTGGTACTTACATTCAGCATTTAGACATAGTTATTTTGAGTCAATATATATGCCAGATATACAGAGACAGGAAAAGCTGCAGAGCTACAGTAGGAACATCCTGACAGGAGATAGGAGACGACTTAACTAGAAGACAAGTCTCTGAGCCCACTACCTGCTCTCACAGCATCACTTCCTTTTCTCCATTTATATCAGGACTGCTAAAGTCTCAGAAGGAAAATTATTTTCTTCCATAAAACTATCACAAAAATAGCTCGAAAAGAAAATCCTCAGTGATAAACAATGGTCATGTATTGAACAGATTTGGTGATAATTGTAATAGACTTGAAAGACTATTTACATGTCAGTGGAGATAAATATGTACTCATAATTCTGTGTGTACTTCTTTATCAGCTGTGATAATATTTTTGGAACCAAACTATGCTACTTATTTAGGTACAAAATTCATTTGTGCAGCCCAGAATTATGTGCTGCGTACAAGTGCAATTTTACACTTACGAGGGGATACTTTTTGATTTTATGTATAAGGAGTTGTTTAACATCATACATGAATACAGTCACATAATGAACAGAAGAATAGTTGCTGAGGAAAGAAGACAAAGGTGACTAAACAGCTGACATCTGGTTTTTTGGTTTTTTAATGTCATACTGAAAGGCTGAACTTGTGTTGAATTATCCCTTGTTTTGGCAGCAGCATAATGACAAAAAAACTGGCATTGGAACTTCTGAGGAAGTATACTAGAATCTCTGCTGTCACTAAGTGATCTTTAGAGCATAGAAAAGAAATCCCATACATTTTCTACTACATAGTGCTTCAACTTGTATCCACATCAGTATACAAAATATGATCACTGCCCAGAGCTAAACCCCTCTAAGATTCATTTGGTTGGTTGGTTTTAGAAGGAAAAAGAACAAGAAACATCCATAGCTGTATTCTTCCAGATGCAGACTTCAGAGCACACAACATCGCAAATTATTCTTCCCTCCTGCTAAACATTGAGCCAAAAGCCTTGCAATTCTGACATGGAAATCATGGCAATACTCCAAGTAATTACGGCTGACAGGGGAGAGCTCAAATGCTGGAATGTTTAGCTAGATCAAGACCAGAAGGCTGTTTACCTTGCATGATCAAATTCTTACTCATCAGAGAACTACAGAATTAGTTTCATTTCATTATGCTGCTATTGATCTTCTTTGAGGAAAAAAGTTATAGATTTGCTCAGTCTGAAAAAGATGGTAGGTATTTTCTTGTATCTTAATGGTATTGCTAGTATTTGGTTTTGGTTTTAACTCGGAAGTGTCTCCTGCTGTATTTTCTTCAGGTGATTCACTGTTTTCCTTAGAACTGACATAGTTCAACTCTGGAAACTGCATAAAAGTTGCCTGCACCTGTGAGTGGCTTGGATTGTGGGATGCATATTTAAAATAGTATTGTGGATGTATTTTACACTTCAGTGAGTTCTAAACAGATTGCATTGTGCTAGTTACGCAAAACATTTTACTGGGTTTTCACAGGAGCTTCATTTTATGCTTATTGCCGAAAGGAGTCCTACCTTCATTTGGCAGAAATTGTATTTGAACCAGCAGTAGAGAATATAAGGTTCTTCCTGAAGGATGTCATCTTCCCTATGCCGTGCTTATTATAGTTAACCATGCACAGGCATTAACACACAAGCAAAGGAGATCTCCTTAACATATGGAAAGTCAAGAACAGGGTGGATATGCAAATAACACATTTTTGTTTCATACCATTGACCAAATATCTGGTTTGATTCAAACAAAAGTACCAGTGAATTGCATTATTAAAATAGCATACAAAACCTAACAAAAATAACATGAGTGGAATTACATATTCATTTATCTCCTAAATATTTTTGTTTCATTTTAATTCTTTTAACAAGAAAAAAAAATTAGACGTTTAGAAGCTATTTGCAATATTGTAGGTATCCACAGCAGCTTTTAGCTTGCAATTAAATACAAAAAGAGCATTTATCTTCAGTACTTAAGAGCTATATTCGCTTCCCAAATGATTGGTATCCACATCATACATTCACATCACTCATACAGTGCAATGCTGTCCTAGAGTGCTTTGATGGCATCTATACTGGTTTTAACCCAATGACCACCAAGTATTGGAGGGTTCAGGAGACCTATAGACAGAAATGCTAACTGTAACAATTCACAGAGGTATCATATTAGCATTAAGATACTCAAGTCTGACAACTGTTAGAGGTTTTTTTCAGAAAATAATTTAGTTTTCTGGTAATTGAAAGGTTATACATCTTCCAACCCTGCTTTGGCAGACATTCTTTTCCAGAGAATTTGTGGCTGAATATGATCTTAAATCAGATCTTTAATATTTCATAGAAATTTTTGTCTCATTTTCCTTCAAGTACCAATACTGGGCGAAGCTCAGATTGATTCTCCTTTTATTCCCAACTGTCTGACAGCCTTTGAATGCCGACAATATTTCATGGAAATGGTTCATTACCCACAAACAAAATTATAGGCCTTGGCTGAAATTCTTGCATGTCCTTACAAAAGTATCTTCCATAACATGGAGACAAAAGCAATCTCAAATGTGTAAGTGGTTATGCAGATAATCCTCAGATGGATTAGAAAAGAAATTTGTAATGGTGTTTGAGATCCCTGGTATTCTATCCACAGGACTAAAATTCTTACTAGCATTTTTAATAGCATCTTCTGTAATTATAACACTTTAAAATGTAGGACAATAAGAAAAGCTAGTCTTTTGTCTTCTATGTATTTGATCATACATTTTAGAAATAATGTAACCTTTCTGTTCTTAAAGCTGTGCTGACCCTGATGTCATTGTTTTGCTTTTGTTTCGTATCTCTCATTTTGACACCTACAAACACCTGCTCTATTTTCATAGTTCTTTTCTACTTTGAAAGATATGCATTTCCTTTTGATTTCAGGGAAAATGTTTCTTTCAATCTATTTTGCAAATTAGTTCTTAAACTGAACAGAGAATAGAAACCTTCCATTAATGTATCTTTCTAGTAGCTTGAAATCCAGTCTTTCAAAAAAAGAGAAAAATGATTCATGTTTTCAGCTGTATTTCAGAGATCCATAAAATGGCCAAATTATTTATACAGTTCTTTGTCATAATCTCATTTAGAAGAATTTAGACTCTGAATGATCTATTTAGTGTATCTGTTCCTTTTGTTATATTTGATTTAAAGTTTGTTATTCTTTTTTATATAATTATGCAGTCAACAAACTGATCTCCTACATTTGACTGTGATGAAATTAGCTATTGAAAAAGATCATATTATAAAAGAAAGGCAAAAATGTTTTTGCATTACTTTAGCATACAAGGAAATGAAAGTGGTTTTCTTACAGCTCTGTAGTGGAAAACAAGTTGTTTATGTAACACAAACATTATTATACCATATTCAATATTTATTTTTTCTCACTTGAAAATGCTAAGGAGACTTTTGGGGGTAGATTATCAGCTGTTTAGGTCTCTGTAATTGCTGCTGATTATTAAATTAACGTTTGTCCTTTTTTAGATGTGCCATCAAATCCGTATGGAGTACGAGTTTTAGAGCTGTCCCAAACCACTGCCAAGGTTTCGTTCCATAAGCCAGAGTCACATGGAGGTGTTCCCATTCACCACTACCAAGTGGATGTAAAAGAGGTGGCCTCAGAAACCTGGAAAATAGTTCGCTCCCATGGAGTTCAAAGTAAGTATATGAAAAATAAATGGGAGTGTTTTAACTGAAAAGAATGTTAAGTGTGTGTTAACTGCTTCTTTGTCTTAATCCAGTAGATGTATCTTAATATTAGTGAAGACCTCTACACCAATCTTACTGTAGCTTTGTAAAACTCAGCTGTTACTTTTGAGTTTTAAAAAAGTTTACAAATATTTCACATTTTTCACTGTCCAGCCAAGTAGATATGAATAATACTTTTGAAGCTATAAATTTCAAAGAGAGTAGAAATCAGTTAGTTTGAGAATGTGCATTATGCACACAGAAAATAATTTTAAGTAAGCTCTTATGTAATATTTAATTCTAGGCATTAATTTCTGATATTGAGCTACTTAGTAAACTTTCTATGTACCTGTTAATATTCATGATATCTGTTTCAAAAGCATAACTCTAATGTTTGTTCAACAAACAATAAATGCTCTCTAAAAAGGCATCTAGTTGCACCCCTCTAGGCAAAAAAGAGCATAAGCCTCCCCAAAGATACAAGTTTTTAGGTACATGCTGAGGTGGGATGTTTATACAGAGTATTGTTAACAACATACATTCAAAATATCAGTAAACCCTTGCATCCAAATTTACTTTTTGGCAGTTTTAGTGCAAGTTAAAGCACTAAACATTCTTCTGATTTATGCAGCATCAGGTGAATGGTTTTGAAGCTACCAGCACGGTCGTGGAACAAAAAAAATGTAGCAAATTATCCACTGTGTGTCATCTCTTTCCCTTTCACATCTCATAATCCATAGACAAAATTTCTACACTAAACAGAATGTATTCCAAATTATAGAATTATTTCAAAGGAACATATAATGAACATGTAGTTAACATGTATTCAAAGAAACATATAATGACTCTTTATCTTTTGTTTTTCTCAACCAAACACAGTAATTGTGGGTATAGATATAATACTGTAAATCATAGTAACATACATTTTATTCCAGTATAATTTTCCAGTATTTCTTTCAGTATTAGTAGATCTAAAGAAGACAACTTGTTTCCTCTGTTTGCGGGGCAGCACATGAATGGCTGTTTGTGTACTTCTTCCTTTCTTTTCATGTAATATTTCAGACCAAGTTTGAGATTTTTTTCTTGTAGCTTCCTTCAATGAATTGACAGTAATTTTTTTTTCTGATGGGAACTGTGTTAAGATCCAGTTATTAAAATTATTAGAAATACCTCTGCCCAAATTAAGGTACAAACAAGACCATATGCCAAAGTCAATACTATGGATTTTATTTAACAGCAAATGTGAGGCAGAGAGAGAGAGAGAAAGAAATGGGAAAAAGGAGGCAGGGGGTGGGGGCAGGAAGAGAGTGACAGACAGAAATTAAATAGAAAATGTATCAATAGTCTGTGGAACCCATTGTACTCCCGGGGATCTTGTTCTTCTGTTCTTCTCAGTGGTGAGGGTCCCACAAAACACAGGCACCCCAGGCACTCCTTCTGATGGGGGCAGGGGAAGATTTGCAGACTCTTAAGACAAGCTTCCTTGTTTACTTCTCCTCAGACCTGAGGTGATTAGACAATAGTCTTATCTGAAGTTCCTGTCACAGTCCAAATTCCAGTCAGGAGGCTTATTCCTGAGGTGGAGTGCTGCAGTGGTCCCAGACAGGCAGTTGCTTCCTTGCAGTTTGACAAAAAGACTTTCTATGATTTTGACAGTGTTTAAGACATTAACAACATTTCAGTCTGTCACAGACTGTAATACACGAAATACTAAAACCTGAGGTGACCAATCTGTGTAGTAGTGTGCAATGTACTCACCCAGTACAAACCCAGTGACTACAGAGTCAATCACACAGATGCTTAATTTAATTGTAAAGACAGAACAAAACAAAAGTCCTCGGTCTTAAATGTGTAGAAAAGTGTATTTATCTTACTCCCCACAAAACTTTCTTTCCTATTATTTCTGTTGATGTGAATTTTATGAAAGTATTAATTGGTTACATTGGGAAAGATGTGTAATTTGAAAGACCCTTGTGGTTGTTAGAGTTGACTGGAGCTGCCTTTTCAAAAGTTCACACTTTGATTTCGAAACATCCTTTCACCATTACATGTTTTTAAGTTGCTGCATACAGGTAATTTGGAGATTTCCATATAAACAAATTGATCTTGAAGTTATTTTAGTCCAAAAGTTGCTTGAATTCTATGGTGATCTATTCTAAAATCAGAGTAGAGTGACAGGTACAAACACCTGCTGTCCTTATGCTGGCATTACCACCATGAAGTAGACTGTGACTATTGAGAATCTCTGCTGCCAATCCTACTAATATTAAATATACAGTTTCTTTGAGAAAAGGCTGTATTCATTCCGACATGCTGTCATGTTATTTCTCCGTGTCTTACTTTTGTGCAAGTTGCCTGATTAGGTAATTCTTCTTTCTGGTTTGGAAGTTTTCAGGGGATATACCATCTTGCAAGCATGTATTTTCCTTTTTTAGTCCCCCAGCTGTATGTTGAAAGGTTTTATTGAGAAAACTAAATAGGTCACGCTGATCTTGGACATACTTAAGATACCTATTAATAGCATGTATTATCAAAGACTACTCCAGTTGATGACAAAAACTAATAAATATGAAAGCAACCGGAAAAGCCATCTTGGTCTACAAAGAATTATGTAATAAATAGATAAATAGTGAGAGGACAATGGGCAATATTAAAAATTAATACTAGATTAATACTTAATTCAGGATGTTTTCTGAAATCTCTTTTGGAATACCTCTGAGTATTGAGAGTATTGAGACTGTATATCCTATATTTCTCTGAATTTCTCTCTGAACTATTTTAGAAACCAAAAAGTACTGCAGATTGACAAATATTTGCTGAACAGGAAAAATTTTGGTTTTGTAAATCTTGTTGATACCACACTATGTAATTTGATTGAGAAGTCATAAGGGATCTAGTTGCATTTATTACAAGTTCTTGCAGATATTCTATAATAAGTTAAAAACTTGTTCTATTTGTGAGGTACTATAGGGCCAAACCAGAAAAATAAGATATGTTACCGAAACACAGACTGAACAGTCCAGAACAGAAAGAATCTTTGCAAATGGAGATGTCAAAAAACAATATTAGTGTCCCTTTTTAAACAGAAAATCTGCTGAATGTAACTGGAATACTTCTGGAATATTTTCTAAAGTATCTTTTTAAACTTTTCTCCATTTATGTTTTAGCCTACTTGCAGTGTCATGGTAAGAAAGCCTCTCCAAAATTCCTGTTTTCAGTTCCTGCAAGAATTTTCAAAGAAAATTTCACTAGTATAAAGTAGGGTTTTTTCTTTATACTTTTTGAGATATTTAGGATACTTTTAAGTATTCTGAATGATAATAAAAATTAAATGTTTTTGATACAGCTTCTCATTCTGCTTAAGTGACTACAAACCACTTTCCTACCATACCTCAACATCTTCTTAGCTGAGTGAGGAGAATGTTTAGAATGCAGACAGTCAGTTTTCTGTATTATGATTTGTAGCTGGGTCATCATAATTTCCACACTCAGTCAATATTCCTTAATGGAAACAAACCCACTTTTTCCATCTGTTCACATTTTAAGGACAGGTTTATGGCTAAGATTCAGATATAAATGCTGTTTAGACAGGGACAGTTAACTGCTTGCACATCTCAAGTGATGATGCATGCATAATGCGTAGGTCATGATTCTTTCCCAGCAGCCAGTGATAAAATATTGTGAAATTTTAAAGGATATTTTTTATCAGTCTGATTTAACTCAAGAGTGGTAAAACTGCAGATCTTTCTTGCCACATAATGTGCAAATTCCAAAAATATCATTCAAGGGAAAGAGACAGAAAAACCTACATGGAAGAGCAAGTTTGTACCTGGAAGACTGTTAGAATTCTAATACAGATATTTTCAGGGCTAAACTGAGTCTTTGGCTCCCTCTATACTATGACTTAAAGGAATAGTGTAGTCACACAGAACAGCCATAAAATGATAAAATTAATGAAAAAAGTATTTTTAGTTTAAACAAATGTCATGGAAATGTACCTACAGAAGGAAATTTAGGAAAAAAAGCATTAATAAATGATTAATAGATGTTTCAAAAAGTTTTTGAAAGGAATTGCTATTAATGCTATCAAGTCATTAATTTTCATCTGATTATGATCTAATAGCTACATATAAATCCTTTTACAAGTAAGATTATAATTATTATAATTATTTTATTTGTATTAGTTATATGTAAAACACAATAGATGTATACCAAGACTTTTAGGCATTCTTGTGTAATCAATCATCCAGTAAATACAAATAAGTTTAATCAGGACAATTAAGCAGTATGAAATGAATTATATGCAAGTCTATTCAAACATCCTGCCATTCTCTTAATTTCCTGTTTTCTTCAAAGTATCCCTCTAAAGGTGACTTTTGTCTCAAACTTTACAAGACTGAGTTGTTTTTAGATCAAATAAGGGAGAATATCCCAGTCTTGGAGCTGTAGTCAAGAATATCTATTTCCCTATTCCCTCCCCTTTGTCTTTTATAATGAAGAATGTTTCATTTGAAAGTCTGTGCTGATTGCAGCTATTGAAGGGGAGCACAGAAAGTGAAGCAATCATCCTGATACACCAGTTTCAGACTATTAAGGAATTTAAAGTCTTAATCAACGCTATCACAGTTCACCAAGAGATCAGTGAGGAAGTGGCACTAGGTTTTTCTGTCCTTGGTAGGTGCTCTTCTGAATATAAACATTGTTTTGTTACAGGTTACCTGCAAATCTCTGTGCAGCTTCACTTTACAGCAGTTCTCCTTGTGGACTGGAGTCCTGAGAGGAGCTGGATATGCACAGACAGATCAGACATTTATGACCCTGTCAGTAGTGCAAAAAAGCCCACTAATCCTGAAGTACCGTATGTGCAAGGTTCATTCTCCAAGGAGAGTTTGCACCCCTTTCCCTCGACAGCTGGTAAATTTGTGAGATGTCACCCATCCCCCATCAGGGAGGGGATAGCCACAGGTGAAGAGTGTGTGCCAGGATTTCTTCTGTAGACACAAAGAAACCAGTGAGAAGGTGTAAGATACCTAGGCTGGGCAAAATTACCTTACCACGATCTTCTGTGAAAATTTATTTTTAAAAACAGGACATTGACTGATCTGTTTCTCAGTAATCAACAAAGACTTCATAAGAAACAACCTGCATTATTTTTTTTCTTTTCAAGCAGTAATGAGTTTTCCAAGGAAGAAGCAGGATAGAGTCTCTGAGATTCGGTTCTTCACATCCCTTCAATCCCTCAGAAAGCACCACTGGTATAGCTCTAATAGAGCAGCCATCAAGGTCTTGCTTTGTCTTAATAACATTATAGACATTAGTAATTCTGGTTCACAGGCAGCAAGTAAATGCATTTGTAAAAAAAGGGCCTTAGCTTAGACACAAATCCAAACCACTGTGGAGGTGTGCTTGAAACCTGAAAAAAATGTCTTCTCTAAAAACATTTGGATGTCTTCAACAGGAAAGCAAAAAAACCTTTATTTCCTTCCTTCTTCTGTTTGCAGGTAGATAAATAGAGAAACATGTCAATGGATCTTTCTTTTTCAGAGCATTTTAGTGCAATTCCAAGGAAAACCAGTCTCTGCATTTGTAGTGCCACTCATTTTGCTGGTGACAGAACAACATGAGGAATACAGTAAAAACCCAGTCCCACATTAAGATTACTGTGGAAATGGACCTCTGGGATATATGGATGGTTGGCATTCTCTTAGAGAAGAGAGATATACATTTAGGGATTTATGTAGCCAATACACACTCCCCCCCACCTTTTGCTTCCCCTGAACGTCTTGGAAGTTCTCAGAATTCACATAATTTTTTTTTTTCATGTCTATTTTAACTTCTTGCTTTTTATAATTTTTTAGGAAAGGTTTGGTGAAATTTTAGATTAATATAATTTCTTTAATTTTTAAAATCAAATTATTAACATTTTATATAAAACTTCAATAAATATGGAAGACTTCTTAAAGTTAGTCTACTCATTTCTTCAGTTTAGCAACATTTGAAAAAGTTTATAGGTTTCCTGAGTTTGTAAGGAAATTGCTAAAGTAGTAATTCCTAGATAATTTAGAATTTCTTATATGGGTTAATTTTTATATCATTAAATGACTGAAGAAGTGCACATAACAGGGTTTGCAGATGATAAAGGTGCATCTTCTTTACAAGTATACCTTCCAAAACAGATCACTGTTAAACACTTAAAATTAATAAAGGAGGATAAAATTATAGTTTAGAAGGAAAAAGTATTTTTCAATCATTTATGTGTAAACTTCATAAAAGAATAGTAGAAGAAGACACAGAACCTCTCGAACAAATTTGCATTTCTTACATAAGGTATTTTTTTCCTTAAAGCATTTGCCTACTGGTAAATTAACATAAAATTAAGTGTAGTCATGTTAGAAACTGGTGAATCTAAGGATGTTAATTTGTTGTGATGCCCTAAAAATAACTTACTTAAAGAATTAAGTACTCTGACATAATTTTTAATATGGAAAGTTCAGGAAGCTACTGAACATGACAACCTTATAATCTTCTTAACCTTAGATCTTAAAAACCAGAGATGTCTCGTGTTGTTTATGTTCCTGAAAAAAAGCCAAACAAACACCACCACAAAAAACAAACCAAAAAATCAAACAAAAACAAACCCAAAAACCAACCAACCAAACAAAGCCAACCAACCAACAAAAAAACACATCAAACTAAAATCTCTGGACTTTACTGGCATCTCTAGGTCTTTTTTTTTATTATTTTTTTTTTTAGGAGATATTCAGTTGAGTTTCAAGTAATTTAGAGAAATTATCCCTGGAATTATAATTTAGCATTTGTAGGACACTAACACAAAACAATTTCTACAATAGAAAATTTATATCAGCTAAAGTATACGTTCCCAAGCCATGGGGTAGAAGAAAAAATACAGAAAATGAAGATGTTCTAAAACCTGCTTTTTTTAATCTATTTATGTGTTTTGAGTTTCAATGTTCGACAGTGGGGTTTTTTTGATATTAGAGAATCCTCTTTCAATGGCAGAAAGCAGAAGCTTTATGAAATAATGAGCCAAGTATGATTCAATAATGAATGTGTTACTCATGGATATATTTCATGCATTGATATCAAAATATAACGAAAATACTTTATCAACGTATGTTTGTACTTCTTTATTGAATATTTTATTGAAGGAGACAATAATTTTCAAAGCCTTGCAATAGAATAATCAGGCTATGTGCAAAGAACGGTAAAATATAAATGTTTTTACAACTTCTCATAATTCAAAATGAAAAATATTACAACCCAGGAAATGCTGAAAACTTTATTCTTTGTGCAAGAAAAGAAAATCCCTTGACAGGTGGACTAGAAGTGGCATTAATTTACATGTGTGAGAAATAAACATAAGGAAAAAATACAAAATTTGTATAGCATCTTTTATGCAAACTGAATAACAATAAATGTAATATTTCAGCTTTAACTTTTAAGGAGTTATGAAACTTCAAGCACTAATGCTTGAATTTGCCTTCAACATAACTTTTTGGTTTCTCTCTGGTTCTTGACAAGTTTGAGATCAAACTTGAAATAATTACTTCTTTGTAATTCCACATTCAAATCTCAGCAGGTTCTGTTAATTTACTTTTTTATCTAAGTTAATTCACTTTGATGTACTTCATGCAATCCTAGAATAATTTAGAAAGAAAGGGACCTTGTGGTCATCAGCTCCAACTCCCCCCCATTGCAGCAGGGCCAGCTTGAAAGTTTTATTAGGGCTTTGTCCTGAGTTTTTAATTGTTTCTATGAATGGAAATTCTGTATTTAGAGGTTTGTTTGTGAAATGAGGTTTTTTTTTTTTTAAATCAAGTCATATCTGTATTGTTTTTTTCACATGCATTTAATTGGGGCTTTTAGGTACATTATAGTAGAGAAAGGATTTCCTGTTACCCAAGGTAGAACCTGCTATGTTGTGTATTAGGCTGGGTACTTATGCTCTTTTTACTACACATATCCTTAAACTTAGAGGAAGTTATGTACACTCCAGTGTTGATGAGGTGACTAAAACTTGAAGTTCTCTGTCTCTGTGTTATGCTTTTTACTTTTGAATTGGCTACACTAGTAAGAAATGATGTAGGCAACTCTTTCTACAAAGCTTCTAGTAAAAAAAAATCAGAAAAGTTAAAATAAGGTCATTCCATTTTCTACTAAACTTCATTTTCTGTCCTAAAGCAAGACATTTTGATAGACATCATATGAACAGACATTCTTTCAGAAGACTTCAGAATTTTATTGAATCACAGAATGTTTTGAGTTGGAAGGGACCTTAAAGATCATCTTGTTCCAACTCCCCTGCCATGGGCAGAGACACCTTCCATGAGACCAAATTACTCAGAGCTCCACCCAACCTGTTCTTGAACACTTCTAGGGATGGGGCATCCACAGCTTCTCTGGGAAAACTATGCCAGGGCCTCACCACCCTCACAGGGAAGAATGACTGCATAGTTTTCCACTGAGATTTCAGAAAGACCACTATGCCAAAAGATATTCCTTCTTATGGTAAAATACAGCAATTTGTGCAACTTATTAGTGTAATTGAGAGGAAATCTAATAGATAGATGAGTTAGAATTCTCATGTATTACCTCTTAGGTTGTAGGGTTTGTATTTACTGCTTCTTTTGTACTGAAGCATGAAAGTATGTACCCCACAGATCACTAGAACAATTTCCCAGTGTAACAATACTTCACTATTAAAGTGGGAAGACTTCCAAATAGATTCCTGAGAGATACAAACCCCATATAATTCAATACTTTTCTAAATGAGTTCAGTGATTAAGTAGAATATTTTTCGATCAAACAGAAATAACTTGTTTGGTAGGCTAAGTCAGCATTCAAAATTACTTTAATAATTGAAAACCTTCAAAGCAGAATTCAGTAATTTCTCCTGTGAGCTCCAAAAGGAGAACAAAAAATGTA
Source organism: Corapipo altera (assembly GCF_003945725.1). NCBI lineage: Eukaryota > Metazoa > Chordata > Aves > Passeriformes > Pipridae > Corapipo > Corapipo altera. The sequence goes on along the minus strand of NW_020884898.1, from coordinate 7,017,886 downwards.
CTCATCAGCCTGTTCCAGAGGGAAGATACATTTTTTTAAGTATTTGAGACATTTAATTCCTTGGCATATCTGTCAGATTTAGCTCCCTGTGACATGAATTGTGATCCCATGCATTTCTGATATCCCACTTGCTGTTCCAGAGGATTGTCTATGCCTTTCTGGAACATCTGGAACTCCACAAATTTAGAAGCACCTGAAGTCTCAGAGGTTTTTGTGCTTGTTAAAGGATGCCATAAATCATTTAGAAAACATTTCTGAGTTTTGAGTTGAGCTTTAGAGTCTGATTCTTCATGTAGCAGACCGTTAGGCAAGCAGTTTAAGAACAGTGAAAACATGGATGAAAAAAACCTGTGAAACTAGACCCAAAAAATATATTGTCCCTTTTATCCCACTTGTATGTTATGTCATATTGATTGTCTGTAATTTCCTGAAATTACTAGTTTAATTAAAGAAATTGCCTGTTTTCAATAGGCAATAATTGTTAATATTGTAAAGAAATTTGTACATCATTCTTATTATCAGTTAGTATACTGATGATATTATTGCTAAGCCTAAATTCATGGGATTTTTTTTTTTTTTTCAAAAGAAGCTGAATATTTAGCTTGATTCAAAAATAATTTTCTCAATTTAAGCCAGTTTTGAAATTACAAGAATGCAGGAATTGTATGTATATGTCATTAATGTATGTACATACATAATGTATATACATACATAATTGTATGTATATGGTGATGTAAGATGCTATACAAATAATATGAATAAAAATTTTAAAAAAGATATAAATTCTTGGGATAAAATGGCATGATGCAATTTGCCAATACAATTTTCCATTACAACTTGCCATTAAAAAAAAAAAAAGTGAATGAATGGCTGCAATTTTATAACCAATATAGATTACAATTAAATGGTAGCACAAAGACCATGTTTTATTTAATTTAATTTGGGTAAATGCCTGCACGTAAGAAAGTTATTCAGCCTTCTAATTCTGTCTCTATACTATTTTTGGCCTCCATCCAGCTTAATCTTTGCTGTAAAAGTCTCATGTGTGTGGAAAGGTTGAACTGTAAGTAAATGTCTTAAACTAAATTACATGGATGGATTAGAGAGACTGGAAAGCGAGAAGTGTAAAGGGAAAACTAGATTTGAATATTTCAGGATTTTATACAGACGTGAAACATCAGGAGACTGAGATGTACTTTTCACATTCAAAAGTGAATAAAATGTCATGAGAAGTGAAGAAAATCCAGACAATTTACTGCACAGCATGGGTTCATAACTAAAGGCAACTGGGTGTTATGCAGATATAACTACTGCCAATATCTGAGCTTACTCTTTTTTTTTTTTTCCAAGAGCTTGTAATTCTATCTTTTGATTGCATTTAGTCGACCAGTCAAAACTCATTGCAAAATGTGATTTATGTACAAGTGTTGGGGTTTTTTTAAGACATAGACTTGAAAATCTGTAGGAACAAACGCAAGATACTTTGATTGCAAGAAGTATGTAGTAAATATTTTAACAAACAATTACATGGAGACCCAGATATTCCAAATGTATTTCACCTGATGCTCCTCTGTTGTGTTAACTCCTGCCTACTTCCTATTTAGACCTTTCAGGCTTTTCATGAGGGCACACTCTCAAGTCAATTTGTAGTGAACATGCTGATCTGATGTAAAGATCTTGCCGATCTGGCTCGTAAAAGTAAATCTTGTTAAGTAAATAGTGATGCAGTGCAATATTGGATATGAATAACTGATAAATGAGACTCATGGTGCAGCTGCAAATTTTGCCTTTCAAATCTGTATTGTATTCATCCACATTTACTTTACGTTACTAGTCTACTTAGAAAAAGATAAAGTACATTTATGGAATATTTGTGTGTATATAAACTTCTGCTGCATTTTGTAATACAAAACAGAAAAGTGTTTCTGGATGACAGCATGTTCTTGGAGTATTTTCAAGGTCACTGAATGACAGAGTAGTTATGAACAGGGCTCTCCTTCTGCCACGTACAACAATGAGCAACAGAAGGATAGCATGGATCTATCTGTATTACATTTCACAATATCTTTAAATTAATCTCCCTTTTATCCCTTTTTCTCTCTCTCCCCATTTCTTTCTTCATTGGTAAGGAAAAAGTATAGTATATATGATGGAGATGAGAAAGAAAAAGTTATGAAGGAAAATTATCTTTGCATGTAGGAAGCAAAAAACCCAGTTATTGAATCATAATTCATGTCAGCCTTGAAGTCTTTCCTTTTGCACAGTAGGGAATGCCATGAAAGGCACGTTTGGGATCACATTTTAGTTCCTTTGCTTGTCACTGTGAGGATGGTCTCTTTGATGGTAGCAGTCACCAGGAGCAGGTATATTCTCACTTTAAATGGTGGTGGTTAGGTTTCTGCCACCTCCTGGGTAACAGAGCAAGTAGAGTCTCTTTTTCTCACGCTTTGCATATTCCAGAGTTGAAAATTGCATGGCTTAGAGTCAGAACTCCTGTGTCAGAACCTACTTCTTAGGTAGCTCCAAGGCTGCAGCAACGTATGTGAGAAAAGACATGTAGATTTTATATATTTTATTCTGTTTACTACTAGTAGGATGCAGAATTACAATCAAAGTTAAAATGTTGGGATTTTAAATAGCACCCTTAACTGAGAGGCAAGGCTTGTTAACATACGTGAATTTGTTTATGAAAAATTCTCTGCTTCTCTGAGCATGGTAATAGGCATTTTCATTCCTTGGTGCTCTCGGATATTCCTTTGGCTTACTATTAAGGATTCCTTCCTTTGGCTTACAATTAAGAATTCCCAAATTCTTGACATCTGTCTTGGAGCACTGTAGAGTACTGGTATATTTGTAGTAATGAGTAAAGAGTAATTAATTTTCTTAGATTTTTGAGTCCATCTGGTTAAGCAAGGCCACCTCTTATTTGTATATAATAACATGGTGCAGTTTTGTAACACCATAAGAAAACTAGTGAATTGCATGGTGTGTAAGAAAACTGGGGAATTACACAAAACATCTTAAATTTGTCGCAAAGTCTCATAGGAAAAAAAAAATTGTAGCTCTGCAGAACTTGGCTAACAATAGGAAGGAGATGCAGTTGTTAAAAGTAAACTGCTGTCAGTATTATCTTAGACTTGGAAGGCATTTTCTGTGAGGGATTTTTTGTAATAAAAAGATATTTGGACCAGTAATCAGTTACTGGTTTAGGATAAGTTGATAGTTTACATCTGAGATATACACTGCTCTATTAAAAGCAGTCAGCAGGAGCTTGTCCAGTCTTCAAATGGCAGTTGTATCACACTGCAAAATGCTTATCTGCTCAGCCTTTTGGAAGAAAGTTTTCAGTTCACTCTGTGAAGTCAGTCAAGCAAAAACCAACTCCAAGTAAAGCTGTGCTCCTGGGCACAGTTCTGCTGTGCTGGGCACAGTCCTGTTTGCCAGTGACTGGTGATGCAGAAGAGCAGAGTCAATCTTGACTCAAATGGGAGGACTCTGACCCACCAAATGTCACTGTATTGCAAGAATCTGTGCCAAGGTGTCCCATACCTGCCTTTCTCAAGCAGTAATGTGGTCCACAAATCTACGAGGACTTGCCACACCATTGGATAGCACACACACATTCAACCTAACGCTGAAACCACTTCATGCTTGGAAGGTGCAACATTTGTCTGTTAGGAATTCAAGTAAGACCTATCTCACCTTTTTTCCCCAAGATCTCTCAGTAACAAAGAAATCATGGCTAGAATGTTGAATGTAGGAGACTGTCTTCAACTCCCCACTTTGTTTTGCAATTTTCAAAGGGGATGTTAGGTCACAACAAAATGTCCATTGTAGGAACAGAAGAAAAAATGGCAGGAAAAGCTGAAATACAAGTAATTCTTTCTGCCGTACAAGGCAGTGTAAGAGATTCCAGATTCTGACAAAGGCTGGGATAGGATACAGTTTGATTTATACCACTGAAAAATGAGAGAAAGTGGTATAGCTGTCTCAAGCATAGAAGAAAGTAAGGTATGTACTCATAGCTAACCCTCAGCCTCCCCCCTCAAATTATACTCCCTCCTTCAATAATCCACGGTGAATTCTAAACCTTGATATAAAAGCATTGTTGCATTTGCTAAAATCTAACAATGAGTATGTTCTTTGTCATCTCCTAATAAATGGAATCCCTTAGAAGACCCTGTTTTATTTTCTGAGTTCTCTCTCAGTAAGCACTGGTTTTAGCCTTGATTTGTGTTCAAAAGGACTAAAAAAAAAGGAGGATAAATGAAACAATATAAATTATATTAATGCTGAAGGCCTTAATTGCCCTTCTACAATGAGATTAACACAGTTCTTCTTTTACTACATATTGTGATATTGTATGTTCACTTAATAAAGCATCACTTAGAAGACTTAATTCTACTGTCTTTATGTGTTCATATTGCCAGTGGAAGTTCAGGTGTATTCAATGGCCTAGATATTTTTCTTGTAGGAGTATTTTAAAACTATATCTACAGAAAGTACATTTGATTCATGGAAAGGTTTAACTTAATCAGATTTTATATTTAGCAGTGTAATTTGTACTACTAAAATTGCAGCTATTATAGTCACATAAATATTTAACAATGAACCGTGCTGAGAACAAATTCCCATTGATTTTACTGTATTCGTTTATTGTTTCATAAAAAATTTTAAGTGTAGTCCTTTCCAAGTGGCTGGCTGTTTCTTCAAGCAGTAGACCCTAAAATCCCTGCATTAAGAACTGCACGATAGTTTTATAGCAGAGGAGGAAACAGAGTTCCAAGGACCAAGATAGTATTCGCCTTTCATTTACAGAATCAGAGAAAGGTTGGTTGGAAGGAATATCTGGAGTTTATCTGGTCCAGCCTCCTGCTTAAATCGGGACTGGTGCCAGTCCTAGATCAGCCCAGGCATGACTACTTCTAACTCAATCTCAACCCCCAAGGATGGAGATTCCTCACCCTCTTTGTCTTGGTGTAACCTGTTTCAATGCTTCATGTCTCTTCCAGTGTATCAATATTACTAATATCTGCTCTGAACTTGCCGAGCTACAGCATGGGCCTGTTGTCCTTGTTGTGGTCTTTGCTGCTGCTGAGGAGAGTCTCACACCATTGTTTCTATCTCCACTGAGAAAGGGTGTAGGTGACTGTTCAATCCCCCCTTGGCATTATCTCCAGCGGACTAAATAACACTCAGCACTATGCATTGTTCATATCCTACTCCTTTTGGTAGCTCTCTGCTGGACCCAATCTGGTTTCACAGAATCACAGAATATGCTGAGTTGGAAGGACCCACAAGGATCATCAACTCCAGTTCTTAGCCCTGCACAGAACCATCCCCAAGAGTCACCCCAAGTGCCTGAGAGCATTGTCCAAATGCTTCTTGAACTCTGTCAGGCTTGATGCTGTGACCACTTCCCTGGGGAGCCTCTTCCAGGGCCCAGACATCCTCTGGGTGAAGAACTTCTTTCTAATATCCAACCTAAACCTCCTCTGACACAACTTCAGGCCATTCCCTTGGGTCCTGTCACCGGTCACCCCAGGGAAGAGATCAGTGTCTGCCCCTCCTCTTCCCCTTGTGAGGAAGTTGTAACTGCAATGAGGTCTCCCCTCAGTCTCCTCTTCTCCAGGCTGTTTCATTTTGTTCTGGGACGCAGAGTCTCAGGATTGGTGTTACTGGCACTAACTAGAACAGGACAATAAACTTCCCTCAGCCTGCTGGCTCCAAACTATGCATCCCCGTCTCCATTGGCCTGTGTGCAGCTCTTCCTACACAAACCTTTTAGCCTGACCAGAAAGACCTCTTGCCCTAAAGACCTACAGTTATCTTTGATCTACTCAAGGTTTCTGTTGGGCATCTTGGTACCTGCATTGGTGAACATCAAGGAATAGGGTTACACAGATGGGATTCTGTCATCTATGTTGCTGCAGCTATTTTTTCTTTCACTGAATTGGTTGGGATTTGGGTTGTGTGTTTTAAACTGCAAGAGTGTGATCAGTTCTTCTAAGGAGTGCACCAAAGTTCATAAGTCTCCATGAGATTTCCATGATTTAGATTAACTTCATGCTTCTACATTTTAAGGTAGCAAACAATTAACCATCAGCAAAAGTTGTTTAATTGAATGTTAATTGCAAAACTTCAGAACACTGACAATCCTATGCACAGACAAAAAAAATTGATAAAAGTATTTCTTAAAAGCTTGTTCTAAAAAATTTATTTATTGAATAAATTAAATGAAGGGCTAATGAGTACTGTGAGGAGACCTGACATTTTAAAGGTTAAGTTATTCAAAGAGCATTTGTTTTTGAAATGCATTTAAATTCTGTGGGTTTTAAGCTCAATACATATTTCCATTTTAGCCAACTGAATTGTGTAAAAAATTAGTTCATTCCATATGCCTCGTTTAGCTTAACAAGATCTCCTTACATAGATTATCAACAGTTTCATGGACTCCATCTCCTGAACTTTAAATATAAGGATGCCTAGTAAATTTTTGATTGTCCATTCTTTCTTTCTCCTCTCCATTTCCTCTTCCATTTCTTCTGTCTTATCCCTTTCCTATTCCTTCACTTCCATTTCCCTTTCCTTTAATATGTACAAGTATCTTTTCTGGAAGTTGATTGCATTTTCAAGGATCTGATATTAAACAGTTTGCTTGTTCATGATAAAGATAGTATAGAAAATTTTTAAAGTAAAACCTTGGAGAAAGGGATACTAAAGGAATAGAAAAGAAAGTTTTTTGGGGGGTTGGGTTGATTTGGTTTGTTTTGTTTTTTTGAGGGTTTTTTTTTGGGTTTTTTTTAAGTTATCAGCACAGCTTTGAGTATCTGTGTGGTTCAATGTGTGTTATTACAGAGGAAGAAAAGAAGCCCTTCTCGTTGGCATGGTGAAAAACATGTTTGACTTTGTTCTCCATAAATTTTTTTAAGTGATGAGATACTTCTTACTAAAAACTGAACCAGCACCTAATGTGTTTATGTACATTCTAGTTAAATAACACGTAATCAAAATAGCATCCTAAGGTATTTACAAAAGGGTAATACAGAAACAATTGAATAAAAGCTTAGTGGTGTCAAATTTGAAGAAAGGGAAGCTGACTTGTAAAGCAAAGTGCTAGGTTATCGAAGAATGAAACAAAGAGTAAAGAAAATTCTGAAAATTAGCCTATCTCAGTTTTAATGCGATGATATGAAAAAATCAGGAAAGTTAGGACAAAATAAGTATTATTTTATGGATAGTCAGTATATCCATTACATACTCTTATACACTCTTATTGTACATTAGTAAATTCTCATTTGATAATGTTAGAAGGTTTCTGTATGGAGAAGAAGCATAGCAAGTTGGAATTAATAGTGAAGCCTCACATGTTCTCCTAGAAATTTGGGCAATTTTTAATTATGGAAAGTTTCCTTTTATTAAAAATGTACTAAAAATATTATAATTAAAAAGAATACAATTTTAATGGGTATTTCTTCTCCTAACCTACCCCACCCTGCACACACAGTGCTGTAAACCAGGAGGACTGGCTGTTACATTCCTGTCCTTTAGGTTAGGGTATGCTATTATCTATGTCATCTTCCATTTCAGGGAGCTACAGAAAATAGTAGCTAAGAAATATTAGTTAACAAAAAAGTGAACTATAGATACGTGAGGGAACTATTTCTAATTAGCAAGAAATATTTTGATAATAATCTAAAAGGATTTTTTTACCATACACTGAAAGCGGTAGAGAAATACGAAGCATTCCAAACAGTTCCAGAATAAAAGTAAAATTATTTCTTTCATTTTGAAGATAGAATGTGTGTTTGAAATACAAATTCTGTCTTAATGGTGCTGAGAAACAAAAGCTCTCAAAGCTAGACCCTAGTTTCACATGGGTGTTGATAGAACAAGACATTAATGAGTACAAGTGGCAGGGTTTGGTCATGAAATACTCTGTTATTGTCAAATTAATATCACAGAAAAATGTGAAGATGATATCAAGATAACATGGTCTCTTTTATCACAGGGAGTATGAATATATTTTAAAGGCTATAGCCTAAAAATATTACATACTTTTAATGATTTTTTCATTTTTCTTAACACTAGTTTCCATAAATTATTTATTTTATATGCAGTTCTTGCAAGTGTGTCTCTGTTCTGAATGAGGTTATGGAACCAGTTTACTGTTACAATGATCCATCTCAGCAAATTGCTTTTGTTCCCGGAATTTTTCTCATAGGATTTTTTTTCTAAACTGCATGCTCTACTGTTATTTTGATTAAATACAGATTGAACTAAGGGTGCTTTTTAAATAAATAAACTAGAAAATGAACTTCTAAAGAGAATCTATTCATTGTTATACCCAAGGTTTGTTACGTGACAAAACCCATCTTCTGGATTCATGCTGATTCCATTTATTATAAACAGTATTCTCAATCCACAAATTTACTCTTTCTTAGGGGCTTTGATTTACACTCTTGCTTTCTTTATTTTCATTAATCTATAGCACTCTGTGTTTTATAACTATAATTCTCCCATAGATTATTTAACCTTTTCTTATTAGATTTATTTCAATACAAATAGGTAGCAAAGAAAATCCCCTGAATGACTCTAAGGTGAGGATGCTACTCTTGATTCAGTTTGTATAGTGATAAAACCCAATAAAATTAAAATTAAATATATGGAGAAAAGGGGCTTAACAAAGTAATTGTATTTTAGTATGTTATATATTATTATTAAAAAATTAATAAAGCCATTTTTGTAAAATGCATTTTTATTGTCAGCTACTGAAAAGTATTTTGTAAGAAAATTGTTCATGTTAGTGAACATTAGATTATATTAATTATAACTGATCTGTCACGCTTTATATCTTTATTCATAGGTGATTGTTTGTATTCACAGTTAACTAAACCTCTGCAAGTTTTATTCCAAACCAATGCAATAATTATACATTATAGTGCAAAGAACAATGGAAATTCCTGACAGAGATATTTTATCTGATTATTAAAATGTTTGCATTTTTTCGGTGTATACATTTTAGAGAATGGCTTAAGGCTTGATATTATCTCCATATATATTAATGAAATTTATGCCAGTGATTTCACTGGCAGTAGGATTTGCATTAATTATGGGGTTTTTTCACATAATGTGCAACTTGAAAAATTTTCATTATTAAAGTTCATTTATTTGTGTTAGTTGAATTCTGACGTTTATAATCTGATGCTTGAATCAGTATTTATGAAATTAATTGTTATTTGGGCAAGGCAGACAGGTTGAACTGAGACAGTCTGGCTGATTCTGCATATGAATTACCATTTTGTCTATTGTGTAGCAAAATCCTTTTTTATTTTTTTCCCTGTATTTCTCCCCCATGGCAAATTCTAACTTCATTTTGTCAATATTTCTGAGCTGATTGTAAGGCTCAGCTAGAAAAGAGAGTTTTTAAACTCTTCCTCCTACTGTGCAAACACATAGAATAAAAAAAACAGATGCTGAAATTTTGGGAGAAGTTCTTCATATTCTGTGGCATCTACAAGAGTCTTAAACATTTGTACAGAACTTTAATGCTCAAGTTCCTCACTGTTCTTCTCACATGTCCTGCTGCCATAGGTTCCTCACTGTTCTCTTCCCGTGCTTTTTTTTCTGTCCTTAAAAGAACATGAGTCATCATCACAAAGAGAAACCTGTTTGAGCTTCATAAAAATGCTATTCTATTTATTTTTCCTCTGCAAGAGGTTCTCATATTTCCAGGGGACTCACTTTTTTCCTTGAGGGTAGTAAAATAATGAGTAATAGGTGCAGCAAAATGCTATTAAATCAAAACACTCTAGTTATCAACATGCACTCTATTCAGTCTGCATTCAGTCTCTGTAGTAATACAGATGGAGACTAAAGAGAAAGGAGTAGGAAAAAAAATCCTAAAACTTGTAATGCTTCTTTGACAGAACTTTCACGCTTCTGCCGCGATCTCAAATACATACGAGCAAAGATGATATTCCAGGATTGAATGTCTCAGATACTTTGTTTCAAAATAAATTTATATAATTCTTTAGTTAGATCTGACATCCTCAAGGGATTGAATTTAGAACGGGCAGAACATCGATCCATGCAACAGATACCTCTCCAATGAGAACAATGTAGTGATGTGCTATTTCTGCTAATTAACCTCATATAAAATCTACTTTGAGATTAATGTAGTGTAACTGTACTATTAGTTCCCCTAACCTTCTTTGCTTTTGTGATGGTTTATGTAATATATCACAGTCCCTAGAAGGTTTCTGAGGAAGATTACTTTGGTGAAAAGACAATTGTATATGCCAGACATTTTCCCTCTCAATCTACTGTTATAAAGTAACATAAATAACCTACTCTGGACCAGAAAAGCAGCTGGGGAATTTTGTTTTGATTTTACTGACTTGGATTTATGGTACAATTTATTTCACAGCAAATCTTGCATCAGATGTTGTTTTCCTGTGGTTCATCTTGACAGCAGTTAAAATTTTGTGACAATAAAATAAACTTTTCTAGCTGAAATGCTTGCACACTAGATTTTAAATAGTATGGAATTCTGCATTTTTGTCTATCTATATTTTGTCTATCTATATATTTGTGTTTGTTTTTGTGGGGGTTTTTTGTACTGCATTCATGTTTTTATTGTTTTAGATTTGTATGCAAATTAAAAGAATCTGTAAAATGAAAAATAAGGACTCTATTTTTAATATTGCTTAAAGTTTAGGATTATTGCCCCAGAATATGTTACGCTGAGTTTTTCTATGCAATAAGGTTTATTTCTTTTTCATGGCTGTGTTTCTTTTTAAATTCTGGCCAACAACATTTTAATAAAAATCAAGCCAGTGTTTCTGGCATACCTTGTTAAAAAAGTACTTATAATTTTGTTTTTAACTCTTAATCTAGTATATAAAACCAAAGCCAAAATAACTGGTAACTTATTGTATCATGATCTCCTCGAAGAGCACCTTGTGACTTGCAGTCTCCCTGTCTGTCTTCTTATAAGTGGAAAACAGTAGGGTCTGAGCTGTTCTGCATCATGTTTATGTATTAAGTAACTTAAATTAGTTAATTTTGTTAATTCACAAAGTTCAAAAGAGATTGTTCTGGTTTTCCCTCTTTAGAGTATTCCTTCCAAATCTACTCCTCAATGTAACCCATCACTATATGAATAATCCCAGCAAAATCAGGCTACAAAATTGAAATCTCCAGCTGAAGCACACAGATGCTCTAATTAGAAGACAGACATGACAGGTAGAAAAAAACCTGAAAAATTTCAAATCATATTCTGAAAGAAAGGAATTTCACTTTCAGTATATTTGGAACTTGATAGACATCAATGAATATACAAACAGCACAACATACAGTATGCAGTGAACTGATTTTTTCACATTTATATACTGTGAAATACTATATTTCTTTCAAAGCATTATTTGAAATTTTGCAGCTAATTACTTCAGTGATCATTGCAAGCTGTAATCAAAATATCCAATGTGGTCAGGGCCATGAGATAAGGAGTCTTGTAAGAAAATCTTAATTTTTATATGGAAAGATATATAGGATGATTTTATATTTAAATAACAGATGCATATCTTAAAAACAAAAAAAAAAAAACCAAAAAAAACCAAAAAAAAAACCAAAAAAACCCAAAAAAAAAACAAACAAACAACAAAAAAAAAAAAAACAAAGAACAAACCACAACTAATTTGTCAAGTATTTTCCTCCATTCTTAACATATTCCAAAAAATGTGAAACTGAACAAGCAGTGGTAGTTTCACTACTCTTAGATTACTTTTCAGCCCTGCCCTTTTGTTACATACTGTGGAACAGTTTTATATCTTACTTAGTTATTCTAAATATTCTCTTGGAACTGGAGTATGTAAAGTATTCAGATCCAGAATGTTTCTTTTTTTCTTTTTTTTTTTCCCAGCAGGGCATAGTTATATTTTTCTTCCTACATATATAATATATCCACATCTACCATCACTGATAACAAGTTGGTCCAGCTTTTGCGGACATATTGTGCTATCAGATACAGCTGGGTTAATTCCATAAATGTAATTATAAGTCATTGTATCTAGACACATAGTGCTGTGCAGAGGATTCTGAAGTATACACTGATTCTTTAAATACTGCATATATAAGTAATTTTGTTCATTTATATAGGCCCCAGGAGTCGCTTAAGTGTTTATGGAATCGAATCCTTAGGTTTCATGTATTTAATACATTTGTGTTTTATTAAGTGTTGACTCATAGTCATGCTTTTATGTTGTTTAAATTTTAAATACATTTACAGTAACACTAATTTTTAGTATGCCTTAAGGTTTATTTTCAGTGAAATTATTCAGCCTTGGAAAGTAGTCATGGCTGAAAGGCAAGTCAAACACTGCTACTGCTTGGTTTAGGTTTCAAATTTCATCTTAACAGAACTGAATGTTATAATCCTTCCCTTCTCCAAATTCTATTCTTATTCTCATGATGGTACTTTATTTTTTCATGACATGGTTATACTTCAGAGTTTGATATTTTTAAATCTCATGAAATTATAAGGCTAAAATATGCTGGAAGACATACAGTTCTACTGCTTTGTTTACTAGAAAACAGTCATCATGTTTCAATGGCAAATTCATGCAAAGTGCCCATAATAGAGTGTGAAATGTAAAAGTTACTGTTTTTCCAAATTCATTAAATCCCTGTAGCACCACATGTAATGGAAACTCTAGCTGACTGCTGCAAAAACTAAAGAAATAGAAATTCTAATAAATCTGAACTCAAAAGACTAACAAAGAGTACAGACAGAAATAATCATGCTTTCATTGAATATGTAACTTGAAAAGCAGGCCTAAAGCAACTATAAAAATACTCCTCTATAATGAAAAATGAGGCTCCCCAGAGACTGAGAAAGATACTACTGGTTCTTTCTTGAGACATTACATTTCTGTATCCTCTTGCAAAATATTACAGCCCCTGCCTTGCTGGGCAGGAGAAATGCTGCTGTGCTTCTAGTCAAGTCCATCTAATTTACATCCATTCCCCACTATGAATCTGACATATGGAGAGCTCATCACAGAGCTGGCAAACAGCAAACAGGCAATTGCTGTAGAGGTAACAAAAAGAATCTTTCTTGTAAAGGCAGGGTAATGCTCCAAGAACTCTCTTTGGATCGATATTTCCAAGTGCATATTCACCATTGCTATTAGTAAATACAGTACTATAATATTTATAAATATTATATATTATTTATTCCCGTGAAGAATCCTGGAATCCAACATTTTTTTCTCTGGATTTTGTTTCTAGAGTTGTTTCTGTACAATATTCTGGCTTTTTGGCAAGGTTTTCCCCTGTTCTCTGCTTCTGATGGCATCTTCAGGTGCTATTATAGAGATAGGTTGTGTGAATGATTGCTGTTGAGTTCAGTCTTAATTTCTGAAAGCCTGTCATAAGTTCAAACCCCTTGGCTTCCCAAATCACCTTTTTTTGTTCGATTGATTGGTTTTTTTGTTATAACTTAATATGAATTTCCATGCACCTCCTCTGAAATATATACAAACATGACTAATTAACTTGCAGATAACCCTAGCAGATAACTCAGAACTCTTCCCTTGGTCATCATACACATCTGTCACTTTAGGTCTTGAATACTTTGTTGAACTGGCATACCGTAGCACCAGCAATTCCCCACTGATGTGCATGTAACTGTGCAGAGTGCAGATCAAGGACAGTTGATACTCATCTGCATGAAGGAAAAATGGCAATTTATGAAGTGTATGAAGTTGGCTAGAACATGTATTAGGTGCCTGTTGCCAGCAAGGAAGGAGAATTGCCTAAATTTTTGCCAGATTCCTGTCTCCTCTGTGCTGTGGGCGGACCGTGGCTGGATACCAGGTACCCACCGAAGCCATTCTGTCACTCCCCTCTGCAACTGGAGAAGAAATAGAACAAAAGGCTCATGAGTTGACATGAGGACCAGGAGAGGTTACTCACCAATTACCGTCATGGGCACAACAGTCTCGACTTGGAGAAATAAATTGAATTTATCACCAGTCAGAATCAGAGCAGGACAATGAGAAGTAAAACAAATCTGAAAAACACCTTCCCTCCACCTCTCACTCCTTCCCAGGATCTAGCTTCTCCCCCCCCAGCAGCTCAGGGAGATGGGAATGGGGGTTACTCTTAGTTCATCACAGGTTGTTTCTGCCGCTGCTCAGGGAGAGGAGTCGGAGTCCTTCCCCTGCTCCAGTGTGGGGTCTCTCCCACAGGAGACAGTCTTCTATGAATGTGAGTCCTTCCCACAGGCTATAGTACTTCATTAACTGCTCCAACATTGGTCCCTTCCAAGGGGTGCAGTCCTTCAGGAACAGGCTGCTCCAGCATGGGTCCCCCACAGCATTACAAACCCTAACAGCAAACGAGCTCCAGCATAGGCTCCTCTCTCCAGAGGTCCCTGCCAGGAGCCTGCTCCTGCATGAGCTTCCCATGGAGTCACAGCCTTCTTTGGGCATCCATCTGCTCTGGTGTGGGCTCCTCCAAGGGCTGCAGGTGGATCTCTCTTCCCCTGTGGACCTCCATGTGCTGCAGGGGCAGAGCTTCCTCACCAGGGGTTGCAGGGGAACCTCAGCTCTGGCACCTGGAGCACCTCCTGCCCCTCCTTCTGCACTGACCTTGTTGTCTGCAGAGTTGTTCCTTCTCACAGGGAAGAGTATTCACTCTTCCCTGAGAGCAATTATATCTGTGCAATAACTTTTTTCCTTCTTAAACATGTTATTGCAGAGACGTTACTACCTTCTCTGATGGGCTCAGCCTTGGCCAGTGGCAGGTCCATCCTGGAGCCATCTGGCATTGGCTCTGCCAGACATGGGGGAGGCTTCTGGCAGCTTTTCACAGAAGCCTCCCTTGTAACCCCCCCCAGCTACCAAAACCAATACACGGTTTTATGTTCACGGTGTGAACATAAAATATCGATCCCCATCAATATCTTTGACTGTTGCCTGTGGCTTCTGAAACACTGCTTTTACATTCCTGCAGGAGCATAATTTGTTCAGTCACAACAATAATTCCATGCAGATGAAAAAAGGGACTATTAGCACTCAACAAAAAAGCTACATTTGAAACCAATGTACTACTGGAAAATGGGACTTGTTAAGTTGCAAGTGAAGCAAACAAATTATGAAGTTGCCTGATTTTTTTTTAATTTATTACTTCATCAAACTTTGTTCCTTTTTTTCTTTCCCTTTCCTTTAGCAATGGTTGTTCTCAGCAACTTGGAACCAAATACAACATATGAAATCAAAGTAGCGGCTGTAAATGGAAAGGGTCAAGGAGAGTATAGCAAAATTGAGATCTTTCAGACCTTACCTGTCCGTGAGTAATACTTGTGCTATTAAATGAAAATTATTACTGGAATATGTTACCTCTAGATCAGCTAGTAATTTGAATTATGATTCACTGTAGATAATGTTTTATATTTATACTCTACTCCCCAGTGTATTACAACAGTCATTGCTTCTCAGAAATGATGTTTTTTTCATCTTATTCCCGCCCTTCCAAAAAGTATAAATGAATTTAAATTGGCAGATTTATCCCATTATCCTATATTTTTGAGACTAGGAAAAATCTATATTTTATATACAAGAGAACAAACCATTAAAGATATTAGATTAAGGGCTTTTTCTCATTTACACTCAGGATATTATCAGCATCTGTGAGAAATGAATTGTCCATTTCTGGAGACATTTCTTCATCAAATTATGCTGCCATTGTTTTGGAATTATTAAGCCTCAAACAGAAATCTTAAGCTGTGGAAAAAATGATGAGAATAAATTGTTGTAACTATGATTGCATGCAAATGAAAAATTCTATGAAGCCAGTTTTATATTTGTAGTAGCTATCAGCAAGAGATTCAGACTTAAACATTAAAGACTAATGAAAAATATTTTTCTCAAATTACCTCTAAATAGAAAGAACAATAAATAAATAAAATACAAAGCGAGAAGAAAAATAAAGGAACTAGCAGATGGCAGTGTGTAGTAATCAAACAGACATACCAAAATACATCAGCAACTATTGCCAGACCAATCTCTCATAAATCTGTTGCAACTGAACTGTTTCCTGAGTAGGGCATGACTCAGTGTAGTTAATACCAACCCTAAGGGAATGAACAATAAAATTCATGCAACTACAAAGAACACAAAATATTTCTGTCTTATTATACATTTCTTCTGTCCCAAACCAGTTACATGACAGCTTTTAATTTTCTTTTTCATTGAAGCATATGCATATCCTAAATATATTGAAGGACTGATAAAATGATTTGCTATCATTCCTATGAAACAACATACCTGATGGAGAAATGGCAGAAACTGCTAAAGTTTATATATATATATGTTATCTGATAGAAAGCTAGGCAAACTTTATGTTGAGATCTATTTATCTTTACTTTGATAAGGGATGAACACAAATAATAAAATTATTTTAAAAGAACTGTGTCTCTTGGGGTGAATGCAAATTTGCATGTATTTTGATGATTAGACACTTCAGCATGAAATGTTCATGTAGGATCTGTTTTAAAAATTTGTAATAGGCATTGCATATAGAAATGATAATTAGTCAGTGAATTTTGACTAGCAAAGTGGCTTAAACTGGCTATAAATCTTTTGATGGTATGTTTAGGAATACTTGTGTTTGGTTTTGGAAATCTTATTCTTTACATTTATTCGTGATATTGACTACTCTAAAAGTATCTAATTTGCCTTGACACATTTTCTGAAGAGTATATTTACTTTAAATTACAATTTAAATCTTGCACATGGGACTAAAGCTCATGCTTAATATTAAGGATTCTTACCTGTAAGAGAGTGTTGATCTTTAAATTCAGTGTGAGTAGCAGCCTACCAGCCTTGCTGAATTGATGGCTAAAGGATTTCAGAAGGAAATTCATTTCAAAAGTTGGAAGGTCTCAAAGAAATTGATATTTCTTTCACACTTCACATAATTTTGTTTCCTTGTATGAGTAATCTACATTGGAATATATTTTAAATAAAATATTTGACAACATTATTGAGGTTGTTTTGCATTGCCTGGAAGGATCATATTGATTTTAAGATTTTGATTAATATTATTATGGACAGGTTCCCATCTGTAATCAAAACTTATCTCACTACTGAATTATTCTTATGTTTTTTCCCTTCTTTAGGGGAACCAAGTCCCCCTTCAATTCATGGACAACCTGAAAGTGGCAAGAGTTTTAAACTTAGCATAACTAAACAAGATGATGGAGGTGCCCCCATACTGGAATATATTGTCAAATACAGAAGTGTAAGTATTTCAGTTAATCAAAATAAGTGAGTTATGCTTGTTAACATCTGCTTTTAATGCAGAGAAGACTGATGAAATTATTTGAAATGTGACAATTTAACAGAATGGTTTTGTATACCAGGAAAAGTAAATAAGACAGAGTATGTTTTCTTTTGTTGCTAAGTTGATGATGCCAGAGTATAAAAAAGAAAAGAAAAGAAAAGATCTTCCTAAGGATGTAACTGAGATTTCATTCCAGTAAGGAAACTATATTCTCTATTCTCTATTTTGTTACATTGTAAATTAAGAACAGATCTGGCATGTTTAGAAAACAGGCTTTTCTGTAATGTGTAATTTATTTAAAAAAAAAAAAGTGTTGCTTGTTTTTTTCTGTTATTAAAGTAGCTCGATTATCCTTCAGTTACTGGTGTATTATGCTTAGAAAAGATTGGGTTGGAGAAGTAGCTACAGAGCTGGCAAAAGTGATAAATTTAATTCCAAAGTGTTCATTTTTTAAAAACTTCATTGTGTTCTTTTAGGAAGATTATAGTACATTTATCTGACTAAATCCAATAAAAATACATTTTACCAGAGTGTTATAACAAATTTACCATTTCAAGAGTCTGAAAGATTGGGAATGTGACATCATATATCTAGTCATGTTAAATGGAATGTATGTGGACTGTATTTAACAGAAAGAAGCAACCTTTGAGAAATTAGCTGCAGAACCTCTTTTAGTGTTCCCAAAAAGGAAAAGACAGTTCCTTAACTTGTAACAATTTTTTTCACATTTCCTGATGTTTCTTATAATGTAAATTTTTAATTATAGTCCTGGGATTATCTGAGTGCTAAACCTGGTATGTAAAATGATTCTCCTAAACTAAGTATAACCGCAGAAGATTTGTAGCTCCAAATCAATTGAGAAACTTTAGGTAGCACTTCTAAGAGTAGCCTGAGGCAATGACCAGGAGTTATTCTGCTATCATTGATCCCTAAATAGTAATCGACCTCCTCAAATGACTTTCAGTCCAGTGAATACAGTTGGCATAAAAAAAAAGTAATTGTAAAGAACATGAAGGTAGCAAAATATGCAATAAAAGATACAATGCAGTTTTGTGGGATTGAACTTCCTAGTTAGATTAAAATGCCTCTAAGTATTTACCATTTGGATATAATACATGCTTGCAGCATATGGAACTTAATCTGGTTTCCTCAGCTAAATGCTTTTGGAAGTATCCTGAAAATTTTTGGAAATCTGAATTTGATCTAGTGTGTTGAATAAGGTGCAATGTTTTAGCATAAACGATGACTTTTCATGTGTGTTGTTGAAAGGTAAATGTACAGTTTAAGCAGTAAGTGGAAACTCATTAGGTTACTGAAGAAGATAGCGTTAATTGAACCTCAAATCCTTATCTCCTTAAGCTTCCAATTGAAAAAGCAATTTGACTAAATTAAAGGTCTTCCTACAACAAAAGAAGCAGAATAATTTTTTTGGTGTTTTAAGCAGGATGAATGAATGCTATTTAAAGTTCATAATTATCTGGTGACTGCTCCTCTTCTATCTTCCCCACTGGTCATATTTAATTAACTCTTGCCAGCCTCATTACTAGCACCTGGACCAATGTATTTGCTTGCATGTTTAAAGAGCATATTAGATAAGAACCTATACATCAGTGGCTTTTTCTTCATGTCTTATTAAAAGTCAGTTCCCTTATGTTTAAGTTTTATACTGATTTTTTTTTTTATAAACTGGGGGGAGGACAGCCTTTAAGATATTAAAGCAATTAATAGCCTGATTTAGGGCAATTAGTAAGTTTTCTTTTTCTGGAAATCACATATTTCATTCTGTCAAATATTGCTTCCCTAACATCAGTTTCTTCATACTATGGGTGAGAATTACTGACTACAATCAGATAATAAGCAGCTTGACATTTTCTTCTGTATTCCAGGGAATACAATTTTTATGAGTAGCAGCCTCAGATTTTTTCATGCTGTTGCACTAAGTCAAGACAGTCTGACAAAGCTTCACTGATGGAGTCTGAAGCTGATGGCACACATTGGCTTCAAAGTTACCCTAGGAAAGAATAGGAGGGTAGTAAGAAAAACAAAGGAAAAATTGTTCCCCAGTAGCCAGTTAGGAAGAGCAGTGATAGGAATTCCCTAGGGAAGCATCCTGTCTGATGCAGGAGATGACCACCCAACCACACTCTCACAGTAACTGTGTCATTTTAACGGGGGCCAACTCAAGCTCTCCTTCGGTTGTTCCTTCTTATGGTCCTTCTGAAGTTGGTTGGGACACACATCATGAAGGGCTGGTGTTTCACAGTGGGTGTTAAGCTTTATCCATGGACATTATGGAGATGTGTACTGAATTTGTAAAAGTCTATCACCTGCTGTGTTATTTACCAACTTCGATACTACACGCAGGTTGGTTTCGTTTTTCCATGGCAGGAAAAGTTTTAGTAAATATTCAAAATTAGAAAAAAAACTAAAAAAAAAAGCTCTCTTTTGTGGTTAGAAACAATATAGGCAGAAGCAAGAAAAATTGATTAAAATCCTGACTTGCAAACCAATAACAGTGCTTAATTTGCCTTTTACATCCATAATGGTGTTTGGAGGAAACATTAAAGGAGTGATTAGTTTTTATAGGCTTGAAAGTTGTTCACCATGTTGACAGGTGACAGGGTTCCTATTAAAGCTCTGAATTTTGGAAAATAAGGGTTTGATTGATAGGTTATGTGCTTTGCTCTTGTTTTGACTATGTTGATTTTATTCCTTCAGTCTGCGGTCATTTTATTCCTTTATGACAGGTTCTAGAACAAACCTCTATAAATACGAAACATTTAAAAAGAGATAATTTCTCATTTAGTCTCACTCTTGAGTTACCTACCAAGAAACAGTTAAATGTTTTTGCACCTGTAGGTTCCACTTTACCTGCCAGATCCTTGGATTTTCTGTGCATTTTAACGCTATGTACATTATCAGCCATTTTGTGCTTTGTCCTTTATTTTACCCAGACCTAGAAATCACCAACCAAATGTAATCAATTCTTGTGAAGTCACTGCTTTAAACTGTCAGATTGTTTTCTGTGAGGATTTCTTGATTTTTTTTCTTGCCAGATATCAAAATAGTGTTGTGGCATCTCCTGTCCTTTTTTATCACAGAGACCATCACAGTAACTCTGTTTGGTCTGAACTTTCAGCTCAACAATTTAGAGTGGATGGAGAATAAGGGAAGAGTTGAAGGGAGTGACCTTGGATATACTGTAGAATGACCATTAAAGAAAGAGATGTTATTTTCTAGACTGGTAGACTGGTGTCTTAACACTGGAGTGGCTTTACTTCCACTGTTGTCAGATGTGCCCTCAGTTCTGAAAAGCAACAAGTTATGGTAGACTGGAGTTTTACACTACGTTTTTTGCTGCTTTGGGGAGCTGAGAGCTTGTTTTTGTTTTATGTTTTTTTGTTTTTGTTTTGCCAGGGCATTTAGGTGTTTAAGTTACAGCTGTCTTAAAAATCTATCTATTAGATACTTCTTAAATAAATTTGGCTGATGCTAGTATTATAAAGCAAATATATACACAATTAAGAAAGAATAATGTGAGGGGTTTGTGCTTGATTTGGCTTTGATTTGGTTTGGTTTTTGTTTTTTTTCCCGGTGTAGTGGTCTGTAGCATTGTGACAGGTTTGTTTCAACCAAGGACTTATAGTGGGAAGAGGACAGTGTTAATCTAAGGCTTAAGATAATGGAAGAGGGCAGTGACATCCCTAGAAATTGCCAGTCACTGCCTAGGTCATCAGTGGCCTTCTGTAAAGGAGTATTTCTGCATTATATGAAACAAAATGAAATGCAAATAAAGGAGTAGTTTAATCTCTCCGGTTGCAGATCTGATTGTAGTTTCTGAAAATGTGCATTTGATGGTGGATATTAATGATAACTGCTGATAGTAAGTGATTATTGAAGATATTCATATTAACCCATCCCCCAAATTAGACTATAGTTTGCAATTTAGAAATTTCTCTCTTTTGTTCTAGAACACATAGAGCTTTCTATAAATTTTAAGAAGTATTAATAATAGAACAACTCAATATAATACAAAGTGATTGTGGTTCTGTTTTCTGCTCCTTAAGGTACTGATTAAAGAGTCTTAGAACAAACAGAGAGATTTGTGGGAAGATTTACTTGGCAGACTCTTGATTTGTGTTCTTGTCCCTCTTTTTCCATTTCTACACAAATAATAAAATAAATGTGGACACATTACTGAGCTTTGCTTAGCAAAAAAAGTACTTGAAAATACATTATAGCTGAAATATTAGTTATAAAGAAAGACATTGAAGTTCTTTTTCTTGTTTGTTTTTTTTTTTCTTTAAGATACCAAAAGCAGGTGGTATTCTGGAAGACTTCATCTGCTTGTCTTTAGAAAAACACACCTTGCTTTCCAGATACTTTATCCTCTTCCTCCTAACTTGTGTTTGTCACTCTTCGTAAAACATTTTGTGTCTTGGCACTCAGGGCTTGGACTTTGTTTCATTTATCTCAGTTCATCCAGTTGGCTTCAGGTTCAGCTAAACTTCTCTGGAATACTGTGCAGGTATCCCATTACATTTCAGCTGTTTCTTTATTTTCACCTGACCAAATTGTAGAACACCTACATTTTTACTTATTCTGTCTGCAGATGTGCAGCCTCATACAGAAATCTACAGTTTTACTTCCAACCCCTTAGCTCATTCTATTCATTACATCTAATTCTACAGTTTGTTTACAAAATATAGTCATATATCTGTTTGCAGTACTGTATTTTCCACCTGCAAGAACCATATTAGCCTGATTTTTTTTTTTTTTTCCATTTCAGTATATTTTTTCCCCTTTGTGTGATTCTAAACCCCTTTGGAATTCTCCAGGATATTTACATGGTATATGTGCATAACACAAAGGTCACATATGGAACTTCTGATTACTCTAATTTTGATATTCTTTGGAATCTAGTTGTATTTGTGTACACACACCTCACCAGTTCAGACAGCCATTAAAATTCGATGCTACATAACATTGCTATTCCTGATATTACTAAGGAGTATCTGCAATATATTGCAATCACTATTGGATCCCTCTATTTCAGGAGTGCTATGCAAAAAGTATATTTTGTGAAAGGAGTTTTGTATAGTGACAATGTAAGTGGATTCACTCAGTGGCAAGTCAGATGATTGCAACAGAAATTATCCATTAGGATATGGGAAAGTATCCTTCACAGAAAATACCAGTTTCACTGTATGATGAGCAAACTATTTTTACTCCAGTGTATTTAGATTTTTTCATAATTTGTAATGGAATTACCATTCTGACGTTTTTCATTGATCTGTGGCTGCATCAAGCGGGAACTTTCACCTGGCTGCAAATATTCTTGAAAAGACATTTTGCTGGATTTTAATAATTCCCAGGACTATCGTGTGACAATACCAATGCTAGTGCAGAAGCAGCAAGAAAGTTCATAAAAAGATGAAGTCATGGAAAAATCATCACACTCAGATCTGATAACAAACGAATTATTGCAGCAGTGCCCATAAGTGAGTTTAGTCTGACCTCTCAAAATTAGATGCTATGTTTTCTGAAACTTGTATGAGTGAGGAGCAAGATGCTTCAGCAAAGAGTTTAAATATAAGCTGCTGAGAAATACAGTAGTGTGCAGCTAAAAAGTTATACTTCCATGTATTATAAGTTTTTTGGCTTTATTTTTCCCCATAAAGTTTAAATCCACTGATTAATTCTGTGTTGCTGTATGGGTTGGATGGCCAGAGCTGTCTCTCAGCCATATTTTTTTGCCATTATTGTACCTCAGTGTGTAGTAAAAATAGGACTGCAGGGATTCTTACTGACTGTTATTGGTGGTCCTTTGAACTAGATCGCTTTTGTGTTTGATAGTATATATTGTTTTATTCTTTTATCTCTTAGTTATTTTGTCATTTTAATTTGTATAAAGAATATTTAAATATATTATGCACTCAAAGGAGAAATCACAAAGGTAAGCACTCCAAATTTATAAAATGCCAGAATTGTTTGCAACTGAAGTCCTTATTTTTTCCCCTTGTATAGATGTCTTAATTACCTGAATTATGAGAAATTATGATAATCCTTTTTTCCCCTTGAACACCATCTCAATGATTTACATGTATCCTCTCACCAGTGTAGACATAGCACTTCATAATTTCTAGCTGTTGTTTATATTGTTACATACAACCTGGTATGCAAAATGCTCCTGTAGCACCACATATTGCTACAATTTTCATTAAATTACTAATGTATGATATAAGCACAGCTTGCATTCGTGAGCAATTCAAGTTTGGGTTTAATGGCAAGTTGCTTTGAATGAACATTGATCAAAATGTAATTGAAACAACTATATAAAATAAACCTTTTACATAATTTGTTCTTAGCAGCATTTGTAAATAATTATCCTGCCGTTCTACCAGATAAAAACCAGTATTTGAGCAAAGAACCAATATTTGAGCAAAGAATAAATTGAAGCCAAAAGGTTAAAAAGGGTTGACCACAAAATTCTTTAAATCCACATTGTGGAAAATTGATAAGGAGTGGTCAAAATTATAAAAAGCTGGAGTACTCAGAACTCCAAAATTAGTTTATTTCAGTGTTCATAACCTCTGTAAAGGAAACTCTGTATTTTTGTGTCTTGTGCAGATACAGAGTTTAGACAAATAATACAAGAGTTTCTTAGCATTTAAACAAATATTTTCATCTTTACAGAAAGACAAGGAAGACCAGTGGCTAGAGAAAAAAGTGCAGGGTAGTAGAGACCACATCATCTTAGAGCACCTTCAATGGACCATGGGTTACGAAGTACAAATTACAGCTGCCAACAGACTGGGTTATTCTGAACCAACACTGTATGAATTCAGCATGCCACCAAAGCCCAACATTATTACAGGTGAGTTTATTTTATAATGTTTTCTCTCTGTGAATCATTTTCTAGTCATAGTACACTAATTTATGTGGTTGAACATAACATTTGAACCCTGAAATCTTTAACTGAAAAAAACCTGAGACCCAGATGCTATTACCTTCAAAGACTCGATTCAAAACCCTTAAATGGGACCCCATCTCCCACTTTTCTCTTACTAGCCAAGGAATTTTTAAGTATAGAAGAAAGATTGAATCTTCAACCCAGATGATGGCAGTTAACAAGCAATATAGTATTTAAGATACACCTGCTATACATTTTTAGTTGCCTTGTACTGTCTATTGTCTGTTGTAAGCAGCTTATTTAGTAGAATTTGATTTCAGTCCCCTCTCAACATGTGCTTCAAGCTCTACATGTAATAAAGGTGTTTAATTTAGTGTCTGATGAGGTTAAGACTTCGAATAGTCTTGTTTAGATACTGTCTGAATTACTCACCCTAATATGTTGACCATACAGACTTCTATGAGGTCTATTTAGAAGCTTTGAAATCTATAGAAATGTTGTTCATATTTTTAAGTCTGTAAATAGGAAGGTTTGGAATTCTAATTAAGAAAAACTACATCGTAGTTAAGAGTGAGTGTCAGAGTTTTAATGCTTCCCAATATGAAGTTATATTTTGATGCAACAATGCAAAATTATTTAGTTGAGAATAAACCTAAAAAACGGTAATTTCTAAAGCATTATGGGTAAATTTATTCTTTATTTTTTAAATATAAAAAATTTTATAAATGCCATGAGGAAGAGATTTCAAACTGTTTACATCAATTATGAGCTGTTATATTTAATAATAATTTCCAAATTAGATCAGTGTCATCATTACCACTTGAAAAATCAGTGCTAAGTCCTCTAACATGATATTTTCTGTCTACTGTATATCAAACTATTGGAGTATTAGAATCAAAGAAAAAACTTGCTGTATAAATATAATGGGAAATATATTAAAAATAAACTACATGTGCTTCAGTGTGAGCATCTGACTTGCATCTACCTTAGTACAGTAGCAGTGAGTTTGAATGAGTCATGGATTACTGTGTCATCAGAAAAATTTGAAATAATTGGCTAATTTTTTTTGTCTATTGCAAGTTTTCTTCAAATACATTTTTACAAAAGTTTTCTCAAGATCTCTGCAACACTTTTAAGTATGTCATAGCAATTTTTTTATATTGGAAGCATTGTGATTTGTATTTACAAAAAAGAAAAGGCATTTGTAATTCATTCATATGTTCAGATCCAGTTCTAGTACAAATATTTGGTTTATGCACTTGAATTGCAGTGGAGCTGATTTGCATCTTGATTGAAATTCAGGGTCTCAATAGGTCCTGTGTACTTGTTTTTAAACAGACAGTGCCTTGTGATTGCCATCATTCAGAAATAAAATTTCACATGATTGATAAAGAAAAGGGGAAAAGAAGTGTAGGAAAGCCTATTGTCCCAAGGAAATAAAAATATTTGTCAACTAGAAAAATAAGTAAAAAACTTGTTTAGGAAAATGGAATGGATATGCCATTTCCCAATTTTTTATGTTTGAAATGAAAATCTTTCTTCTTTTGCAATGCAGCCTAACTTCAGCCTGTTATAATTACATAAAGTATTCCCTATTATTGCCACAGCTGCTGTAACAGAAACATGATATGCCTCTGTAAATGATAACATAGATGGTCTCTAGACATTCAAGTAGAAAGAATCTTAGTTAATTTAATTTCAAAAGAAAGATAGCACATTTTTCTCTAAACACAGTTTTATAGGCACTTAGGGGCTTTTTCCTCTCAGTGCTCTCCCATAACCTCTAAGTAGTTGTAAGAAGTCTGTTACACTATTTAACTTCAGGTCCTCTTTATATGAATCATTACTGCAATTATGATTGTGGAACTAATTAGTTTCCTTGACAACTGTTTTCTGAAAAGCCTGAAAAGGGTGTGAAACTCCAATCATAGGAACACTCTGTAGGCAATTTTTAAAAGTATGTCAAAAGACAGAACCAGTGGAACATTAGTGTTCATATTCATGAGTCAGCACAATTATCTTGTTTTGAAATGGGATAATATCATTGCAATATAATATTATATATACACATAACATTGTTTCAAAAATACAAATGTAATCTATTAAAACTTGATAGATATTGCTTATAAAATGCTTAACTTTGAGCAGAAATATTATTTCTGATGTCAGTTAATTCTGATGATGTTCTGTTTGTCGGCTTTGAGACTTAGGTGCTAACAGCTAGGCACCTACAGCTAGGTTTGAAAGACATAGGCAACAAAAATGAAACTGTGTAGACTTTTGAATGAAATCCACATCACCTATCCTGTGCTCACTTAGCAGCTGAGGATAACTGAAGTTCCCTTTCTGAATATCAATTTAATTATTAGAAAAGCCTCTAAGACTCCTGAAGGTTTTCATCTGTTTTTGCCCAGATCTGTGGCAGTTCAGCTGAACTGAGGGTTTATGTCTTGCTCTAAATGTAATTAAAAGAGAAAAACAGTCTGTAGACCCTGTGCATTCAATCTCATCAATGTTACTTATCCCAAGGGAATTTTGGGATCCTCTAAGTGTCTTGATGGCTGACTATACCTAACATAATATTCTGGTGAAGATGTGTGCAAATCAGTGCAATTAGAGAGAGATGGAGGCAAGGATACATTGGTTGTCCTTCGGTTGGTGCTTAGCAGGGAAATAGGAGTTGTCACAAGAACTAAAACTTCAGTTATGATTGCTGCAGAAGAAGCTTGCTTATGCTTCCAAGAACCACTGGATACAAGGCAGAAATAGTAATCCCTGAGGGCAGGAACTGGAAGCCAAAACTCTAGTTACGTGACTGTGCCATTCCCGTGGACAGTGAATCCACAGCTCTGCTTGCTAGGGAAGTGTGCAGGTACCAACTCCTGGCTGGCAGTCAATTCCATAACACAATATGATGATCTTCCTTTAGTAGCCTTAGGTCTGGAAAAGAGCTTGAGGCTGCAAATTGCTGTCTGGCATCAGCAAGGTGTATAAATGAGACAGACATTCCTTTAAATTTTCCCATGGTTGGCCTCAGCAGCCCCCAACTACAGATCTACTTGATTTCGTTGTGTCCATTCCTGGGCCTGTAATATGGTCTCCACTCACTGAGTCAATCAAACTTGTGATTAGTTCCTTAGAATTTGTAATCCTTTTAATGAAAGTTTCCTGGTTTTCTGAGAGTTTTATCAGTGGAAACTTGCACTAACTTTGAGAAATACTCAGAAAACTAACTTCTTAAAACACTTTACTTTAAATAACTGTATGGATATATATATATAAAATTTTCCATCCTACTGTTTTGAGTTATTTTTTGTGGTCAGCATTTCTATATCTGTATTTCAGATTTTTTCTTAGGTGTACGAGCAGGTATTTTAGAATCCTGTTTGAAGAAAGAGCAGCATAGTCTTAAACGTAGTATTTTTGCGTATTCAAAAATCTCACTGAGGATGTTAGTTGGCAGTACTTGCAGGCAGGTGCAACTTTTAGATCACTGCACTTGCCTCTGAGTGAAGTCTTTATCACATTTTAGGTTCTGATCTCTGATATTTTAGAGAATTTTTATCTGGTTTATCTACAGTGTTAATCTTTCTGTGGGATTGTCAAAGGAACTGTGTACCTTAGGTCTTTATCTGTGTCAGGACAGCATGGACTAAACTGCAGCCATAACAAATACTCTAAATGCCACCAGGAACAGCCAAACTCCATCAGCTCCCAGAGCCCATTTTTACGGGCCCATTTACTCTTTTGTCTGCAGGGTGAAGACAGAGACCCTTGTCTTTGTACCCTGCAACTTGTACAAAAGTGTCCAAATCTGCTGCCATTCTGAGCCATTACTATTGCAACCTAAAAACACATCCACAGATTTACAATAAATGGATCTTAAAAGAAGATGAAATGGAAGGTGTTAAAAAGGGATACTTTCTGCAAGTGTCAGATATATTTTCAGAAATTAGTGGTAAAAGATTTATGCAGGTGCTATCTTCCAAAGGCTTTTATCCAGTCAGTGCTGTTACTTTGAAAGGCCATTAAGTATATTAAAAATGGCTGCAAGTTGTGTTTTATCATAGGTTTTTTCTTCTTCATTATAAGTTAATAACTTGAAGCAATAGTGGGGAAATAAAATAAATAAATAAAACCCCAACATTGGGAGATAATAAGAACCTCTTAGATCTATTTTTCTCACTTTGCAATATTGGTTGGTTTTGACTTCCAATACTGCAGGAACTGTCAGAGTACTTTTTTATTCACATTGCTGGAAGAGTTTTAATCCCTTGTATATCTCATTTATTTTTTTTTCAGTGAATGTGTGTCACCATTCTTAAAGTGATACAGTGATAGACAAAAGAGAGACAATAAGATGTGGAATTTTCTCTCATCACCACTGGTAGCAAAGATGATACTCATCATGCCAAAAAAGATTTTTGTCAATAGCTTTCACAAAAAGGCAGCTTTAGGATCTCCAATGTTCTTGAAATGAATGAAAAATAAAAATAGCTCTTATCATTTCTTCAGCTATGTGTGTATATATTTGGGTTTGCCTTTGTGTATATACATTCTATGATGTATTTCATTGACAAAATAGAGCTTTTGAGCTATACAAATGGTATTTTGTTCAAATAGAAGCTGGTGTAAAGTTTTTCATCCAGAGACTGAAAATTACTGAGTACAGCAAAACAGAACTAAGTTTCCCTGATGCTCACAATTTTCTTTCAGGGAGAGTCTTTTTATTTAATTTTGCTCTAAATCAAGCAATTCAATGACTTGGTGGAAATAAATGCTGTATGATTCCATCTGTGTAGATGGTGTAGGTTTTTGTTCCTGTCAGATTTTGCTGCCAAAGAGCAGACTCTCTTGCTGCAGATGCTCTCCTTCTCTCTCACATCCCTTCAACCCACGGGTTGTATGAGATTCCCTGGGACATAGTTTCCCTGCCTCTGAAGGAAACAGCCTCCCTTCTCTGGAAGAGTTGACTTGACCCTGACCACACATCAGCAAAGGAAAACCAAAAAGCCACCTTCTTCTTTCATGTTCTTTACTCCACCACGGAACTATGTAACAATTGTTGACTTACCATACCCAGGAATAAACTTCCAAACTGAATAGTTCTTGGGTCCTTTGAAGCACTTTCATTAGATTTCAGATCATTTCAGATCTGTTTGAAATTGGATTTTTCCTGATTACAACCAAGCTTCAAGGTCAGGGCATCATTTAAAATCATGATTGCGTGACCAAAGCCTTTGCTGTCATTTCCACTAACCTTTCTTGCTGCAAGAGCACTTTGCTGCCTCTTGTTCAACTTGCCATCCACCAGGACCCTCAGGACCCTCTAGCCATAGACTGGTAACCAGGGTTGCTCTTTCCCCAGGGGGAGGACTTTACACTTCCTCTTGTTCAACTTCCCGAGGTTCCTGTCAGCCCATTTCTCCAGCCTGTCCAGACCCCTCTGTGTGGCAGCTCAGCCATCTGGTGCATCAGCCACTCCTCTGAGATTTGTGTCATCAGCAAAGTTGATGAGGGTACTCTACTCCCATCCAAATCATTGATGATGTTGAACAGGAGGGGACCCAACACCTACCCCTGGGTTGGCTTCTGGTACTTATTCTTAGTTTTAGGAAAAGTTATGTTTCATCATGAAAAGTTAAATTAGGAGAATTGTGGGGATTTGTAATCATATTCTATTGTGTTCTCTTACCACAGAAAAAAAGGTAGAATGGCTGCCAGGAGCTACTTGAGCCAGGACTAAGAGTCATTCCTTATGTGCGGCTTATAAATTGCCTGTTTGAATCTCTGGAAAAAGACTGCAGAATTACATTATTTACCAGTTTATCAGGAATAATGTTTTGGTCTGATTTTCAGCCTGTGGTTTGTGACCACTCTGCTCTTCCATGTCTGTGTTTTTGTGTACATGCACAAACATCCATCAGTTTGTGGCTTCTAATAACTTTTGAACACAGTTGACAATTTCACTAAATTTTTCAGAGAATGGAGGCTTCAAAACTAACAATTCCTGCATTTTTTTCCAAAACAGTTATCTAAGGAA
Organism: Corapipo altera; assembly: GCF_003945725.1. Classification (NCBI taxonomy): domain Eukaryota; kingdom Metazoa; phylum Chordata; class Aves; order Passeriformes; family Pipridae; genus Corapipo; species Corapipo altera. The sequence goes on along the minus strand of NW_020884898.1, from coordinate 6,987,581 downwards.
AGAAATAAGATTTTCTGTTGTTCAGTAGGCAAAATATTGCATTAAAACTTTACACAACTGTAATAATAAGAATATTGGGGGAAAAAAAAGTTTTAACTTTCTGACCCTTGTTCCTTACACCAATTTGCATAGCAACAGTAAATTTAAATCAAGGGGAAAAAAAAAGAAAAAGCATAGAACTTTGAAAATATTTTCACAGGCAAAATTTCAGTTCCAAAGACCTAAAATTTTAAGGCCATAAGTACCTCTTTTGTGATGAGTCTGTGCATTACAATTTTACTAGCTCTGACTAGTTTGTTTTTCAGCTAAATCTAAAATGAAGAACAAAATGCAGTAGTGAAAAAGGAAAGCCTGGAGGATTAGTCTCTTTGCAGCTCTGATCATTTTCCCAAGGCAAAGAAGAGCTGCAGCATTACCCTTGTGAATTTACCTGCATCATTTTCTCATAGGCTGAAAGATGTTGTAATTCCAAAATCAGAGCTTGAAAATGAAAACTTGTATCGGATTTTTGTTCAGATCATAATTCTGAGCTAAAAGTGTAAAGTCTTTAGCATATATTGCTGTGATGGAAGAATAAATTTTTAATTTTGTTTTCTGAAGAGTAGAAGGATAGAGAGATGAAATATGTCTTTGAGATCTCATGCTTTGAGAAAAGCAGTTGGTAGGAATCACATCAATCAGATAAATTAATATCTAAAACTTCAGGATGGCAAACCCCACAAAACCTATTTGCTTTTGTTTTGCAAACCATACTGGAATTTGCTGACTAAGAGCCATTTCTCATCAAATCCTGAAGAGGATCATTGTTGAAAGTGACAGGGCATGTTCTTGCTGTAGGCTAAAACCAGCTGTGTTTGCTCCGTTCCCTGCAAAGACTGAAGTTGTTACATGAAAAAGGATAGAAATCCCTTATTAAAATTGGTAGAACTTATTCGATATGAATCAGAAAAGGAGACAAAAAGGCTTGCACTATCAAAGATGTCAATAGGAAAAAAAATACACTATTTTTTTGTAAAATCTAGTTCCTATGGTACAGCTATCACAGCCATTAACTACCACTGAATAGCAGAAGAGCAGCAATCAAAGAATTGGTTTGTATTCTCAACATTTCCTCTTCAAAAGGAATTTAATTCTTTTTTTCTTTTACCATATAAGTTTGCTCATCTTTTTGAACTCTGTGAGGTAAAAAGAAAATCATCATAGATGCTGAATGTTGAAGCGCCAGGCCACACTTTAGAAATATGGTATTCTTATTCAGCTTGACTATTTGTTATAGATAATTGCCAGCATTATGTTGCTTTATAATTAAAATAACCCTGAGTGCCAATTAAAAGATGAAATACTTAGGTATATACCCTAAAAATATTTAAAAGCTAAGTTGAACACTCATAATTTCTTTAAAAATGTGTATCATTGAAAACAACACAGTAGAAATATGGGTGAGGATGGGATAAAATCCATAGTTGCTCTTAGTTTATTTTTATTGCTGTCTTTTCTACTTGATAGTTACCTACACTCACATGTATGTTGGTGAAAGAATAGGGACATTACTGTCATAAGAAGATAATGCATTGGTTAAATATTATGCATCCATGTCCCAAAGGCAAGTTTTCCACCCGATTATATTCAAAAAACAACAGCTCTGTGATTTAAGCTACATTTGAGGTGTATTGCAAAAATACCCCAGAAGATTTATATCCTAAAACCTAAAGATGCTTTTATTTTGGGTACTGCTTACATTCTACGTGCTGTGATCATGTACTTGTGGAAAGAGATAATTATTTATCTTCCACTGGCCTTTCTCTTCAGACTCTGAGCTCTATAGATTGAGAGACATACCCCAATATGCTTCTGTTTGGATGTCAGAATCATTCTCTCCACTGATTTCAGTTTTAAGCAAATCCTTTTCAAGCTGAAATAATTATAATAAGGCACTGATATAATACATTTTAGCTTAATAGTTTTCTTCTGCTTACATTAAAATTTCTTAAAATTCACTTTTTAAAGTAAATTTATAAAGGCCTAACCAAGGTTATTGTTCATACTATGCAAGATTTTCTACATTTCAATTTCTTTGGAAGTGTCTTTTGAAACAGTAGCTTAACAGTGATATTAGTCACTATCCATATAATTACTGTATTACTGTAGCTGGAAAAAAATAAAATCCAGTCAATATACTATATTGCATAAACTTGACTGTATTATCTACCAAAAAGTTAACTTTTAATATAAATATTAGTAGAAAATATACATGCAAACTTCATATATTTCACCAGGTTGCATCCAGACATTACAGTCTGACTTGAATGTCTAAGAAACTACTTTGTTCCCACCCTGGTATTAAAGTCAATATCTAATTACCCAGCTGCATGTGCTAATTGCATTGGTCACTCCTATTTCAAGTGGACCTATGTCCAGGTTATTGATGCCACTTTTTACAGTTGCCCATTCTGAACTCCTACGATAATTCAGGTACAGATGAATTAATTAGCAAGGAGAAGCAGATAAACAAGTTTGTCCCCTCTTTAGCCCTGTGCATGAGGGAAGCCTTCATTTTGTGTAATTGTTTAGTCTTTTTTACAGTTTCTCCTTTGAGCCTGTGTGCTGTTGTTTGTCCTTGCTTTAAACAGTCACTGTTTCTGATAGATGTTACATGGTGGTTTCGTGAGTTCCAAGTACCTCCGGCATAAAAATCACATGGAAGGTTGCCTTTAGATTGGGCTTGGCTGAATTGTTTTGAATCTCAAGGGAAAGCAAGAAACATGCTTCAGCTTAAGTGTTTAGATAAATTGTTTTAAAGATAGCCCAAAGAGTTTGCCACCTTAACTGCTGTGGAGAAACACATGTTGCTGCTATTGAGGTACAACTTTTCCACAGTTTACTTTATTTTTCACACTTGGCCAGAGCATTCCAATGGTTACCATTTCAACCACACTTCAATTTGATGTTTCTGTTAATGTCTTTCTAGTGATTGTCTTTGACACAATGTAAATATTAGGATTTTTTCTCTCTTTTTTCTTTCCTGCTGTCACTTTTTTTTTCCTTTTGATAATCTCTTTTTCATATTGTTTCAACCTTTTCACTTTTTTTTTCTAAAACTTACTTCTTTTTCACACTCTTGATATTCTGTAACAATTCTTATCCACACAGATAGATGCTGTGAAGCTACTAGACGTGAAAATGGAGGCCAGTCCCTGCAGCTGAATGCTGCTGTTTTCTCTCTCATTGTAATCATAAGTTTCTGGGGCATGTTTTGATACTGTTGATAAGGCAATCAATATGCGTTCTTCCTTTTCCTCTTCATTTTATATTTATGGGAAAATAGAGATCTTAAAAAAATTGTACTTTTCTACAGTTCTTCTAAAGTTTCCACTCCTAGTTAAGATCCTAAATAGTGTAATTGCTTCAGTCTGTATGTGTAAAATTCTTCATCTGGATTTTTGGAAACCTTGTGAGTTTTATGAAAAATTCAACAGATGATGCTTGACCCTTCAGTCTGACAGAACTTGGAGAATGAGACCTATTGAATTTGATCAATGTGATTTGATTCTATTTTCTCAACTATATATTTTGATTGTAAGAAATCCATGCAGAGACTTTACCATTGTGAGTCACATGGCTTTCCAATACACCATTGGTTGGTTTTGCATGAGAGCATTGTTATTATTTATTATATTAATACTTTGCACAGAGTTGTCCTTGTACTAGTTCCTTCCATAATGAACTTAAAACTTTTATGCTTAAAAAAAGTGTTCAAGGCCAGGCTGGATGGGGCTCTGAGCAACCTGGTCCAGTGAAACATGTCCCTGTCCATGGCAGGGGAGTTGAGATGATCTTTAAGGTCCCTTCCAACCCAGGCCATTCTATGATTCTATACGTCTGTAGACACGTTTTCTTTCTAATGGATTTTAACAACCATTTCTTCCCCAATTAGTTATCTAGGATTGCTTTAGTTCATAGTGCTTTAATTTCATATTCATTTCCTGTGCCTCTCCACTGCCATACCTCAGCACACCAAACTCATTTCTTGTGACTGTAATGGTGCCACATTCCATTCCATGGCGTCTGTTGGACTTGAAGCTCCAGGGGGGTTAATTTTGACCTGCAGTAAAAACAGAAAGGAGTATTTTTTCCTATTTTATACATTAAAAACATGGCAACTAGAGCAATGTAGACAGAACCTCAGAAAAAAAATATTTTATTTAGTAAGAGTCTGTGAAGACTTTTTGCATATATTTAATTTTAAAATTTATAGAGTTGTCTAAGTTTATGGCTCATTTCTCTGTTGCATACAGAATAATCCAAGAAAGCAATGCACTTTAAATCTAAGGCAGAATTAAATATTTATTTTAAGATACTTCCCTTTAAATTGTTACTAAATATAACAAATGCGATAAATAAACTGTATATGTTGATTTTTTTTCCTCTTATTGTTCATACCTTTTGGGATTTAAAAAAATCCTATAACTTTGAAATTAGTTGTTCAAATTTAAGTATTTATCTTCACCCAGTTACAGGATTTTCTTTTTTTTAAGAAATATTGATTATGATTATTTTTGCCAGTTTCAATTTATTTTTAGAAGACCTTACTTTAAAACATCATTAGTAAAACCTCTCCTCATCTAAAACAAATAATAAACATTCTAGATATTGGTCTACATCAGAAGTAAGATGTCTTCAGAATGTATGTGTGTAAATCTAAAGACTAATTTATGGACAGAAATAATTTTAAAAAAAATTACGTATTTAGTATAATGAAGTAGCTGGAATTCAAATAAATGCTATTTTAAAAATATTGGCTTTACTGTGATGTCTTGCTGTGTTAAGTGGAGCCACTCTTTCATCCCTGGCCCTTGCCACTCTGTTTTGCCACTTTAACCTAATGTAATGACATTATTTGAAATTAATTACACTGACATGTGCCTGGCAATTTTTATTCTAATTTTATAAGAGTAGAAACTTTGGGTTCCCAGTTCGAGTCATTCAGGTGAAAGCCTTTTTTTTTCCACATGTAAATGTGAATATATGTATTGATTTTGTCATTTAGATGTATAAGTGTTATTCTTCTAACATAAAATATTTATTTTTTTATGCTTAAGTGTTTGTTGAACCAAGAGACAGTAAGTATGGAAGGTTTTTTTTTTTTTAATTAAAGTTTTCTCTTTAACTGTGCTGCAGAGGATTTGGAATTACTAACTACACATCAGTTACCAAAAACTTTCAGATGTGAGAACACATTTTCAATTGAGTAAAAGTCTGAGAAGTACTGTTGCTAATGCTAAATTTATTTATAGGGGAAGAATCACCTTGAGCAGGAACTTTAGCAAGAGGTGTAGGGTGGGGTTTTTTAATAATTTAAAAAAATCCAGATAGTGAAAAAGTTTGTTGTTGTCATTATTGTCACTATTGCTGGTTACCACTATTATGGTAACAAAACAAAAAGACTACAAGTACATCTCTACTTACAATTGGAGAACTGATGTTTGGCACATATGTAGTAAGTAGATGCTACTTGTCCAAAGGGGGAAAGAAACCCCTGATCCCATTGTAAGACAGGGACTGGATGCATATAAGGAGACAGAATTTTCTCTTTTGGACACAACAAAGATAATAAAGAGCTGTTCTGAACAGTAAAGAAAATCAAATTGCAGATACAATCACAACTAATGAGCACCTGCCACTGGATTAATTGGTCTTAAGTAAAACTTAGATTGTCTGACAAACTGAAAATTAAAATAGGATCTCATTAAAGTTGCACAGCTGGTATTACCTTATTTTGCAATATTTTCCTAATTTTCTAAAATTTGAAAGGAAGTTTTTGTCCTAAATATTTTCTAATATATTTTTACCTGTCATATACTTGTCTCTGTTCTCACTTTTTTAACAAAATAAGACAAGACAAGACACTACTACAGGTATGTATAAAAGCAGAAAAATGCAAATTTCCGTATCGTTTTCCTACTCTGGTTAGACATTTGAAGAACTCTTTACCAGCTGTAAATTTATTATCTTAGCAAGTCATTCTAACATTGTAGATAAGTAGACAAGATAGGAATGAGGGTGCAGAGACTGATCGACTGTGAGCTCTCCAAACATACTGTGAAGGAGATAATGAGAAGCCTTGAGAAATTTTAGAAGCTAAATATACATTATAAATGACAAGTTGGCTTTTATCCTCTACGTCACAATGCCAGTGGGATAAAGAGACAAATTTGGATCACTTATCTTTTTTTCCAAGTGATAGTAACTTCAGCTGGAAACTACATAAATTTCCTCCATTAAGTGAGAAAAAATTTAGGTCTGCTCCAATTTAAACTCTTCTGTGCTTTGCATTTTGAGGTTATCAAGCACTTTGAATGTGATCCTTTTCTTTTGGCCCTCCTCTTCCCATCAAAGTCCAAAGAGGATGAGTTAAACCAATATTGTAGGGATAATGTGACAGCAGGGCCAGGCAGTTCTGGGCAGTGACCCAAAACCTCTGTAATGAGAAAGAAAAAGAGGAAGAGAATAATGTCCTTGGGTTGTCATGTGTCTCCTGAGATGAATAAATAGTACAGCTTTGTTTGTAGTTCTCTTTATGAGTGTTTCATAATTGTATCTTTAAAAACAATGAGAGTGAGATTATTTCACAATATTTTGTTCAATCTGTGGGAATATACAGAAGATTTTGAACTCCTGGCTTCTTACAGACAAGCACGAGGGAAAAAATTAACTCAGACATTTGTGAACTAAATCCATAGGTATAGACTGAGCAGCCTAAAATTGTAATTTAAACTGTATTAAAATGATAAATATGTTGTCACAAATTGAATTTAATATTCTGCTGACATTAGTACTTAAATGTTAAATAAGAAAATTTGTTCCCTTAAATGTAGTAATTGTAAAACAGATTTTGAGTTTTTATGATTGACAGTGTAAAATGTTACCCTTTTTTTAACATTGTCACATATTTTGAAATGCTAATATTAAACTGTCTGTAAGACTGAAGTCCTAAAATATTCTATGCTGAACTTACACTTTAAATCCAAATTGGTGGCACAGAAACTTAAAAAGGGTAATGATTATTCTGTGATATAGCAGTATATCTCTAAGGAACAGTATTTTTAAAATGTTCTCGTTTACAACCTTTTGAGTCTAAGCTTGGCTTCTTCCCTAATGAGATTTTATGTGTTGTCTTTCTTGTTTCCAGAGTTTTGACAAGTTCCTAACATTTGCAAATTATTCACAAATCAAAGTATTTACATAATGCAGCTTCAAATACGATCCTTCATTTATTGCAGTAAGGTTATTAGAATGTAAATTGCTGTTTCTCTAAATAGGAAAAATATTGCCCAGAAATAGACGCATATACTGCATACATTGAAAATAAAATATAACTTCTGAGTGGTTTTATGAGATGGACAAAACATACTATTACCAAACAACAAAATAACATTCCATTTTATTTTCTGATGAAGGTAGAGGGCCAAGCACTGATGAAAAAAAAAAATGACATGCATATGAAAAATAGATAGTTCAAAGATAAAGATATATAGTTATTTCAGTACATATGTAACCTTATAACCAATACTAAGTCAGATTCCTGGGTGCAGGTTTCCATCATGCAATCCTCATTCACTCAATAGCTCCACTCAAAGGTTTATGCAAATGTGAAGTTAACTAATTAAGCCTAAGAAAACAATTTTATTTTTTTTAAATGTAATAGCCATATACAATTTGTGATTTTTCAAATAGTCTCCAATCTTCTACACGTTGTCCAGTATGATTTCTGGTTGCTCATTTCTTCATAATTTTTGTGAGCAAAGGGAAAAACACTATTACTTTTAGGAAGCAATTCGAACAATATCAAGGCAAGTGTAGCTTCTGAGGTTTATAATGACATCACTGAAATCTTTGCTACATCTAGAACATTTAACACATTTACTTATTTACTTTCTACATTTACTTCACCTATTCCATTTCTCCAGGCATGTAAGGAATGTCCAGTTTCCCTTTGGTATTTATCAGGCTTAATATGTAAGTGATGGAAACTCACAGGGAAAAAACGTTTCCTTTTAATACCAATGACAACATCCTAATAAAGCTGATGATGTCAAGTATGAAGTGTAGAGATCTACCAACTTGGCCTATCTAGAATCAGCAGCCATATAGAAACTGTGTGCTTGAGACCTATACTAGCTTTAGATATTTTATATAAACTAGATCAAGAAACTGAGGTAGGAATATCCTCATTTAATTTTCATATGTTCTAAAGCCACGAGAAACTGTAGTAGCAATTCTTGACACCATAGTCCCATTATGTTGTATGATATTAACAGTTCTGTACATTTATTTTACATGTTTAACATTTCTGTGGAGGCAATTTTCAGTGCATATTTTATTTTTATATAATTTTAAATATAATACATGTCTTAGGTGCCCTATACTACAAGCAAAGGAAATCTCACTGAGAATGTTTCTGAGAGCATTACAATTGAAAATGTATACAATGTACTAAAAGCTAATTCTGTGAAAAATACTGGAAACACTGCAGTGTCTGTAGGTTTCTGTTTTCAAAAACAGTGTGAAAGGCAAGAGAAGAAGTCCGTATTCAAAGTAGTTTATTTTAATTTGTGAAACAATTACTTTTTTTTGGTCTTTTTCATATTTCACTGCCATTTTGCTCCACTGATTTCTTTCACGCATGCAGCACTTGCTGTCGTTTCTGCTTTTTCCCTGAAGAACCTGTGCATGGTGTAACTGTAATGTCCCTCAGCATCTTTCCAAAAACAATGTCATGAAATGTATGTAACTTTGTGCATCTTTCATCTGTTGTTCAAATTTCATTTTAGTTTATGCAACTTCTGTCTTCATTTTTGTAATAAAGCAAACTGACTTAAAGCATTTCAATCTGTATTTTCTTTATTACCGATAAATGCTGGGGTTTTTTTCTTGTATTATCTGCATTATGTATTTTGTAACTGAAGAGATTTTTTAGCATTGTATCAACATTTTTATTTCAACAATGTTTTTTCCAATAGTGAATACGAAACACCCATACACACAAAACCCAAAACAAAACCAAAAAAAACCACAAGCATCGCAAACCCAAAAAAGTCACTAAAAATAGAATTCCTGAATTTTACGTTTGGTTGATATTAGGTGGCTGCCATGCTACTGCACTAATGGAGCAAGTATGTGAAATGTCTGTGCAAATATGCAGCCTGAACACATGATCCACACTGATTTAATCTGCCTGCTTGAAACAGTTGTATCCCCAAAGGCAGATGTTTTACTACTGGGAGAAACTATATTGGTACACAACTCTTTTGTACCAAGTAGGGCTCTGCTGGCAGTTGCAGTTATGGCAGTGTGACTGTTTCAAATAAAAACATGCACCATATATTGGCAGCACTCATAATATTAATGCTCTTTTTGTAGCTAATGATACACAATAATTATATACTTAAACTATTCCAAGTATTACTTCTCAAAACTGTTGTCTTTGAATTTGCATCTGTCTTAAAGAAAATGCTGTCAAAATGCTGAAATACTTTATCAATTCAAATGCAGTTTGACTGATTTTCAGGTCTCCCGGCTACAGTGCTCTGCTTGCAGCTGTCATCCACTATAAAGATGCAAAAATCTCTCAGGTCTCTGTGGTATGCTCACAGTATGATTTTGAATTCTCCTAAATAAAGCAATTAAAATAATTTATCCTTTTATGTAATAGCAGTACTGAAACCACACATAATTGTGTGTTCTCAATACCCACGTCAATCTTAATTAATCTGCAGAGGTTCTTAGAAATTCCTCCAAGAGACATGTTCAGTAAATCTGCTGTCAGTTGGAGTGGAGGAAACTGGGACACAGGAATTTGCTTCCTCAAGGCCTTCTAAAACCTGGGTGCAGGCCTGATGCCATAAATCCCACAGAGCTGCCATGGTTGTGCAGCCTTTCCTCCCCAGTGCACAGGAGGGCTGGGATCTCTCTGTCCTCTTTTCTCTGGGGCTTCCCATAGAAGGAGGCAGTGGTAAAAACATACTCTTTACTACAGTGACTGAGCAAATACATGAAAAAAGGGGCTGTAATTACCTGATAACTCTTTAGGCATATTAGGGGTAGTTTGATGATGCTGGGAATATTGTTTTTTAAACTTTGCTTCAAAAGTAATAAATGACAACTCCGGAGAATATTTTCACAACACAGCACACTTTTTCTGGTAAATGAGGCCTCCTTGCCTTTCCCTTGTTATCCCTCAATGGCCACAGACAAGACATTGGCAGGAAAACTCGAGCTGTTATTTACATTACTATTCTTTCATTTAGCTCTTGTATCAATGTCTATTAAGACACCCTCCAATGAGAAATGATGTAAAGGACCATTAGAGGAAATGCAAACTCAAGTCCTACTTACTCAGTATCCTGAGAGAGTCATGATACAAGAAATTTTCCTGTGAAAATTTAAAGGAAAAGAGTATTTTTAGAAAATTTGTTGGCAAGAGGATCTCAGTCATAATAAAGAAAAACTCCCTCACTCAGATACGTATCAGAACATTGCAACTGATAGATATCATTTTAGACATGCTTATTTTAGTAGATCACTTCTGTATAAGTGATAATCTTGGTGGCACCACAGACTCCTTTGACTGTGAGTGCCCATCTCTCCGTGTGTTGTTTTCTCTTCAGTCTATTCTTTACAGCTGCTCTTGCTGCCAGTGAAAATCACTGAAACTCCACTACCAGCCAGCTCAGATTTCATTGGAAATGGGAGACAATGAAGATCTGTCATTGTGAGTGGAAGAAAGTTAGAGGAAATCACCTTTTTAGTTAGTTACCTCAGAGTCCATGATACTGTCCCCTTATTTTTCAAAGCTGTGTCAAGTGTGTCTGTCAGAACATATTACTCAATTGTGCAGTACAGAGCACACACATCCTCACGTGCTTGTACAGTGCCCTCAGCTGTATCTGTCCTAGCAGAGAGTTATAGGAAAAATCACCGAGGAAGAAAAAGCATTAAAATTAATGTCGATTATAGCCTTGTTAGCATCTTTTTGTATTAAGGAACGGGATAGAAAAGAATAATACTTACTGTCACGTTCTCTTTTGCATCGACCATTCCCCCAGTAAATGTTGTACAGAATCATATTAATTTTTTACAAGTTGATGTTGCAAATGCAGTGAATTGTTTATTTAATTTGAAGGTAGACATGTAGCTGCTGGGCACTTACCTGGCTTAAAAGCCCAGTTTATTGGTATAAATTGCTAAAAACAGGTTGTGGTCTTTATTCCCTTTTGCCTGCCGTGATTTTTATCTCAGTAAGGAACAGGAGTGCTTAGTAATAGGAAGCTCTTGGACAAAGCTAAGATATTGTTCCTCTTCTAATTTATAGTCTTACAGCATCATGCCAATCTAACTAAAAAAGCTGGGTACATGCTACCTTCACATGCTACTCAAGATAGAGTTCATTCTTCATTTGATGGGTGTCACAAAGTCCTTGCATCCTGGTCAGCCAAAGTAAAGGAGCTGGAGCACAAAACAGCTCTGTCAAAGCCCTCTTGGAGATTTCCTGCTGGAAAATGAAGGAGGAAGATGCTCTGACAGGCAATGAGCAAAGCTGTGCAACTCCCACAATATAGATACATCCATTTTCAATTCAAGGAAATGCAAAGCATTAAAAGGCAGTGAAATATAGGTATCAGATATAATGAAAAGCCATAATTTGAATATTTGCAATTCCCTGCCTCTGACACCTCACAGTTTTGTATACATATTGTATATATTTTTATATCTGGGATGGACCTGTGCTACAGATGTATGTTACCTGTTTGGAATTCTGTAACACTTCTGATGAATTCTTTTGGGTTTTGCCATTGTTATTTTTCTCATGATAGGCTTGTTTTCCAGATGTGAATCCATTTGCTTGTTGTTTTTTTTTCCCATCTCTAAACCTTTAGCTTGGCAGAGCTTGTTCTAGCACTTGTCTTGCCCTTCCACTGTCATATTATTTACTGGTAGAAAACAGCTCTTTAATTTTTTGGTACTGCATTATGATTGTTCGGATGCTCATCAATGGATACAAAATTTTAAGATCTATGTTTTCTGTCTTTTTAGAGGTTTTGATTTAGAATATGCATTTGTAAGCCTTTCAGTCTTAAGTTCCAGATCAGATATAAAATCTAAGACAATATTCATAGACAGTGCAGAAACAATTCTTATGGTTGGGCACCTTTTAAGAGTCAGTACAACAGTGCAGCTCAAGAAGATGACAAGCAAGAGTATGTTTTTCCTTCCTCCCAGTGCAGTATGTTCAAATTCCTCCTCTAGTTCATAATTTTTAACTAGTTCAGCTTGAGAGCATTTCTTACTTTATCTTCTGATTGACCTGAAAGAAAGGACAAAATGCACGATATGCCTGCACTCATGCATATGTAGCAGCCAGGTGCTTCCCTATGAGCTCAGAAAGTCTTTTACATCATTGCCATTTTTCCTTAAAAATTTAAATTACTGGAAAAGGGTGGGGACTATGTAGAATTATCTATCTTTCATCTTAACTTTAATCCATGTCTGCTAAGGAGGAGGGGAAGGGAAGAAAAGCAAAAGAAGGTGCTAACTTGCTTCTTTTCCAGCAACAAAATTAAAATCACTGAACATCTGAAAGGGACCTCTGGAATTCATCTTGTCCAACCTCCCTGCTCTAGCAGACTAGTTATTACAAAGTTTGCAACTATTATTTTATTGTACCAGCAACTGAATATATAGAACGTGATTCTGTCAGAGTACAGAGAAATTCTGTCACCTCCAAGAACGTACATTGATGTAACGTCATTCTGAATATCCCAGTGTTGCCTATTTAGTTCCTGTCACTTTATGAGGAAGCAATAGCTTTAGTTTTCCATGTATGAAGTATTCCATGTATACCTGTACACTGGAGCAGGTTGCCCAGAGAAGCTGTGGATGCCTCATCCCTGGAAGTGTTCAAGGCCAGGTTGGATGGGGCCCTGAGCAAACTGGTCTAGTGGAAAGTGTCCCTGACTGTGGCAAAGGGTTGGAAAAGGATGATCTTTGAGGTTCCTTCCAACACCATTCTGTGATTCTGTATACATGTACAGATGGTGACTCTCTAGACCTGCTTCCCTTTAGGGTATCCAATGGAGACTCCTTAAAGGAATTCAATCTGAATTTGCATTTGAGGGGCCAGAAGATTTATCTTTCCACTTAGTTCTCTTCACTGGAAAATTACTTGCCAAAGCTCTCCGTTGCTCTTTCCCATAAAATAATGATTTCTGCAAAAATGTTCAATTATTTTATTAGACACTGTTAGAAATATTCAACAAGTGAGAACTTGAACATTTCCAATACTTCTCGTGACATTTATATAAACTTGCTTCAGGGTTTTTTTTATTACATTTCTGAATTTTTTTTAGATCTTATTTCCATAAGTATTCATTGATAAGCACTTTTTCAAAGAAGTGGATGAATGAAGTGACTTTAAGGTTGTCGGTTTCCTTCATTATCATGGCAAGGTGTATTATATTACTCATGCCACATTCTCTATAACAAAAAGCATGTCATTTTAAATTTAGCATATTTTTGACAAATTATAATTAAAACTTGCTCAGAACTCTGGAACTTACACTTTTTTTTCTCCAAGCAGTGCTTTAAAAGGCTCCCTATGGTTAGACTATTAAGTCAGGTATACAATAATTCTTTTCAAAAAATTGCTAAGAACCTATTCTCTCACATTAACATTGAATTTTTATGATTTAAAAAAAGTTTGTTTTCAACCAGGAAAAAAATTGCAAAATGTATAAATACTTTGTTATTTTAGATCACAGAGTAGAATTAGTATTTTGAGTCCATTTAGTATATACTGGAACACTAAAAAACACCAAAAGTGTAAAATCATTTCTTTATTTTAACTTTCGTTTTGCATTGTTTAAGAATTGTTGCAGTAAAGTTAAACCAAATTTAATTTAATGCAACACTTTTTGATAACAAAGGTTCTTTTCAAAGTTGGTGGAAAGGCTATATGTAGTATGACATTAATATTACTTCCAGTCATAGAATTAGAACTTCTGTTGATGTCATAACATTATAACATTACAACAAAAAGTTTTAAGAAAAAAATTGACATTGTCTTGAAACCATAGATATATTAGTATATGATTTTTGAAAGCATTTGGGAGAGGCCTAACCCTGCTTTAATAGTAATTGGCTTTAGTTTTACAACTAACTTTTGTGGGAGCAGATAGAAAAGTACAAAATCTTAAGGAAGAACAGAATTAAGCCACCAATGAACTTTTAAAATATTAATTGCATATGTTTTCATTAAGACTAAAAATAAACTGTAACATAGGTACTTTTAAAACACAAGACAGCCCAATTTCTATGTTTCTTCAGAAGAAAAAAGTAAATGAAGAACCTCAGACAGGTCAGAAGGGTGATAACAGCCATGCTCCTCACCCCACCACAGGATGTGACCATGTTCCCGTTATTCAGAAATCAGACTTATGAAACAGAAATCTGTATGAACAAGTGGGTTTCAAGTAGGAAAAATAGGACTTGAGACAGGTTAGGCAGTGGTAAGGATGGGGAATGCTGAATGTAAAGGAAATTATCTATCACGAAGAGATAGAAAAAAATATGTAACAGTCAAATACTTAGGTCTCACATGTACCAAGAAGATCAAAAATGAAAAACAGAGTCTCCCCCTCAACTATGGCAAGTATTATACAAAGGAGCAATATTGCTACTGTAAACATTTCCTTCACTTGACAGTGAAAATACTGTGTAGGCTTTTCTGTCACTGAGTCATTTGGGATGGGAAGCTTGCCACTTCACAATGTTCCAGTGACACTGGAAATGCTGTTCACAGCAGTGAAAAATGTATCTCCCCGTAGTAAAGAACTCCTAACACTGCATTAAAAATAAGGAAAAATCCTAAAAATAAACCAGAAAAAAACCCAACAAATAATCCCTTTTAAAATATGGATTTTTCTCCTCCACATTCTGTTTAGTGGTCAAGAATGTACAGAGATGAAAACTTCACAGTATAAGGTCTCTAAAACCGAACTCTATAGAATTTACTGGTATTTTGTCAGTTGAAACATATGATCTTTTCAATAAATTGGAATTGAATATCCACTTATACTTTCCTGACAATTCAGACTGGTAAATAAAAATGACTGAAGCTTACAAAAGAAGTCATCAAATAGGTGGGTGGATGTATGGATAAAGTAAGTTTTGGAAGATGTATCAGAAATTATAGTAATTACTTAGGAATGTTGAGGTTAAAAAAAGGGAAGAAAATGAATTAATGTGAAATGTCAAACTTCCAACATTGCTGATGGAGCAATGCATAAATGTTACTTTATTTCATTGCTGCACCATTATTTTTGTAATTTATGTAGTGTTTTTTAAGTCTTTCTGAAGAAAACAGAATAACTTTGAAGTAATATGTGTCTGTTTTTCTGTCTATCCATCCATGTAAATATTTACACTGAATTCTGGCTTATTGCATAATAACATTGTGAAGAACACTTCTATAATAAAACAACCTGTATAATAGATAATGAAATCAATTGCATAGAAGTAAAATGCTCCCCTTCTTTTGAAAACAATTCTTACTTTTCCATTTCAGAGTCCTACACTAAGACTAGTCTAAGAATGAATATTTATCTATTTAGAAGCCTGCAAAAAATTTTTTTCAAATTATATATTTGAAATGGTAAATAGATATTAAAATTAGTTAAGCAGAAAAATGAAAGCTTGAATGCTATGCTTAATCTGAAAACAATCCACAGTGTTTTGGGGAGGCGGAAGAGAAAGAAAAGGAAGATGATATTTTAAAGTAGTCCCATTTATTTATTTATATTCTGTTACATCCACTGGAGTTTGCTCCAGGACAGAGTATCACACTAGGCAATTGTCACTGGCCAATTTCTGAGCCAGGTGACAGCCTCTTGAATTAGCTGGTACATGAACCATTGCTGAGCTGGCTTTTTTCCCATAGTTTATTGATCAGATTCAAATCTTCTCCTGTATAAGGGTCATCTGAGTTCACAGATACAGCAGTGGTTGTTCACCTGAAAATCACACTATTCAACAGAGTTTATAGTATTGCTGTCTGTTATAGAAATATCAACCAAATCAAAAAATTAAAATAATTTTTTTCTGAGTTTTGTAATGAAGTAAAATTAACTAAGCATCAAGTCTCATAATACAAACACAGAAAGCAAGATCAAGTGTAGAATACGTTTATTTTGAAGTGAATGATTGCATTTTCAAGGTACAAGACTAAACTAAATGAGGTCCTAACCTTATAATGATTTAATGATATGCATATTTTTCCTCATACTAATTTATTATAGACTAACTGTGTGCAACTGTTTGTAGATTAAATAGCTTGAATTAACTTGACTGAAGACTTTTTTACTCTAATTCAAAAAATGACCTTTTCAAGAATAAATACTCTATTGGCACTCTCTTAAATCTTTCAGTAATTAGAGTCAGAGAATCATAATTATATTTGAAATGTAGAAAATGATAGCTTGTATCAACTATTATTATGTTGAGCATTTAAAATGTTTTCTTTAGGCTGCTTACTGATACTCTCAATCTTGGAATGTTGAGATATTATTTGTTATTTAATAATGCCATTTATGCTCTTTGACCATATTGGAATTTTGGCAGTGGGAAAGTATTATGCAGAAGAAAATGTTTTTTGTGATTTTAATCAGGTAATATTCATGCTTAATCTTCAGGACTGTTTATTCCCAGTAATTTCTGAATGGTTAATTTCTAAACATCCTTTAGTCTCCTGATCAACAGCTTTAAAACTTTAGAAAATGCTATTTTAGGATTAATTTTATTAATAAGTGTTAATTTTCCTTCCTTCAAGACACTCTTTTTAATGGTCTTGGACTCGGTGCTGTCATTGGCCTGGGAGTGGCAGCCCTTTTATTAATCCTGGTTGTGACTGATGTAAGCTGCTTCTTTGTACGACAATGTGGATTGCTAATGTGCATCACCAGGAGGATCTGTGGGAAGAAGAGTGGTTCAAGTGGAAAAAGTAAAGAATTGGAAGAAGGAAAGGCTGCTTACTTGTGAGTATTAAACACATATGCTGGAAACATCATTAAAAGAAAAAGTTGGCTGTCCAGCTTATATTGACTTTATGGCCATTTTGTGGTGTGGCAAAGGGAATTAATAAAGTGGTTCTATTACTTGGAAAAGGAAATGTGTAGAATTGTTTATTGCCTTTAAAAGAAAAAATGAGACACAAGGAATTTACCGTACCTCACTTTAGGATGACCTCTTTGTCCAGTTTGACACAAAGGAAATCAATTGTAATGCAGTATTAGTTACAAGCACATATTTGGTTCATGAGGAGCAGGTAACAGATCATTGTTAACTCCATTTCTGCAAATCCATCTTTAAACTGCTAATACCCAAAACCTCAGCATATGGTTGTGACAGTGCCAGTAAATCTGAGAGTGAAGGATGTAGTGTTTTAAAAAATCCATGAAAGAATTTTTCTTCTCAGATATAGCACTTGATGGAAAAAATCCTTTTTCTTGCCCAGAGACTTTAAGAATGAAAGGTATTGTTGATTTTTTTAAAGTAGGAATGCTGAATTAGATGTGGGTGAAATGGTGGTGTGATTGTTCTTCGTAACAATAGTCAATGGTTGCTAAACATGAGTGGGAAATAAACAATCCTAATTATCACAAATAGCCTTCTGTAGTGGCTACTCCATCAGACAAAGGTGAATGAACTGATCATTTATGTGCAAATATGGTCCCTTAATTAAGAGTGGATACTGAGATCTCTGGCAAAACAGTTCAACTACTAATTGCATAAAATAACCATACTTTAGAGACCAAGCCTTTACAGGGCTTTCAATATGTAACCTGGAAAGAGGATTATTTGTGGTCCTCTATTTTAAACAGTTCCATTTTTTTACTAAAATATGCTTAATTTCCTGATTATATTCATCTGGTAGACAACTTATGCATACACTGTAATGTATGAAAGAATGCTGTCTTTGTGTGGTTGATTAATATTTACTGGTCCAATTCCTCTGTGCCTCTCCCAGCAGTCAGGCATAACAGTTTATTGTCCTGCAGCGTCCTAGATCCCGTCCTTCCCCAGGTGCCTGTAAGAGCAGAGTAGATTTTGCAGCCTTCATTATTCACAGCTGTAACAGGTTTCCCCATTGCCAGTACTGGAGGCGTAAAAGCCTTTTTTTGGTTTTAATTCTGGCTCTTGGGTTTCAGACTGTGTCTTCCTTAACTTGACTACACATCTTGGTTGGTTTCTTCTTAAAAGAGGTTCCCTTTTGCAAACAGCTCCATAGAACAAAACCAGTTGTAAGCAAGCAGAGACTACTCCCATCAAATAAGGCTTCTGAATAGAAGTCATGCCATAAAATAATTGTTTCCTAGTTCTCCCCATCTTACAGCAAGAGAAAGATTAAGGATATTTTTTCTATTGTGTGAAACCGGCCTGTCTGGATCAATAGAATCAAGATGTGAAGCTTCTGGCTCTGGCTCAGCTGTCCTTTCCTGTTGAGCACAGCACTTCAGTTTATGCTTTAATTTCCCATTCAAGGAGTGACCAAGTACAAATTGGTGTACAGACCCTCCTGAACAGGAAGACCTTAGGGAAATAAAGCTGCAAATGTCACTTGACAGCAGTTTATACCTTGTTATCAACATCATACCCAAATGACATTCCATGCTGTCCCAGGAAAGCATAAAGCTGGTCTCTTAATATTAATTCTTCCATGACACGTATTTTAAAAGAACAACTATGTTATTTAACTATATTTCTTTTCATTGCTGGAGTGGTCTTCAGTCAGTCAGGTCCTAAAATACTTGTGACAGTTCTTATTTTAGCCTGTTCTCTGCACTAATAAACTGTCAGGCTAAAATTTCAGGACAGACTTGAAAAATCAAAATTTGAATTTATTTCATGCTAACAGCTATTCCCTAAAATACACTGACATTTCCTCATTTTAAATATGTCAGTTTGCATTCTGGATTTTTGAGCGGGTTTGTGGTATGGTTCTTGGTTACACTTTGGTTGTAGGATATATATACAGTAATTAATTATGTTCCATATGCAATTAATGTAGGTGATCCAATGCATGTAACATACACACAGCCACCTAGAACAAAAATGACATAATGCATTTCCTGTAAATCACTTTCTCTTCTTTGGAATTCTAAAATGTTACACAGTTTGTACATTCTGCACATGTATGTGAATGCTGCTCATGAATAATATGTTTTTTAGGTTTTTGGTCATGCAATAATGTTTGTAAGACTCTAAATACATTGAAAAACCAAGCAGAACTTATCAGTCCCTCCACCAGTCCAACTTAAATCCGTAATCTTTTCATAGATATGAGGTAGCCATGACAGTTTACTGCATCATCCAAAATGAGCTTTGAATCCATGTGTGTCTGAAATGTCATTTGCAGAGGTGAATAAGCACATACAGGATTGGGGGTTTTGGGTTTTGTTTGTTTAGGGTTTTTTAATAGACACAATCTTTAAGACTTCTACCCATTGTTTCTTCTCCAGTCAGTTTCTGTATCTGTGCTAAACTCTTATTAACCTACAAAGATTTTCCTTAAGGATACCTACCAGAAGATGGTAGAGTTTTCTAGATAGTTCCTGTTGCAAAAGACAGTTTAACGATTATTTTGTCAGAAACTATATGAAAATGTGAGACATGAATTAGAGAAGCGTTTAACCAGGTCTTTGCTGTAGCCCATTGCAGACTGACTGCTCGCTAGAATATCAAAGGTCCAGAAAATAGTCTGTTAAATATAAAAGTGATTGTTCATCTGTAACTCAGTTACCCTCTGTTTCCAGACTGCAGCTGAGAAAGTTCTGGGATACAATTCCTGATCTGATGACAGGAATAGAGATGAAATATTTGCATGGAAAGAGGTTTTCTTTTTGGAAATAAATATAGATTGGGTATACTTTGATCTACCTTTTGAGAGTAAAATTATATGCAAGTTACTTAATACTTTTAGTAAGTTCTGTTAATGAGTAAGTATTGTTAATAATTCTGTAGCAGTGACCAGTTATTTCCATATCATGGTCATATTACTGAGAGCAGCCATGCAGAGAAGGACTTGGGGATTCTGGCTCATGAAAAGCTGGACATGAGCCAACAAAATGCTCTCAATGGCCCAGAAACCCCCCGTGTCTTGGGCTGCATCCAAAGCAGTGTGGGCAGCAGGAGAGGGAGGAGATTCTGCCCCTCTGCTCTGCTCTGGTGAGACCCACCCACAGTGCTGCCTCCAGCTCTGGGGTCCCCAGCACAGGAAGGACATGGACCTGTTGGAGTGAGTCCAGAGGAGGCCACCAAGATGATCAGAGGGACAGAGCACCTCTCTATGAGGGCAGGCTGAGAGAATTGGGGCTGTTCAGCCCTAGAGAAGAGAAGGCTACAGGGAGACCTTTGTCATTCTTTCAGTACTTGAAGGGGGCTTACGAAAAAGATGGGGACAGACTTTTTAGAAGGCGATGTAGGGATAGGACAAGGGTAATGGTTTTAAAGTGAAAGAGAGTAGATTTAGATTGGACAAGAGGAAGGACTTTTTTACAATGAAGAAGGTGAAACACGGGAACAGGTTACCCAGAAAGATGGTGGATGTCCCATCACAGGAAAAATTCAAGGTCAGGTCAGACAGGGCTCTGAGGAACCTGATTTGGTTGAAGATGTCCCTGCTCATTGCAGGGGGTTTGGACTAGATAACCTTTAAAGGATCCTTCCGACCGAAACTATTCTATGATTCTGTGACTACCAACAAAACACAATGACAATACTCGCTGGTCCATCTTCTTTATAATCCATTGTCTAATTAGCACAATGGTTATTCATTTACTTACATGTGAGAGACTAGCATTTGTTCTTAAATGGGGGGAAATATGACACAGAAACAGTTTTTTCTATCAGTGAAAGCAGAAGGGGTTAGATTTTTACCACACAAGGGCTCTTTACGCCACTCTGGCAGCTGGGGTTGTCACAATCTCAGGAGATTAAAGCACACTTCTGCAGTGTGTATACAAACATAATGACTCTTTAACACTGCCAGAAAACTTCAAGTATAACTAGGCTTCAAATCCTATATTTATTATACTATGTTAGGGAAGTTTACATCTATTCCCACGAAGAGGCTGTTGCCGTATTATTAATCATAAGCAAAATGCTCTTTTGAGATGCTAATTCATCATGTTTGCAGAGTTAGGTAAGTAACCATGGATACAGGATGCTTTGAAGACTTCAAGGAATTGGGAACACACTGTTAAATGTGTCTTGGTGGTGTTAGTCACTGATAATTAGTTCTGCCTTTCTTTTGCCAACTTTTGAGAGCAGGGATCTGGGTAATTCGTTAGGTGCAATGTATATGGTTAATATGATGATAAGAGACTAAGACTCTTTTAATAATTTTTAGGAAAGATGGATCAAAAGAACCAATAGTGGAAATGAGAACAGAGGATGAAAGAATTACCAATCATGAAGATGGGAGTCCAGTAAATGAGCCAAATGAGACAACTCCCCTCACAGAACCAGAGTAAGTAGGCTGATATTCCCTGGAGTTTCACACAAGCTCCTCTTGGCTGCATGGATGGACTGGATTTCCTTCAGTCTGGGGGGAGATCCACAGTATCACCAGAATGGCCTGCTGTGGCAGCACAGTGTATGAGTGTGAGGCTGGTTGGTTTGCTTGTTTTTTTACAATAATCCATCTAAATCACGGTACCCCACATATACTGGCTGAAGATATCACGAGACATTTTTCTCTGCTTTCTGTGACCCAGAGTACAACCACATCTGGGCATTATCCAGCCCTTGGGTGGCAACATCAGACAGAGTCAATCCTGCAGTGTGTCTTTACAGCACCACCTGTTCAGAGATTAATGAGCCTCCAGGGAAATTTTCTGCTCTTCCCTGCTGCCCTGACTCCTGAGGAGCAACTCCTGTGTTCTTGGTCAACACAGGTCCAGACTCATCAGCAGCCTTTGCCCAGCCCTGGCCCTGGTGGGATATGGACCAGGCACCCTGCTGCTGCTCCCATTTCTGCCTGTTGCATTCTTGGGGCTGGAGGCTCAGGACAAGGCTTTTCCTGTGCTCCCTGGCTCTCAGAATGCACTAGAGCTTGCCCCAGTGCTCCCCTGCCATTCCTGGCTAGCCTCCAAACCCCGAGGGGAACCTTGGCCAGCGGAGGCAAGTCACAGCCCACACTGCCTTCCCTCACAGCCCCAGCACCTGCAGCCACCTTACTCCCCAAGCTCTCCTGACTCTGCAGTGGTGACTGAGCAGTACAAGGATTTTTTAAATTGGTCACAGCTGATCTTTACCACCCACTCAGAAGTTATTCACCATGCTGGGAATCTCCTGACTCTCACAAATAGCTTTAGATTGACACACACACATCCCATAGGTAGGGTACAATGATCCTGTGCCCCAGAAACCCAGCTCCTCACAGGGTAGCCCCTTCCTGCTTTCATTCATTTCACTGAGAGCTTAGCTGAGTATTTAAGTCCTCATGGTGTAATTGGATTAACTGAGCTGAAGGGCAGCTGCTTTGCTCTGTTTCCTTGTGCCCCCTTCCAGTCCCTGCAAGTTTCTCTCGGCACAGAAACTGCAGCAGTTCTCACGCACGCTCGCAGGCTTCAGCTGCCTCCTGAATCAGCACAAGGCTGATCCCCACAGCACAGTTGTGGGAATCCGGGGTCCTGACAATCAGGTCCTCTCCTCTTTTGCTGATGCAGCCCCTGGAACAGATTAAATTGGGCAAAGTGGCTGTTGTTTGTACCTGAGCAACAGTTTTCAATACCTAGATGGACCATAAATTTGCGAGCTGGTATTTTGCTAAGCTTTCTGTTACAATGAGAGCTTCCAATGCTTTTTTTTCTTTAAAAATTTAGCTTGAAGAGAAACTAATTTGTCAATAAAGGTGATGACAGTACCATTCTTTCTATTGAGAGCCCAAATACTGGTGTTAAAGGGCATGAACTGCTTGCTCAAGAGTTTAATTTCTGTGCCTCAAAAGTTGATTGATTTTAAATTATTAAAGAAACCTCCAAGTTTCTTTGGTTGGAGCCTAACATTTTGCATGTACTATGAAAATCTCCTACCTCACGAGATTGTAAAGCTGTCAGGGCTACAAAGACATAATAAATATAGAAATTTACCTGATCATTATTTGATGAAGTCACAGTTGTTTTTTTAAAAGGAGAGGGCGTTCTTATAAAACAGTTTCTTTTTTTCTTTTGCCATTATCTAAATTGCCATTATCTGCAAAAGCCAGAACTGTTAATAAAAAGGTATTTTACTGGCTGTCATTGACATCTGTAGTAAACAAGGAGTGTGTTAAGTAACTGCACATTAAGCCATATACTTCTTTGAAGAACCTGTACCTGAAGACTTTAAACTTGTGTTAATTAAATCATTGTGGAATTTGCTGAATGACTAGTGATATGTTTGCTTTTCATATTAAAATTTATAATGAGGGGCACAGTGGAGAACCCACAGTTATCTAAAGAGTCAGGGGAATGCAGCTGTAAACACTGTACAAGTCTAGCAGGCCTTGGATATCACAGAATATGTTAGTGGGTAAGGAACCAGGGCCACAATTGTTCAGGTTTCAAGACTATTTGTAGCACTAGATCTTGCAAATACAAAAGAGATGCATCTAGCAGGGGACATGATACCAGGAAAAATCCAGTTACATTCATTCTGCTTGTCACAATCTTTAGAACAACTGACAGGAGTGAAATATGAGAAAGTTAAAATCAAAAATGTTTTATTATCTTAGGGGAGGGGGAAATAATCAGTCCCTGTTCTCATGGGGAAAAAAACCACTGAAATTAAATCATAGTAACAACTGATAAGGATTTTGATGTGTATTATGTCTTTGAAAGAATAGGACTGCTAAGAGATATTAATAATAATGACAGTTTCCTTCTTGGTATTTTTTTCCCCTCACAACCAATGGCAAAAGGCAGCAGTTGAAGGCAGAGCAGGACAGAGGTCAGCTAAAGATTTGGGACAGTGCCACTTAGTAAACTAAAGATGAAAAGAGCACCATGCAACCAGGACACCTGGAGGGACACCACTGGTACTAGGGCAACACATAAAGACCTTTGGCTTGGATGTGGGTCATAACCAATAAAACAGAGAAGCACGAGTGAGATGCCACTAACGGAGGATGCAATAGAGAAGAAGTCAGTCTCTCAGTAGGAATAACGCAAAGACACGTTTCCAACAACAGCCAGAAAGGCACATGCTGGGCAGGCTGAGGATGACCAGCAGCGATCTTGGAGAGAAGGGCTTAGCCTGCAGGAAAGAAAAGTTTCAAGGACATTCCAGGCAGGCACTGTTCACACATGATGGGATGCATTCTGACTAATTCTGGCTGTTTTAAATGTATACAAGATAAGCCTTGAGGTTAAATTAGATGAAATATTTTGAATAATTAATTGAATTATTTTGAATAATGCCAAATTATACTCAGAACCTTAAATGCAATTTAAGTAATTGTGGGAAATAACTAGTAAAGAGATTACTTCCTCTTACAACAACAATTTTCATTGTATTGCTCAGTATATCATTTGCCAGTCTATGTTTTACTTATCTCAGGTAAGAATCTTGTCAAAGCCAGGTTTGGAATCCTTCTGTGACAGATTAGCTCAAAGCACTTTTACCTGCAAGTCAACAAGTTTTAATCATTCTGGCAGGAAATCAATTTAAGCAGTGCATTTCATATCACACTTCTGTAATATGATTAAAATACCACATGCAATGTGAGACTATAATTACCTTCCTAGCTGACATTATTGTGTTTCCAGTATTGGTTGAATATTTCTTAGTATTAATGAAGTTGGGTAAATTCCAATATTAAAATGGAGCCATTTTCCTCTAAAATAGGAAAGTAAACATGCTAGTTAAAGTTTTGTATGGGTAATAGCAGCAGACATTTGCAGTTAGACCACACGCAGTGCTAGAGGAAGTCAATATTATTAATGATTGATTGCAACCAGCATCTGATTAAAGCAAAAAAACTTTTAAAGTTCTCTAGTACTTTTTTTTTTCTCAAAAGGCTTTTATTATAAAATGTTTTAAGATTTGAAAGGATTAGTTTACGCAGCTGAAATATATAAAATAATTTCAAATAGATGTAGCTAAAGAAAAACTAGGTGTATGAAAATTGGTGTAAGTAGAACATTTAAACTTGAATTAATTAATGGAAAGATGAAATTTATTGAATTTGTTCATAAAGATTAAATATGAATTAATATTTGAAACAAATGGAGGCGAAAATTAAAAAAAATCCCAAAATGTTGTCATAGTCAAAAAGAATAATGTCTAATGATAACTGTACTCATAATTCACATCATGTAAAAAAATCACCACAAGTTTTTAAAGACAATAAGGTCAAAGAGTGCTGCGTGGACTTTGTGACAAAGAAAGTTTTGAGGACTAAAATTTTTTATTTGTTCATAGTCCTTTTTTCTTTGTTATTCCTCATTTGTATGTAAACCAAGGCTAATTTGATCACAATGTTTGTATGAACATGGATTTTAGTGATGCCTTGTATCCTTCAATAGGGTTCTAGCAAACCTTCCTATTTCAAGTAATTTGAAATTATTTGTAACACAGTCTTAATCCACTTTGACCCATTTATTTAAATTTCCACACAGTATATTCTGTCAATTGCCCAGTTTTTACTTTGACTAAATATTTCCTCCCTTTCAGCACCATCTTTTGAAAAATTACTGCGCCCTTATTAAAACTAGATTAAATTAGATTTTTTTTTCCTTTTTTTAATGGTAGTTTATCAGATCTTTGACACATGTGCCTGCTCACCTGAAATGCATCTCACGAGCTGCGCCTCCTCTGCTCCAGTGTCTAATCCTCTGTTAAAAACATGTTTGTGTTGATTCTGTTGTTTCTATTCATTCAGCCGTCCTGTTGTGGGCTGAAATCTGCTTCCCTTGGGTGTGCCAAGGGAAACACTCAATTAGTAGGGACCTCCCTCTGTGCTCAGAGCCAGACAGCTGATAATACACCCCATGTATTTTACTGTAACAGAACAAGTTAGTCTTTTCTTTGATTTCTCTCAGATATGGGTTGTGCTCACCGTTTAACCTCCACATAAACAGCATCTTTCTTAGTTCTTTTCAGGTGGCTTAAATTTCATAAGGCTGGGAATTTGGGTATTGTTTTGTTTTATTTGCTGTCATTAAACACTGTTATTACAAGACATTCCTAAGGGATTCCTCAGACAGATTTTGAACATTTTATTGCTCTTTGGGACATCAAAGCAATCACAGTGGAAATTTACTGAAAGATTTAACAGTTATTATGAATAAAAAAGACATATGCAAACCCGAACTGGAATCACAATTAACAGCTATTATGCCCAGGAGACATTATTACAGGAACATCTCAGTAATCCATATATCTTCTTGGCAGCTATATTTTTTGATAGCTAATTACTGGCAGTAAGAAATCAATGATTTTCAAGATCTTTTCGAATGAAATCACATTCGAAAGGGTGGGGATTCTTTTGCCATTGGTATTAAGCATTATAAAAATCCTTAGAGTTTTCACTAAGTTGGTCTTAGAAGAGTTGTAAGTTATTAATGAAGCTATATTGTGTGATCTATGAAAATTAAGTTATAGAAGTTTCTAAATAACTATGCACTGTAAGTTCTTTACCTATGTCTTGCTATAATCTTCTTTTGTATACAACTGAATTTACATTAAGAAACAGACATTAAAAAAGAGTTTAATCCACCTACAGCTGGACTGTAGGTGTTCCACAGTATCCTATGGAACACATATCTCTGTGCTGTCTTGGGTCAAGTTATTTGACATTCTGTTTTTAATTTTGTCTTATTGAAGAAACTGCATTTTAGGTAGCAGCAATGTTCTTATCATGTGACATTTAGCTTCTCATGGCTTTGTAGAAATAGAAAAGGTTAACATGGATTTCTTTAAAAGTAAAGAATGCCAGTGCACATAATAAAATAATTACATATTATTTTCAATAAGTTATGGTTTTAGAAACACTGTGAACTGTGTAAGTCATACATATATTATAGACTTAAATTCTAGATTGTGTTATTGATGTCTTATCATGATTTCTCTTTTTTTTCTGATAGGAAACTGCCACTAAAGGAGGAAAATGGCAAAGAAGCTTTAAATCCAGAAACCATAGAAATCAAAGTTGCTAATGATATCATCCAGTCAAAAGAAGATGACAGCAAAGCATAATAAGATAAACTACAGCTGTCTGGATAATGCATTTGGATTGAAGTAATCCCGTGACCAAAACTTTACAGCTGACCTTAATTTCTTGGGAAACTTAAGCTTGGAATAGTTAGTACGTGTGTACATATAATGAAACAGTTCCTGTCTACAGTTTCTTTCTATTTTTTTGTTAATGGTTTTAGTATGTAGTTTTGCTGACACCAACTCCCATGGTATAAATTTGACAAATCTGCAGAATAAGAACTGTAATTTATTTTGTGAAAAATTATGCCTATTTAGAAGAAAAGTTGCAGAGCACCCCTAGCCACAAACAGCATATTAGGTCTCTCCAGATCTTACAGTGCAAGCTACACACATAAAGTGCCATATGCTACTGTATTTATTTCCATTTATAATAAAATGAAAGTTTAGGTTGCCTTTGAAAAGAAAAGAAAAACAGTTTCAGTATAACCTTTAAGACCTTAGCACTGGCAGATACTCAGTAGTCATTCCAGCTGTGATTATCACTTGAAGTAAACAAAAAAACCACTCTTCAACACAAAGGCAAGTCCACCTGCAGTTTCACCTGGGTTCTACAGTAAAATGAAAAGCTGATAACCATGATGGTATATATGGATATAAATAAAATTGGTAACTGTTTTGTAATGGTATATTGGCCTCATCCTAACTACATGAGTGTGACTCTGAAAGGCTCCAGGATTGGATTTTCAGTGCTTCAGGTTTTCTATATTAAAGTTTTGGAGGTCACATGTGAACTAAAATGCAGCAAAGGTGTGGAAAGAAAACTCGTTTTTAATCATAATCTTGTCTTCAAATGAAAAGTTACAATATTTGTCCCACCATATGTATACATATAGAATATTCATTTTGCTCTTAGTTTAAACCATTTAGTTGGGGGATGAAACTGTGTTTTAGTGAAATAGATACATTTTCTCCCCAAATCAGTGCATAAAACGTTAAAGTTAGCCTTATTGAAACAGCAGTTGTTCCTTTGTGATTTCCTTTGTGATACTCTTTGTCTTAACAAATAAGATGTAAGAACAGATGGAAAGGCAGACTTTGCCTTAACAGTTAGGAACAGTATTAAATTATTAACTTAATGCAGTCTTATATTCAACCAAATTCATTTTTTTCCCTGTTAAGCTTTCCTCAAGATATTCCTTTTTATTATTCTGGTCAACATGCCCCACTTTGAAATTTGACAGATTTATTTGATGCAAAATTCATTCGTATTTAGTATCATTGACTAATCACTAATTGGAACAATATAGTTTGTTTCCATTGCAACATAGAGTATCCACACCTACCAAACTCTTCAAAGTCTTGCTTTGGAAGAAGTAGATAAACCATATAGAAAACTAGATTGAAAAGTTCTACTTGTCAGGAGTAAATGGTGGAGTACTTTGTGGATTTTCCACATCTAAGTCATGCCTGAGGTTTAAGTGTAGTTTTGCTCAGCAAATTGTTTTGTGTCCATGCTATATCTGAATTCTGCTCATATTTGAAGTTCTTACACTTGTTGTCTTTTGTGCAGTAAAACTGAAAGTGAATTGTAAAAGGATGTCCTTAAATTTGAGGGAAATGTCATAATACCCTTCTTGTTAACCCAAGCTTAAGTGCATTTGAAAGAGCTGAGGAGGATATATTTAATTATTAGATCTTTCTTATTTTTCAAACCCAGGTTATTTTATGGGGTTTTTTTACAACTTTTCCTCACTTTGGGAAATATGTGCAATGAACCAAGTAGCTGAGGACAGAGGCATGCCACTGGTGTGGTTAGGCCAAGAAGACAAGCTCTTACAAAACTAGTACCAAAGTGAAAAGAGGGGATAGCAATGTGAGATGAAAGTCATGGAAGATAATAATTCAAAATTGCTGTAAGGAAGTTTCTCTTAATGCTAAGGCACTAATTCTGAGTGAAGAAAAGATGAAAACATTCCTTTATGACCTCTCACTGTTGTTCCCACATCCTGAGCAGGCAGTACCTCCAAAGAGCTGCTTGTCTGTCAGATTTCTGTTCTGTTCCTTTCTGAGTACACAGTGAGCTGAACTGCCCCCTAACCTATAATTAAGAGAACCAGTTGTCTTATTTATATATATGAATATATATTCTTTGTACAAAGTATGTATTTGCTCTATCAAAATGCAAGGAAGGGACCTGGGCAATTCCAGCACTTGAGAACAATGCGGTTGGTGTGGCTGAACATCCTCTCACACAATACTTTTTCCAGGGTGAGGATGAAGGTAGGAGACATCCTTGATCTTCTACCTGCTATCACAAAGTAAGGTGGTGCCATGCATATCCACATAAGTCAATCCTCCCCAGGCAAATGGTGCTTTTCCTGAAGCCAGCCTCAGCAGTTGCACAAGAAGCTGCCTATACAATGTGGGCAGAAGTAACACTGTCCAGGCTCAACTGCAGACGCATTTCAAATTTTAGTACTTCTTTAGTTGGACTTATGCACACATACACAAAAATCATGGACTATTTTGGTGGGGTTTTTTTTCTTCTTTATTTTTCCATCTAATATGGCCTCTAATTCCAATATGAAGGAATTAGAAGATTTAAGAGATCTTGTCAGCACATTTATTACTACTGTGTTATTCTTTACACTGCCTGTGTTACTCTTTACAAGCAAAATATCCCGCAAAATTATTTCAGTATTTGAAGTAAAAGCATTTCCCATTATATTGGTTTACAAACCAAAAGCTGTTTCCAGGAGTATTTAATTTCTTCTTGCTGTTATGCCTCTTGCCAGCTGGGCTATGTGAGGGCTGAGAATGAAACAGTTCTATTTCCTGATGGACTGTCCAAGCATACCTTTTTGGTCTGTGGATTAATAGGTAATCTCTTGTGCTTTGACTCTGTGCTGTGCAGGAGAAAGCCAAACTCTACGAATGAATGCTGAAAAACACTGATATTTGCAAATATTTCCAAATGAGGGACAGCTCATAGTAATTTGTAAGATATGTGTAGAACTGAAATAACAACATTTGTTTATTTCCTTTTCCTATTCTAGACTAAAAAAAAAAAAAAAACAACAAAGAGATATCTGTATAAATGTCACTTTTAATGTCTAAAAGTAATTTTAAGTGTTAGTATGAACTGTCAGAAGAGTTGACAAAATATAACTATTTGTAAAAGTAATCTGAATTGTTACACTAACATACTCCAGGGACGAGGGTGGGAGGGAGCCATTGAAATTATTACTGATATGAAATGTGGCAGTGACAATCTTTTTTCAACAAAAAAGGTAAGGAGTACAATTAAGTAAAATTACTTAGGACTCCTTGTTATATTTTTTTTTAGTAGACCTCCGTTCTGATTTACCACAATAGTAACAAAGTTTTAATTAATAGTTTACAATTTAGTATATGAATGTACCCTGGAGAGGTTTTTCTTGGTTTTGTTCGTTTATTTGGGTTTTTTGACTTATAAGTTTTTTTGTGGTTTTAAAAATATTTACTATTCTGGTGATGCTAATGCCTAATGTGACAAAGATTAATTTATTTAGGCCTCAGTCTTGCAAGAAATTTTATGTGGCTGAACCCACCCCACATATGGCAATTCACTGACACCAGTGGGGTGGATGTGAGCAGGAAGATGGATGTATTTTCATAGGAGAACTTGCAGGACTGGGCCTTCTTTCTATCTCTTCATAGATATTTACAACGTATTTACACAGTGACCATCATCTACACAGGCTGTTTGACAACAGTCCCTGGTATAGTAAATTCCACCTGCTGTCTTCAGCCTCTGCATTGATGTTCATCCAAAAAAAAAGTGGCTTTCTTTTTTATGATGGTAATTACTTTTATTATTTATTTAAGTGCCAATCATCAAACTGTAGTATAATCATCATGCCATTTTTTTTTCTGTTTCCTAGACCAGATAATGGAAATGTATTTGTGCCTTTTGATAGCATGCCACTCTGCTTTATTAAAGAAAAATCTTCAATAATTTGTCTACAAAGCCTGTTTAAAATAATTGAAAGCTTTACCGTGACATTAAACTGGAGATACTATTGTCAAGTCACGTAAATACTTTAAACACAAAAATTGCAAAAAATCAATTGAGATCACAATTCCACGGAGGGTCATAGTGGGTGTATTACTGCTGAAAACTTTCAAGTAGATGGAGCACATGGTGGATGTGCGGGGGTGTTTTGACCAATTTATCAAGTTGAAGAGTCAGACAGAAAGTCTCCTTAGTTCTATTTAAGTGCTTAGACCTAAAATATTAAAAACTTTTCTCAAATCTGAAAGCTGATGTGGAGCATCTTCCCACCATTTTACCCCTGGAGAAAAACTGGAGTGAACATTTGTTTTGCAGTCATTTGCAGCCTCACCATCACTGGGTAAGCTGTCACGGGAATTAACATCTTGGTAGCGTAGTTGTGTCTAAGGGATGATACTCACTCCCAGTTAAAGGACCTCCATAAAGGCCTTTTACTGGAAAAGCTCAGGACCCCTGTTATGAATTGACCTATGGAGGGTGCCGAGGGTGCTGTAGAACGGGCCACACTGTAATCCAGGTGTTGCTGGGCTGTAAGACACAAAATTACTTCAGCAGGGCCTGAATTTCATCCATCCATCCACCTCCGTGAGGCTCTGCTTGTCCTCAGCTGATTAAGTTGCTTCTAGGTGTAAGTGGAACTTAAATGTCCCACCAGGCTCCTGCTAACATTTTGCACAGAGGGGGTTTTTCTATCAGGTGTTTGTACTGATCAGGAAATGGTGATAGAATATCTGATGACAGTTTTTTTCCAATACTTTACCATATGTCCAGAAAGAAAACATCTCTTTAAATAATTCATTGTGATTGTGACACTTCTTCAGGTGAGGATGAAAACATTCTACAAATTAGTGATTCTTCTTAAATCCCTTTGTTTAGGTTCAGATAATTGTTCTGATCAATGAAAATCTACCATAGCTAAATAATTTTTTTTTTAAAAGGATCCACCCCCTTTTTTCAGATTTTTTCATATCAGTTCCTGAAGTAGCCTGTCCACTTGACAGCAGTTCTTTAGTAGTGGGGGGAAACCACTCACTAAGTTTTAAGTGATCTTAAGTGATAAGTTTTAAGTATTTCTACTGCACATATAGATGTGTTCTTATATCAATTTATTTGAACCTGAGCCAAAAAGAAGCCTTACAAATTTGGCCTTGGATCAGGTTCTGAGAAATTACAGTTGAGCAGTCTATCTTTTCTCTTAACAGGCTTTGAGAGCCTCATGATGTTTGACTTTCAAACTTGAATATTGGCCATTTTTAGCCCAGAGAAATGAGATAAATATTTATTGCCAAATTTGTATTGGCACCTTTTAAGTCACAGGTGAGATCGGGCGCGGGCGGGATGACCAGATGCAGTGCCAACAGAGTTCAGGAAAGCAACTTCCAGAGAGAACGAGTGCCAAAGAATGAGCCAAGAGAGGGCTTGGATACCGGGAGTACCTCTCATTAGCATTGACAGGGGAAATGGGGAGCTACTGAAGCAGGAGAGGCTGCTGAAGGGCATTGCCAAAAGGCAGGGCACTGCGAGCTGTGAAAACCAGCGAAGAGGGAACATTAACCCTGCTGTATCCTTTAGCTCTACCATGTAATTAGGCTGCATTATTTTAAAAGGTAAAATGCAGGGTTGGAGGAAGGGAAAACAAACCCTCAGAGCCTCTATAGAGCAGTGACAAATACACAAAGCAGTCAAACCCCCCCAGAAGATAATTTTGTTGCTCGTGGTGTAGAGTTCTCACTAAGAATTTTTAACTACTTAGACAAGGTTTTAAAAGAAAAAAAAAAAAGCTTTCCTGCTACAATGAGCACTCGGTACGTATTTGTATGCTGTGTACAGTACAAGCTAAAGCATACCATATATTGTTTTTGTTATTCCACATGTTGTCAACAGCCCACTTGCGATATATGCCACCTGAAATATATATTGATAAGTTAGCTACCACTGGAGCTAGTTTGTTTATTGTTTCAGAATCTTATGTCCCTATGAAATGCTGTGTATATATA
This sequence comes from Corapipo altera, assembly GCF_003945725.1. Taxonomy (NCBI): domain Eukaryota; kingdom Metazoa; phylum Chordata; class Aves; order Passeriformes; family Pipridae; genus Corapipo; species Corapipo altera. The sequence continues at coordinate 6,954,278 of NW_020884898.1, read as the reverse complement.
TATATCTCTATACTGTAAAAAGAAGTAATATCGCAGATGCTGGTTTTGTATTTATGAAAGACATTGAAAGTATGGCTTAAAGTATATCAATTATTTGTCACTCTTCACCATTTGTATATTAATAGTAAAGATACTTTTACTTTAATGACGTGTTGTAGTTACATTTATTTTTGCTAAGTGTCTTTCTGTCAAGATGTCTGATTCATTAGGTGTCTCATTGCCAAAAAGAAACATATCAATTATTTTACCCTCTTTATAGAAGTACTGAAAAATGCTCACACAGACCTACAATTTATTATTCTCTTTTCTGTCAAAATACATCTATTGTAGCATCCTGAGCTTGAGGCCCATTATGATCAGCCCCCTAAGTGTTAGTGTTGATAGATAATATTCCTTTTTTCCATACAAGTGCAACATTTTAAAGGTATTTCGTATATATTTAGCCAGAGAAAGATATTATCAGCAGAAGCCTCCTTATTTTGCCAAACCTTGAATCTTCCAAAAGTCTTGTAACTGTGTTAGCACCACCAGGAGCTGATGGTAACAAGTTGGGCATAGTCTGCAATGCTGCAGTGCTGGTTTGTATTCCAGTAAGATGGAAGATGGGCAAAGCACACCTCAGAGAATACAGCCCAGGCACTCCCCTGAAATGGCAGAGCAAAATCTCCTTTTTACCACCAATAAAAACCTAAGAGAACTTACTAGATTGTGTATTCATGCCTAAGAATCAGCTTTCTGAGTGCCACCTAAGCTCTAAAAAACCACGCCAGCCTAAGAAAGGAGGGGTCGTATATAAGAGAAATATATTGTTCTACCCAACAAAATCTTCACAGCTGTATCTTCTTCCTGCAACACACCCTTCAGCTCTGACCTTGCAGATGTCTTAGGCATGTGTTTCCCTAAGTGTCAGTGGCAGCATTAACAAATAACAAAAATACCTCTTTGTATTGAAAAACTGAGGGTGAGAACTTGTTCAGTGTCTTGTTAACAATAGTCCACTACAGAAAATTTTTCATATAGTCATGTTTCTTGCTCAGAAAACAAACAGACTTCCTCAAATGATGCACAAATTTAGGTCAGGTATCTTGAGAGTCAATCAGTTCAGTGCACTGTCTGCAGGAGAGGTTCCCCCTTTAATTTACAGGTGAGCAGTAAATGCAACTATTGCAAACTACTGATAACGGAAAGATAATGTATGACATCTTCAGAAACAGATTCAACCTTTTAAAATTCAGCCTTGTCACAATATATCATTCTCTCATGTGATTCAGACGTTACTTGAAATACAAGATAAAATACTTAAAATTATATTCAGGTACCTTGATAAGGACAATTTGTTTATCCATGTCATTCCTAAATTGGTCACAGATAGCACTGGACCAAAAAAACTCCAAAATGAAATGGAAAAAAATGTGCCACACTGATTCTTGATTACTAACTTTTTCATTTGAGACCTAGCAGATCCTGAAAAACAAATCGTGTTTGTAAACTCATTCCTATGTGGAAAATGCTTCTTGTTGGGGACATGGTTAAAACTTCTTTGGTGTTTTATTAAACACTTCCTAAAAAGAGCTAAACCTCTAAATTGAGCTTAGTGTCATACTTTAACTTCTGCAAAAAATTTTTTTTTTTTTAGGAAAAAAAGATAATACTGTCCTGCAGTCTGATTAAACAAAGAAATGAAACTTATCCAGTTGGAGCCAATATAAATATTGTCAGTGGTGTTGCTGAGAAAGCAGAATGAACTACATCTGGCAGGAGGGTGATCAGGTTAAGCACACATTTGTAGAATTCTTTCAGGCAATCCGATGATAAGGTGGACAAAAAAGTTTTTTAATTAAAAAGAAAAGATTTTTCTGCTAAGCAAATGCCATCTTTTAGGACTAAACTAGTGAGAGAGAAAAGATATCTTATTATTTTAAAGTTCAAAAAGGAGTTTCATAGTCTTAGACCATAACATGATGAATGAATTTTACTCTGGGACTTATTTTTATCATAGATCAGGGGAAAAAAAACTTTTATGATTTACTTGTGTCTGAAGGGCTAAACAGCCTTTAACCCCAAGAAATGAGAAGTTGCTATGTACTGCCATTACAATTTCCAAGTCCATAATAAATAAAAATTAATTTGGTTTAAGAATTGCTTTCAAAAGGATTTATGAATTACATATGTATTTTAGAAAAAAAGAATTTGGAGAAAGTAATGACACACATAGTGTGCACATTTAATTGACAGGGTGCTGGCACTGAAATTCAAACTACTGTGTGAATTTTCACAAGGTGAAAGTGGTGATGTACATTAGAGGTTTCCTATGCAAAGGTTTTAATTATAGACAAGTTTTGTAATGAGACCATTCCCTAATGGGATGCAAGTGTTAATTGTTGCACTGGAGTAATGGTTCTCTCATTCTTGGTATTCATGACATGTCCAGCTGCAGTATTTTGTTCTATCCTTCTCTCTAAAAGGTATATATTCAGCAGAAAGTAGTACCCTTAAAAAAATTAAAGGCATTTACTCTGAAAAGTATGATTTTTGCTTCTTTTGAGTAAAGGAAAACATATAAAACCCACTTGTATAATCTGGTGATGTAATACACAGCTATAATATCATTGCCATGCACTTTTTGCCATACAATAAGTTTGTATTCTTCAAGGCAAGATAAACTCCTTAAGCTAAAACATCCATGTTTTTCGTGTTATGCTGAAGGATGGTGACATGAACATGCTGAACAGTTGACCAAGGAAAGTGTTTGATTGTTTTCTGAGAGTTTAATTTCAGCATCAATCCAGGGCCTCTGAAGACACCACTCTATCTGCTGGATATGGGCATGAGAGGGAAGCAGTAATGTGGAGGCATAAAAGTAATAGGAGCCACTCTATTGATTACTGATTAATTTTCTGCTAACTCCACTAAGTAAAAATACCCCAAAGCCCCACAAAGCAGCTAGAGCTTAGTATTCGAGTCCCCTGATGCTGTTGAAAGATAACCACTGTCAAAGTGCCACGATGTCTGGCAGCTCCCTGACACCAGGCTGCTGGGGGACCCATGGGGGGAATCTGGGAGGGTTTGGCAGCCAGGGTCTCTACCACCATCCTCAGCCCAGGAGTAGGGCAGCCTCATGCCCAGGGACCCCGTAGTGGGGATGTAGGTTCAAAATTAGCCCAAGAAGCCAGGATCCACCTGGTCTGTGAGCACAGCTGGAGCAGGGGCTGATGGCCCTGGGAGGCTGATAGGAGTTGTGGGTAAACTGGGCAGGGCCAGTTGGGGATGCCAGAGCTTGGAGAGTAAGGCAGGAAATTCACAGAGGTAAGAAGTTTTTATATTCTCAGGTTGGGTTAAAGGTGTAGAAGGGAAAAAAGAAAGGTTTTGGAGATGGGAATTGGGTAAGTGCCCATTTGCCGACATGTTAAAGCAATAAGATGTTGATCATTCGAGTATTTCAGGTTAAGCATGATTCTCAGCTGAGAAAAGCATAGTGCCACAAAAAAACTAAATCACATTCTTTGTAGATTGCTTTTGTTCTATTTTATGTGAGATTTTTGGGAGATAAGCTCCCCGTAGTTTGTAATTTGTCTGAAGTGGGAGAGCAGAAGACTGACAGAGAAAGGCTGTAGCACAGGATTAGGGATCAGAGAATTTGATTTCCATTTTGGGTGATAGTTGCTTGGATTGAGCAAATCAATTGCCAGGAAAGAGTAATGTTTTTTCCCCTCTCTTTGGCCATTTTGTGCTAAAGATTTATGGACCCATTTATCTTACTGATTTCAGTGAAACTACTTGCAATAAATACAAGAACAAGCATAAACTGTTTGCTAGATTTAAACCTTAGATTAAAAGTGGGGTTTGCTGTGTTTTGTGGTGGAGGGATCTTTTTCCTGCTGCTTCATGGAGTTTTAGTGTGTTCGAATTTGAACATATTGGAGCATTCAGTTCTGAGCACACATTTAATACTTGAGTTGGTACCACTGTCTGAGCATGAAAGCAATAGCCAAATCCTGGGCAGAGGATGCAATCTCTGTAAGAGTGGCAAGCTAGACAAAGGAGACCTATTACCCATAATTGTGATATTTTTAACTTCACCTCGAAGAATTATGAATTCTTTATCAAATTATGAGAAACTGAATGTCTTTGTGTAGCTTCAAAAACGCTGCTGTCTTGATATATTATGATATTTGTTGAGACAAATTGCTCTGAAGGGTTACCAGTAACTTCTGTGTGAAAGAGCAGCCATGAATTAATTTATTGTTCAGAGAATAGAGACAATTTCTTTCCTATACCGTAACACCCAAATTTCCCTGGAAATACTTGAGTAACTTAACAAAGAACAGCTTAACTTAACAAAGACAACAAAGAACACACCGAGTTATCTTAAATAACCTATCTTAAAATTCTTTACTATCTGTAACAGCAGAATTTACTTATTCTAGGATTTTTTTTTCTTTACTAGGCCTTTTGAGGGCAGCCCTACAAGTTTAAAGGGGTTAAACAAATGCAGGTGTGGTGTGGTGTGGCTATTTTGCCAATGGCTGGTGCTCCCAACTTCACTCTTTCCCAGAGGTAAGTAAGTATGTTCAAGTGCTGTTACAGCTTCCTCTCTTGCTTCTGAGAAAAGAAGGTATTGTTAGAGGGACTGTAACAGGGAAGCTTTTAGTTAAACAACAAGCTTTGTTGTTTGGATGCTGCAGCTTCTGTCAGTGGAGTATCTAAAAGCCTCGAGTGGGCTGAGGGAGTGCAGAAACAGAATTACAGGCACAAAAAGTCGAGACAAGAAAACAAAAACAGAGGAGGGAAAGCCGACTTAATAAATCAATAGAAGATCTATACTGGGGGCAGGAATTATGGGTATAGTAGTTTTTAATCACTTTTACTCTGAAGAGGAGTGGGAAGAGTGATGGAATTATCAGAATAGCTTTAGTAAAGTAGTGAAGAGTTAGGCAAAAGATGTATTAGAAAGTTAGTGAAAGAAATAAGAATAAAAAAGTGAGAAGTTTAAGTGAGACCAAAAAAATATAATTTGCTGGCAGAAAGTAGTTATCTTTTTAAACAAAGAAAATCAAGTGTGAGAGAGATATCCAGCGTGCTGACGTGGAGGAGAATGAAATGTTGGTACCTTTGCGGTGTTGGGAGGGTGGGCAGATGCCTGTGTAAATAATTTTTGGAGGGTGTGTGGAGTTCTTGATATGATGCTTTTCACTGATAGCCCCAGTCAGTGAAGTCAGAAGACGTTTACCCTAATTCTTCATAACTTTCTGGATATAACTTGTCACTCTGTTCCCAGTTTTGAGTGTGAATAGAAGGCTTTCATACAGTGGCTTTATTTCCTGCTTGGCTATTATGGCCTTCCTGGGTGTGCACACTGATGGTAGCTGTCCCAAATTCTCTGTGAAGTCCCATTCCTGCCTTACCTTGGTATATTGGTGGAAACTGTTGGGCCTGCAGGGTGATATATTAAAAACAGATTTCAGAAAAGAAGCAGAGAAGGGTAAACCCTATGTTATCACCTTTTCCATTCTTCAGCCTTGATTAACAGTGGAGTAACTGAAAGGTACAATTGATTAATTGTACTAAACCGAGCTGTTCATTGTGGTGTTCTTGGGGTTTGGTAGGGCTTTTCCTTGTTTGTTTCAGGTTTTCTTTGTTTTTGTTTGTTTGTTTGCTGTTTTTTTTTCTCCTGAGTATTCCTTCAGCATTCTGACCTGCACCTATTCCTATAATATTGAGAACTAAACTGAAACTTTTTATTTTTTTCTGCAAACAATTAATTTCCTTCCTCTCAGGCTCTATTTCACTAATTCTTCTGACAGCCATGTAGCACTTAGGTGTGCTGCAAAGCCCTGCCTGAGGTGGAATTTTTTGCCTAGTCCAGATAAAATATATTCCCTGAATCTTCTCTTTTTATGGATTTTTTTTTTTTTTTTAGAGTAGCCTTAGAGATGGATTAAGCTCAATTTTTGTAATTGGACGTTTATTCCACTATGTAAATTTGTCTCTGTCAAGCTTGATCGTAAAAAAAGACAAACATGAATACTGCTTTTCCTTTGTTTCTTTTTCTGTGCATAGATTTTTTCTTTGGACCACTCATGGATCTATTGGCTCATGATCCTCTGGTATGACTTTCTTTTCTTACCGTGCTTGTGGTCATAACATTTCCATGGCTTCAACTTCAAAAATGTGTCAGGCAGACAGGTTGTGTTAGAATTTATAGGTTTAACTGCACTCATTTAGCTGAGCAAGTAGACAGATCATAACCATGTGCTTTAGAAGATTTTGGTGGTACTTGGCTTTTTCTCAGCAACTGTTCCCTTGGACAGATGTGCCTTCTCACGTAGGTGGACTTGGAAAGGATGTGATGGTGGATAATATAATAATACTAATATAGATTAGGCCTCTAGTACATAGTGCACTACTACTGTGATTGCAGGAAGCTGTGATAAAGGGGTTAAATGGTCTTATTTGACTTCCCATTTCTAGTGGAACAAATTTAGCTTTTGGAATAGGGTTGGTTTATTTTTAAATTGATTTCTGTTTACTTGGCTCTTATTAGACCTGTTTACAGAATGGTCATGTAATGCATATGTCTCAGAAATCTCTTTACTACACTAAAATAACAGGACCCTATTTTAAAAATGGCTAATTTGTGGACCTTTGTATTTGTATACCTTTTTTTGCTAAGTCTCACTCATATTACTTCAAATCAGTTCAAACCAGGCTGTCATTTTCTAGAAGCAAAATGGGCTGTGACAATCTCCCAAAACCCAGAAAGTATTGCAGCAGGTAATGTTATTATGATAGTAATGGAACTTGCTGCCTTCTTGTAGCCAATGGTGTTTAGAAAAAAATACAGTGTATTTATTAATACAAAATACTCTAGAAATCAATCCCCACTCACACTAAAATTGATTTATGACCCATATCTTCTTTATAGCCAAATTGATCACTGTTTATTTGCCTCTTACTAAAAGTCTGTTAGTGAGAGATTGTCAGTCTCTTGGGTGGGTGCTAGCATGTGTAACCATGAATATGTTAGAATTTAGCAGAAACTTTCAATGACTGTTGCAGTCTCTTTCCTTTACTCCCTTTGAGCCATTTCACTGGTACACAAGGTGCCATCACATTGTGCTGCATTTAGAACTGCAAAGAATAATACTTGACTTTAAAAGACATTTCAAGTTGTAAGTGGAGATAGACCATATATCTGGATTTCATCTGTTATTTTGGTTAAAAAATATCATAACAGTTTAACTCAAGGTTTTATTAGATCTGAGTTGGATGGATGTAGACAACTTACAGCCTCTAGGCACAGCTTTCCTTCCTTGTTTTTATGTTCCACTGCATGTTACTCTGTCACAGTATGAAGAGGCAGCGTTTTCCCAAAGCAAAAGTTTACAGCTTGTTAGGTACAGACTGATAGATATGAATTGTTTGCTTTGTTTTTTTTTTTCTTAGCAGTTTAATTCTTTCAGTGAGAAAAATTTATGCCTGCGCGTGAATTAAGATTGATTCATCACTCAAAACAAAATATATCAGAAATGCACATCATAATTGCTTCCTTTTTATCACAATATTGTGCCAGCTTGCCTTCTTTTTCCAGCCAACCTCCTCAGACCATCCAGAACCGCCAAAACATCTGAGATAATACACATTCAATTACAGTATTATAAAGATGAACCATCTGTCCTAAGCTTTCCAGTGTTGCGCGAGAATGAAAATAGGAATATGAAAAATCCCAGATAGGTTGTCATAAGTCCCAACATGACATAAGTAAATTAAGTCAGTCCCTAGTATGTTTAAATAGCCATCACAGATTTTACCACCTACAATTAAAACCAAAATTAGAAAGACTGTGTCAGATGCTGTGGAATCCACTGAGAGCAAAGGAAAGTAAATTGTTTCGGTGCATTCAACAAACAGTGGTAATTTTATCTAAGCTTTGTTTTTCAAATAAAACCCAACTCAATCCACATTTAAGGAGTCTAGAAGTAGGCTTTCTTTCTGTTGTGCTTTTCTCCACGGTAAGGGAAAAGGTAATGGACACTTGACTCTTAATACTTAATCACATTACATGATTTCTCTTCCATCTTCCACTTATTTTCAGTAGATCCGTGTTTACACAGGTATAACCTATTCCTTATACTGCAATGTGTCTGAGGTTCCTCTCACACTGATGGGAACAAAGCTGTGTGCAGAAAATGAAGAGCTGTATACCCCACAGTTGGTGCTTTATATTGATTGTTGGCTTATAAATAGGTTTACCTCTCAGTGCAGCTCTTGCCTAAGACCTTTTACGTACATGTATTTTGAGCTAGGTGTGCTATATTTGCTAAGCTAAAATACATTTAGTAGCATGCAGGAGTTATTGTACTATCTAATTTAAACCTATTTATTTTTTTTAATGATCACTAGAATGATTTTCACCTTTTGTGAAAGATAATTAACATCCTCCACTTGTGCAGAAGCATAGGGGGGCGGAAGGAGAGCTGAATAGAGGGAGAAGAATAGTTTTCACTGCCTAGTTAGTTATTATCTTAATGACATTCCTGATGACTTAAATAGAAAATCACTGTATACAAAATGTTAGCCAGAGATACAAAAGAATTTCCGTTCCACACATACTGTGTTTATGTTAAAAAAAAAAAAAGAGAGACAGGAAAAAAGTGGAGCAGGAAGGCAGAAGGAAAATCTGGATCCTGAGCTGATGGTAAGAGAGTTGTCCCATAAGAAAGAAGCTATGGGTTTGTTTTTGTTCTTTCATCTTCCAGTCAGAAAATAATCTCTTCTTCTGTCATCCAGTGTGGTGCTTGTTCACTTGGTGTGTGATTTCATATGTTAGCAAAGAGAGGATGATGAGATGCCACAGCCAGTAGATTGATCCCTTTTTGTATGGGTGAGAGGACTGTAGGTTTAGCTGGGAGCAGGATTGTCCATCTCTAGCTCAGTCTGAGCTGCAAGGTAATCAACAGAAATTCCCTCTCTTCCTACCCATTTCTTCAGCACAGCTCCTGCAGGAACTCCGTGAAGTAGCAAAATTCTTTGCCTTTGGTCACATTGCAGGGAAGGGTGTTGTCAACAGCTTCACACCATCCTGTGATACCCTTGTGAGTGGGAAAGATCCAACCCCTGAAATGGCTGCACTGCTTGGAATAGAAACAGCTGCTTCCCAACCTGCAGGGCATTTAAGATGCCTGTTCCTCTCTACACTAGTTACATTTGGAGCTGGAGCTCTGTGAACCCTGTGTCCCAGGTTCCTGTTCCCAGCCTCTCTGAAGGCAAGGCTTTCCTCCACCCTCATTTGTGATTTCAGTCCCTGAAAAGACAGGTGTGTTTGCAGGGTAGAGAGGTCTGTTTTGTGCCTTAACCGGATGATCAAGCTGCTGGTGCATGCTGATACAGTCCCACCAAAGTCAAAGTAGATCCAGCAGACTGCCTCAAAATGGTTGCAGACTTTTGCAAATGAGTAGGGACCTTCTGCTCCTTGGACACCAGATTTCATACCTAACTTAGTCCTTCTCTTTCTCTGTTGCAGAGAATACAATTTGAGTTTCTCATGATTAAAAAGCTGTTATGTATGAAAAGCTAGGTATGATGGTAATGAAGCACAAAGTTCTTAAACTGGTCTTATATTTGAAAAGGACAGTTAACAGCATCTTACATTTAATAAGAATTAAAAGACACAGGAGAAAAAGCATCAGCAGGTGACATTTTGACTCTACCATGTTAAAGCATGAAGAGGTGACAACACAGGCACAACTCTGGATAAGGACTAGGAGCTTACAGTTTTATTGTATACTTTTAAGATAGTTAATTTAATACCTTCCTTTTTTTTCTTCTCTTCACTAAATATGACACAGTTGTTTGTTTTCCTAATGTTTTTTTCCTTTTGCAACTTTGGACTTCCAAGCTCTTCTGATGTCTATGCACAGAATCCAAAACAATTGCACATGCAGTTCCTTTGAGCTTTTGCGCTACATTTCAGTAAAATAAACCAAGATGTACTTAGTTACAAGTCATTATTATAAAGAAGAAAGATGACACCATATGCAAGAGAGGGAGAACCAAAAATTTGTTGTTAACAGAACAAAAAATGGTAAGACCTAATCACAGTATAACAGTTGTTACTGGTTCAGCCAAACAAGCGCAGTTCAAATTAGAATGGAAAAACCTCATTAGTAATAATGTCATTAAAATTGATAAATAAGATGACTTGTTTCTGTGTTATGCCTGCCCATCCAACAAATATTTTTGTAACAGGCACACCCACATGATGCTGCTGACTTAGGAAGCTTTCAAAATGAGGCAGTGAACCTAAATATAAAGATATTTTGAAAGGTGATTGAATCAGCAGTGTGATCCTGAGATTTTCAGAGGCACATATCAAGATGCAGTGGTTAAGTCTGGTCTCTGAACCTGAATGCAAATCAAACATTGACTGATAGTTCAGGATAATCAACTACATTTATTGCATCTAGATGTGTATTCTTTGCTGAAACAAGGTCAAATGCTGAACTAAAGCTTCAGTGTTGTAAAATTCATACATTATGATGTGATAGTAAATACTGAGCTGGTTACAAAGTTACTGTTTATTTAATGGTGAGTTTAAGGAGGTGGAAACTGATGTTCCATAAAATCATACCAGTTGTTTTTAGGACTAATCAAGTAGTCCTAAAATAATGAGTGAGAACTGTTAGAGTTATAATTAGTCCTTTTTTTTTTTTTTTAATCAAAAAGTGTTTTGGTTTGCCTGTATACTCCTATTTAAGATTCCTAGTTTTTTGTGTCTGTTAATATACAACATTTTTTAGTACTATGCTGTTCCATAATGAATGATCTTGCTAAGATACTAGGACTTTATTGTCATCTGCTTATGAAATACAGGATATCTTACGAATAACATCCAAACCAGAAAGCTTATATGTGCAGTTTTTGAAGATTTTGTGTAGTAACCCTGGTTGGGTTGAAGGCATTGAACCCTCTTATGCTGGTTTGGGCTGGGATGCAATTGATTTTCTTGAATTAAGATTGAAATCAGGAATATCAAACTTTTTTCTCTTTGGGTAGAGACATCCATAAAAAGAAATCAGAGTCTTTCTATATATGGAGGTGGGTTTGGTCTACTGGACAAAACTGAATTCTCCAAGAATACAAGAAGGGAAAACTTGTATTCATATTAATTCATAGTGCATATTGACAGGACTGTATCGTCAATTAGAGTCTGAGATTTCATATTTGTGTGAACTCTTTAAAAAAAATGATTTTGAAACAGTCTTATATGTAGTGTTTTACTTATCTACCTCAGTATTTTCTTTCCTTTGCTTTGACACTTTTCATTGGTACCGCTCTTATTTAGTATTACTTGGTCCTGTGCACTTGCTGTATGTCCTGACCATACAACCTGCTGTTAGGTTTGTATTTTTTCCCCTCCGCTGAGTAGTAGTTCATCAGGAATCAAGACTTGAGAAACTCTGTTTGCATACATATATATGCACACACATGCATGTGTGTGTATGGATGTGCATATATATGTGTATAGCTCTTTATATATACAATTATATAGTTCTTCTGTTTGCTCTCACTTGAAGCTGTTGATCAGTAGTCACATCACAGAGGTCACACAGCAACATTTTGGCACAGTCTGTTTACTGGCTACTAATGAACTGGTATAAATTTTAATCTGCAGTATGAGGAATATTTAATGAAAATATGTGTTTATACGGCAGCTTAATGGTGACGTTTTCCTGCCTAAGTTTGGTTTAAGATCATTCTAAAATATTTAATATATAGGCTAAAATTCAGTGCAAGTGCTATCTGCAGTCTAGATTTTCCATTCCATTTTCCTAATGGCATATTTAAATGTCATTAAAATAAAAGAATGCAGAGGGGAGCTTTTGTGTGTCTTGCTCTACATTTTTTAACAGACTAATACAGTCAATAGCCTCCAGAAAAAAAAAACCTAGAATATATAAGGAAAATGCAGACATATGTAAAGTGACTGTAAGCCAAACATCTCCAGCTATGTGACTTAATTCTCCATCAATTTGTAAAATACATAAGTTCATATTTTAACTTCAAGAGTTTCCAGAGATGCTTTCAGAAACATCAATGCACTTACAAACATTTATTTATGTACCAGCCCTCTACCCTTAGAACTTGATACCTGATTTCAAACTAATTATTTATTTGATAAATGTTTTACCTTTTGTCTTTTGAATTGATCAGGGATACGATACAGAAGAACACCTATTTATTGTTGAAAAATATTAGATTAATAGTTTTTACTAGTACACGTTGCTCTGAGATAAAATGTGTTCCAACAGCTCACAGGTATTTGGTGAGCTAGGCTGGATAGTACAAACAGAACATATGTTTAAACATGTTTATAATATGATTTTTTTCTCTCTCTTTTAACCACTAGACATTCTGGAAAACATATAAAAATAATATATAAAATAATAAGCAGAAAGAATTAATTTAAGTGGCCTTTTATAGCTGTGATTCTTTTTAAGATAAGAGTTCGTTGTTTTTTTCTTTCCGTAATTAGGCAACAGCTTTTCAGAAAGAAAAATAAAACAAAATATTTTAAATATCTCTTTAGAAATTATTTTTTACTTCAAAACCAGCTTTAACTGCTTGGTTTCTTATGCTGCGAAATATCTACCAATACTTGCTATATGTTAGGTATTTTTTTTTTTTTTAAATTCTACAATGCTTATTTCTGTGAACAGTTGATGATAACTCCACCAAATCCCTCAGGAGGAATATCTGAAGTTCCTGAATCCAGTAACATATTTTCATAAAGATGTCACAGAGGTACAGTCTTTGTCAAATGTGGATTGTGTTGTTCCTTAATGGAATAGAGGTTGCCTGGGCTTATTTGTCAACTTTAATGTACATAATTCAAAACCTTCTGTTCTCAGATATTTGTAGGTTTTTTCTGTGTTTGAACTACCAGTAGATGCAGTAGAATTTTCAATAGTCAACCCACATTCCCCACCCCGAGTCATTAATTTAACCTTTTTTAGGATCTGTGCATCTGTTCAGAGTTTGGCTATAAAGATTAGATCTAAAAATCATCACATAAATATACACAACTGTTTAGACCAAAGAAGTATAGACAGGAATATGATTGCTGTGATTAGTCAGATGGTTTTCAAGGTCTCAACTTTCCATATGGTTGTAATGACTAGAAGAACTATTAGAGATTACTCACAATAATGCTTGTTTTAGAAAGTCCATATCCTTATAAATAGTTTTTACTTCCATGTAATATTTCATTCATATACTAGGAGAGGCTTTACTCCGTTTATACACAAGTTGCCTGTGTTACTCTTTACTATAGTTTTTACTTTTGACCTTTACCTTCTCTCATTCCTTCCTCTGTCTGTAGTTCATTTTAACTAACCAGTTTCTTTTTCATGTAAAACCTAATGTAAATCATGTTATATCCAATTCTGCCCTGTGAACAACTATAGCCAAATTCCATTTGAAACCTCCGCTGTTATTGTGTAATTAAAAGTAATATACTAGTGAAATTTTTACCATTTACTTGTATCTTTGTCATGTCTTCAGACTAAGATAACATTATTATTTTGCCCCTGACATTCAGTATCCCTTTTCTGTATTTTTAATGTTTTACTCATTTATGTTTAATAATGGTGTAGCAGATATGCATTTTGAGGTCATGTCCATGTGGCACAGCAGATACTCATGTTATCTTTGAATTTCTTGAAAGACTTAAATTTACTTTACTCATAGGCAGAAATGATAGAGGTGATGAAAATGTGAAACTTCTGTGTTTGGATTTCAAAACACCCAGTTTGAAAACTGTCTTGAATCTATCTTACAGCAACCAAGGAAGAGGCTCTGAAAAAATGTTCGTCTTCTTCATGTAAATTTGCAGTTGTAGAGGAGCTGAAGTGTCTTATTTGACACAGTAACCTTGAGTTACTTATAAGATTTTATTGACAACTGCAGCCCTTTGCCAAATCTGTCTTTATTTTTACACAACTTCTGACTGTCCTTGTTAGGATACATTAGTGTCAAACTGAGGAATGCTGATTAGGGAAGACAAGTCATGTACAGGCTTGCTATCACAGTCCCATTTAAATGAGGGCATAATGTATTTTGGCTCTGTGGAGAAGATATAAGTTTAGATGTCTTCTCCTTCTCCCTTCCTTCCCTCTTCCCTCACCCTCTTCTTTGATAAGCAGTAGTTTGGTGAAAATTAAATATCTGCCAAGGTTGAAAATAAATAAGTCTGCACAACTAGTCTTGGACTCAAAGCAGGACAGCAGAGAGAAATAAACTTCTTTTGGGGAAGCGCAGTGACAGAATCTTAGACCTTTATGAATCATTCTTCGAGGAGATTGAATAAAAGCTTGTACCTGAGCAAAGGCCTAAGGTTGAAGGTCAGGAGAAATGTGCGTGGAACACTTTGTCCATTGAACAGTCTGCAAGAGGGACTTTTTACAAGGGCCTGTAGTGACAGGACAAGAGGTAACGGCTTCAAGTTGAAAGAAAGTTTTAGATTGGACATACAGAAGAAATTCTTTCCTTTGAGGGTGGTGAGGCACTGGCACAGGTTGTCCTGAGAAACTGTGGATACCCCACCGCTGGAAGTGTTCAAGGCCAGGTTGGATGGAGCTCTGAGCAACCTGGTCTAGGGGAAGGTGTCCGTGCAGTGGGGGTTCGAAAGAGATGATCTTTAAGGTCCCTTCCAACTGAAACCATTCTGTGATTTTTTTAATATTCTATGACCATTTCCAGATGACTTTTGATTTTCAAAGAGGAAGACTCCACAATTAGTCCAGGTAACCTTTCAGTGCTCAGTCACCCTCACAGTGAAGAAAGTGTTTTCCTGTGTTCAGAGGGAATCTCCCACATTTCAAATTCTGCCCCTTGAGTCTGGTCCTGCCTCTGAGCACCACACAAAAGAGCTAGCATCCATTGCTTTTACAGCCTTCTTTCAGGTGTTTGCATACACTGATAAGATCCCCCTGAGCCTTCTCCAGGTTGAACAGTCCCAGATCTCTCAGCCTTTTTACTTGTGAAAGATAGCTCTAGTTCCTTAATCATCTTTGTGGCCCTTCGCTTGACTCTCTCCAGTATGTCCATGTCTCTCTTGCAGTGGGGAGTCCAGAACAGTGATCCAGATGTGGCCTCACCAGTGCTGAGCAATTGCATAAAAAAATCCCCAAACCTGCTGATTTTCTTGCTTCTGAAGAATCAAAAGATATCTGAAAAATTATGAACTTTTACTCAGATATGACAGAACTCAAAAATTTCAAGAGGTTTTCTTTACTTTCCTTTTCATGAATAGAAATTTCAATACAATTATAAGAAGCCAATGCGAATTGTTGAAATTACAAAAAAGTTTCACGTGTTATTTTTAAAAAAAACTAGAGATAGACATCAAAAAAATTCTATACCTCTGTTTTTGAAAATTCAGAATTTTAGTGTTAATGGAGCTATTGTAACATTTGCCAGAAAATTAAATGGGGAAACATGAAAATAAGAGAAGATTGCACTAACCTAGGGACAAAGTGAATAGTCCCCTTCCAAATTAGTCTGTGCCATTGACATCTCAGTACTGAGCTTCTCAGAATAATTCAGGCATAGCTTTTCAGGATCATCTCAGTTGTAGATGGGATGGTTTATTGCAACTGTGTTGCTGCAGATAATACAGACAACTGAAGAAAACTACTTCAGTTATCATGGCTTTAGTCCTGTTACTGCCTACTTTGATTTTGACAGAGGTGAGTTGCAAATATCTTTGCTACTCATGCAATTTGTTTGTTTTGTCAGAATAGAAAAACATCTGCATGTACTTGTAAATATATGCTAGATTTCCTTCTTTGTTCACCTCATATTTAGAACTCTAAAGTGGCCACTCTCTAGAGGTTGAGGTATAAATTACAAACTGACTATGAATTGTATCTGTCAGTATTCATTGGCATGAATAAACAAAAATAACTTTGGGCTTTTCCTGACAGAATTCAGCTTTCCTTTTCATTAAAAACTGAGATGTACATTAATTTAGAAGAATTCATGTCTTTCCTCTTGTGTTCAAGGTGGTAGTTTCAAACTTGTTGCTTTAATTCAGTAGGTAGACTTCAAGTTTCTGAAGGAGTCAAGAATGACTTTTGCTATTGTCATATGCTTCTGCTCCATTAGTGCATGGAGGCTTGGAAAGCTGTATTACTGAGCCCCATTGTGTTAGATACTGTTTACACATATCTAAAAAAAAGGTCCACTAACTAAGATCTCAAGTTTTCACATAAGAAGTTGTGCAATTTTTTAGTATGTCTCCATCCATCCATTATTATTCATCAGGATTCAAGTTCAAAACTGTGTGACCTGGCTACTTTTGAAGTTTTAAATTTCATATTTCATGTAGTTTTAGATGACAAGTAATTCATCCCTTTTTTTTATCCTTAAGTTAGTAATTCATACAAATCCTGCTACTTGTGAGGTATGGCATCCCAGCAGGAATTTTATTAGAAACTATGATAATTCCACAGTGCAAGGTAAAAGGTACTGTTGCTGTCATGCTATACCTTGATAAATATAAGTTGATTCATTGCAATAAATACAGTTCTTCAGACCTGGCATTAAGGTGAGAGTTTGTCTTTGTTGTTGCTTTTCTGCTAATGTTCTTTGTGCAAATTTCTACTTAGTAACTTAGATAGCTCTCAGCTTCAAATTGCTTTTTCAGTATTTTTTTTCCTTTTTGTAAGACACAGATGGAAAAAATACAGTCCTGGTTCCTGCAGGTCATATGCTAAAATATGGCTAAGAGTATTCTTGTACCCTTTCCTATGTTGTACTGTTTCTATGTTACCTAATAAACAGATAATTAATAGAATGTCATATATAAACCTATTGGAAACCAAAGTTTACATGCAGTGGTGTCAGTAATATGTTTTGGTCTGATGTCCAGCAGGAGTTGAGCACTCATACTAACAAAGCAGGGATTCCCCTGCTTATGGATGCCTAGAAGCCTGTTAATCAGTCCTTGTCCCCATATAAATAAATGTATTTCAAGTGAGAAAGCATTTTATAACTTTTATCATGAGGACTGTGATAAATACTGAGTGAATTGTAATTTTCTCCCCCTACACACCACTTTAATTAAAATAGGTGTTTGTATAGTTCTATAGTTCTTCAAAGTTTTGATAACTTTGAGCTGACTTTCATCTCTGTTCAGGTAAGTTCATCACGGTAATAACATTTTATAGTCTTTCCAAGTTTTCATTTTCACCTGTTTTATGAACACCTTCATAACAACCTAAAGGGCTCTTCTTCTATGCCAAAATGCTAATCAAATAACTCTTCTATTACTAATAAAAAGTGTGGAATTTTTTTCCCCTTTAACTGAAGCTTCTGTGTATATGTATAACAAATTTCCTGGTGAGAGAGATTATCAAGAAAAAAGGATAGAAGAGTTTGGAAGTCTTTCTACTAGCTTAATTTGGTATTTCAAAGAATATGAAATCCATGCAGCAAAGCATGTAGCATGTGAGTTTAAGCATGTGCTTATGCTCCTTTCCATTCTGAACAATACTAAAATAACAAATTTAAAATTAAATATATATAAGGGTTTAAATAAGTGTTAAATCACTGTTCCCATTAGAGTTACTGTTTTGACAGGCAGGCTCTAACGATTAAACACGTTGCTGAATTAGAGTCTTAAGCATCTGCCTAATTTAAGCAGTAAATCCTATTGAAGCAAATGAGTCTTATCCTGATTAAGTCTCTTACTGAACTGGGTGAAAGCGAGAGACCGATAATCCAGGGTAACCTTAAAGTCTGGCAAGCAGACACCAAAATGAGTTCAGACACTGAAATATGAATTATAGCTCCCCAGTTAGCCATGTCTAAAAGCACAAATTTCAAATGGTGCCAATCTCTTTATTGAGCAGATGAATCATACCAGAGAACAGCTGGAGAATAAATCTATTAAAGTAGGTGGCTACGTGTAATCTAAAAGAGCAACATGTGATTGCTGCTGGGGGCAGCCACTGGGCTGTGGTGGTCCCAGGGGGTTTCTGGGCTGCCCTTGCCCTGAACAGGGCTGAGCTGGGTTCCCAGAGTGCTCATTGCCCAGCCTGTTTGAGCTCCAATTCTGAGAATGGTACTGGGAAAGGCACTGGCAGCCCCAGGGATGCTGGGGGAGCTGTGGGGAACCTTTCAGCCCTTCCTTGGGAGCAGAGAGAAGGGAGCAGGTTATAGTATGCAAATGAATGCAAAGAAATCTGAACTGGCACTGAGAAGGAAAGGAACCAACCACCAGCACCCCACCTGTCCCAGGGAGAGCTGAGGACATTGATGAGTCACAGTCCCCTCCCCTCTGCTTGGGGAGCACCATCAGACCCAGACAAGTTTTGGGAACATAGGCATAATGTAGAAAGGAAGGATGTGAAAGGTCTTTTTTAATATAGTCACAGGACCTGAGAGAATGGCCTGAAGTTGTGCCAAGGGAGGTTTAGGTTGGATATTAGAAAAATTCTCTTTGCTCACAGGGTGATTGGGCACTGGAAGAGGCTCCCCAGGGGAGTGGTCACAGCACCAAGCCTGACAGAGTTCAAGAAGTGTTTGGACAATGCTCTCAGGCACATGGTGTGACTCTTGGGGACGGTCCTGTACAGGGCCAGGAGTTGAACTCAATGATCCTTGTGGGTCCCTTCCAACTCAACATATTCTGCAATTCTGTGATAAATATAAGTCTAAAAATTTTAATAATTGTGAATTTTCTGTATTAGATTATTTGGACCAATGGAATGCCAAAACATTAACTAGATTGATAATAAATCCTCTGCTCCACATATATGGTGTGCTCACTTTTACCCAGAATGAGATTTTAAGTGTGATATTCCCTCTCAGAAGGTGTTGGTAATGCAAATTTAATTTTTTGCAATCACATCTGAAAAGTACTTTATTCCCAGCTCATAGGGAAAGTGGGAAGAAACCTTGCAAATTCAGTTTAAATTTAGACATTAAAACTGAGAAGATTGTCCCCTTGCTTGATATTTTGTCTTTTTGATGTTTGGAGGGGGGAGGTATTTGCTAAAGAAGACTGCATTTCAGCTGAAGTCTGTCAGATGTCTAACTACTCTCTGGAATAACACTTTGCATTGATGTTTGTTGTTTGAAATACCTAGGAAACTTAGGATGCAATTATAAGATACAGGGTTTTGGCAACTACTGCTCTTGCTCTGATCTCAGAATAACATTGCATGCTGCAATGTTGGGTTATTTGTTTCATTTCATATAGTTTTTCCGGGGCTGGTTTTTGTTTGTTTGTTTTGGCATAGAGCTTGGAATTATTTTCTTTTTATTTTCTTTTTATTTTCTTTTTATTTTCTTTTTATTTTCTTTTTAATAATGAAACCACAACTGGTTTTTTGAGTGTATATGGTTTTGCTGGTATTTGTAAAGTTTCAGAGACCAGTCTCACTGAAATGATCTGGTTTGAGAGTTTTCAACACTTCTATAACAGTTCTTACCTCCCCCCAACACAGGAAACAGTGTCTTTTGGTCATGGAGATTATCTAACCTAGATCTTTTTAATGATCTGTTTGATAGTTCAGCCCCAGAAGGAGCAGGGGTGTTAGGACCTTTTAGTATTAAAAGGCAAAAAGAGCTGTGGCCTTTTTTTTTTTGACTGTGTATTTATTTTTGCTTCTGTAATCTGGAGCATATGGAAATTCCTAAAAACTTTTTAAAAATATGCCTTGGGATTTCTTTTGTTCTGTCAAGAGAAGAAAGGTCTGATCATCAGGACTCAAGAGCGTTGAGAGAGATCACCCTCTATCCAATTTTCCTGCCTCAGTGTGTGATGTTAATTGAACATCTGGAAGAACAGCATGTCCTTTCTCCCAAGTTCAGGTTGAGAACTCTTATCTTGCTCCCAACAGAAAACTTGAGTTTCAAGTGGATATATGTGTGCATGAGTTCTCTTTTATTCCCCTGACAAATGATTGTTCCTGTGTTTTAGTTTTAATTCATTCCATGCTTCCCATCAGGCAAATTTGAAAGAGTAGGGCTGTTTCTATTTAAAGTTCTGTATGATTATTAAGAGACAGAACTGAAAAACATACAGGCAAAAAGCACAGAAGAAGAATGTTTTCAACTTCTGAGGGACAGGTATGAAAGAATATTATGGTAACAGTTTATTTGTGTGTGCTCCCAATAAGGCTCTTGGGGTAAAAGAAATATCATCTAAAGCATTCAGGCCTGCAAGTTTCTTTTATAAACTTGTTTTGAAATTTTATAATGGCCTAATACTTTAACTTCTCATTTGATATATGGTATAGACTGTAGAGCTGGTTTAGCGTTTGTTTCATTTTTGGAATGACAGAGTGAATCTGGGAAGGTGGGAGAAAAATATTGGTTCCAAATTAGAGAATGTGGGTTTTGTTTCTGTCATAATTTCATAGTGCAAGAGGCTCAAGGCTAACTGAGTTTAGGTAAAATAAGACCAAATATACCATCAGCTTCTCAGGTCAGAGGTAAACATGCGAATTCTGTAGCTTGCCTTTCTTCAAAAAATAGAGTTGAGACATATTCATATTCTTGTTTCCCATCTTGTAACCTGTTCTGTGGGAAAAATAAACCAGAACTTCGTGAACTCAGCTCCTATTGGAGGTTTGTATTTTGTTGTTTCACTGCCCTTGTTTTCTTCTTCCATGAAATCAAATACTATTTCCTAATTATGACAGAAAGTGAACAGCTGAGCTACTACAGGCTTTTCCTCTTGTTGAATTTGGTAAACAAGGTACTCGATGATTGCAGCAGATGTCTCTGATTCGAGCCTTTTACCTCTTTCCATGGAGCAAATGCTAGGGATGATCAAAACCTGGAGACAAGCCTGCAAATACCAGGAGTGATGCATTAGGATGGCAGCAGCCCTAGGAATTCAACCATTAATCCCAGCAGCTTAATTTTCTGATCAGCCATGCTGACTGCATATTCTTTTTTTGTTGTTGTTGTTTGGTTGGTTGGTTTTTTTTGGGTTTGTTCTGTTTTGGTTTGGTTTTGTGGGGTTTTTTGTGTGTGTGGTTTTTTTGGTTTTTGGTTTTTGGTTTTTTTTTTTAATATCATATTCTGCTGTTCTCCCCTCTCCAGACATTTCTTCATTTATGTTAGAAGACATCATTCCCTCACTCCCAAAGGACTCGTGATGTTTTTCGGGGACATGGGCAAGGGGGTTGAAAACTCCTCAAGTTTGTGAATGACACCAAATTAAGTGGCATGGTGGTTGTTCTAGAAGGAAGGGATTCCATCCAGAGGGATCTTAACAGGCTTTAGAATTGTGCACATGTGAAGCTGATGAGGTCCAACAAGGTCACGTGCTGTGTCCTGCACGTGAGTTGGGACAATCCCCGGAAAGAGACTGGGAGATGGATTGAGAACAACCCTTTGGAGAAGGACTTGGATACAGTGGTGGAACTAACAGTTGGCTGCCATCGCCCCGCAGGTGGTGCTGGCAGGGGTGGGGATGTGTTTCATAGCACTGATTGACTGCAGTGATTATGGCTGCCACTGAATAATTGTACAGGATGATCTTCTGCAGAGATACTAAAGGCTTTTTCCTCCTGGTAGAGCCTTCAGGAAATGTGACAATATATATGTCTCAGTATCCACTGATTACAAATTAATAGACAAGGGAAGCATACTAAGTTCTGGCAAGGCAAATCCTGTATGTTAAGTAGCACAAAGAAACAGCTGCAGGGTTTTGGCTTTGTTGTGAGCTCACATCGATTGCTTGAAGTTCACAGCTGATCTTCTGCTGGGGTATATGGAATAGGAGACTTGATTACAAAAAGTGCTAAGTACTGTTTTGTTCTAAATTTCCATTTGTTTATTGACATTTGACTGGATAAAATTAAAAATCTTGTTCTAGGTTATTGCTCTTAAGAGTATAATAGCCATTCCCCAATGTGAGGAATGATAAATATACCACAGAAAGCTCATATGGGACATGCTGCTGTATTTACACTGCAGAAAGATATCTACGCTCATTTGATTATTGTTTCTAATTTGAAACTTTTTGACTTCTCTCTATGATTCTATGATCTGAGCAATGGGTGGGGTTTGGGTTGGGTTTTGTTTTGTTTTTGCTTATTTGTTTGGGTTTTGTTTTGTTTTTTGTTTTATTTGGGTTTTTTTCCTGCTCATCAGGCTTTTGAGTCATCAGACTTCCCATTTAATACTTACCAGTTACTTTGAAGGATTTTGAGATACGTCATCTCTGTCATATTCATAAACTTCTGTGGCTCCTTGGTGGGTATGTACTGGGCAAATTAGTCCTTCAAGATGGAAAAGTATTGAAAACACACCCATCTTTTTTCTTCGTGAATATTGAAATGTGGTTTTGTCCTCTTCCATTTTGCGTGCTGCTTGTTGAATTCTTAGTATGACTGCAGACACCTTTCACTAGACCAGGTTGCTCAGAGCTCATCCAACCTGGCCTTGAACACCTGAACAGCAAAGGGGCATCCACAGCTTCTCTGGGCAACCTGTGCCACTGCCTCACTACCCTCACAGTAAAGGATGTTTTCCTATCATCTAACCTAAACCTACACTCTTTCAGTGTGAAGCCATTCCCCTTGTCCTGTCGCTACAGGCCCTTGAAAATAGTCTCTCTCCATCTTTCTTGGCAGCTCCCTTCAGGTACTGCAAGGCTGCAATTAGGGCACCCCAAAGCCTTTTCTTCTCCAGGCTGAACAATCCCAGTTCTCTCAGCCTTTCCTCATAGCAGAAGTGCTCCATCCCTCTAATCATCTTGGTGGCCTTCTCTGGACTTGCTCCAACAGGTCCATGTCCTTCCTGTGCTAGGGACCCCAGAGCTGGAGGCAGCACTGCAGGTGGGGTCTCAGCAGAGCAGAGCAGAGGGGCAGAATCCCCTCCCTCCCCTGCTGCCCACACTGCTTTGGATGCAGCCCAGGACATGGGGGGTTTCTGGGCTGCAAAATGTCAGAGGGATGAGATAAAGTAGCTACCTGGCCTAGTGTGCAGCTGTAGTGTGCTCTTCCGCTCTATAGCCCCTATACTACTGATACTTTTTCCTCTCCAGCCTGCGGGCTGATGTCGAGAAGCATTAGCTACTTCTGTAGAGGTTATTTTAAAAGGGTGATGTTCCGAAGAAGCTGAGGTTTGGGATGGAAATACTTTTTTTTCCACTGATATTATTAGACTTCTGAGGATAAATGCTGACCTAATTAGTGCTGTGAGGTTTCCCAAGCCTTTTTTTACAGAAAGGTGCAGGTAGTGCCAACCCTTTAGGCACTGAGTGGGTGGTGTGCGGCATGAAATTTAGAATGCTTCTGGCTTTCCTCTTGAATCGGTTTGAGTCTGTCCAGGGATGGTGTGGACTGGATTTATTAAGGAATTACAACATTTTGGAAAATAAGGGATAATGTGATTGGGAAGTATCACATCATTGGCATGGGTGGAGTTTGGAAGTTGTGTCCATAGATGCAGTTTCCATGAGCAAAAAATGTCATCTTCAGTCCTTCCTCAGCTATGTCCTCTGAGAATTTTGAGGTTTGATATAATTATCACCAAAGTGTAAAGTTATTTCTCAGAAAACTAAACTGTTAATATTTTAAAGCATACAGGGAACTGAAAGGGTCCTTCCCCCCCTCCCCCTTTTTTTTTTTTCTATGAATGGATAGTTACTGTTTTCTTGGATATTTTGCTTCTGTGAAGTATCGCATGGAGACACTTAGGGACACTGAGATCTAAATGGATGTGTGGGTTTTTGAAGATAGGACTTACAGACAGCATTATCCAAAGAGATTAGCAAGTGTATTTGCCCAAACCTTGTTTTAGTGGATTCTCTTTGGTCGGTTTTTGCCCTGCTTCGATATGCTAAGAGAGAAGACACACACATGTATGTATATGTTGTGCCTGTCTGCAACTGCCCAACCTTATCCCAGCATGGAAGGACTTACAGCTGAGTTGACAATACTGTGGAGGACTGAGGGAAGCATGGATATGAACCCTGGATATGGGAACACTCTTCGTTAGTTTTGCAGTGTACAAATGTCTTGAATTATTAATGTTTGCTAATGCAGATATCTACAAAATAGATCCAGCTAATGTTTTGAATATTTCTTATGGAACCTGTGTCATTGTGTGGTCATTTTGCCTAAAGAGGATGAGAAGAGGGCTAGAAACAATATTCTCTTAACCTTGACCATTTCTGTTGGACCTCTTACAAAAAGCTTCCTTTTTTTTTTTTTTTTTTTTTATATTCCAACATCATGACTTCCATTAGTCCTGGGTGCAATGATGAATAAGTTTTAAAATGAATCAATTTCATAAATCCATGGCATGTGATGAAAGCAGCTTCTTGTGCTGTGCACGTAGCAGAAATTGATGTTGGGAACATAATTCTGTGGAAATGAATCACTCAGGGAATGTTGTAAATGATGAAGATATTTCTAGAACTTTCAGATGTAATATTGAAGGCCAAAGAAAGTTTAAAGATGGTGAAAATGTACCATTTTTAAGAGAAAATGAATTAGGTCTTCTTTTAACTCAGGCACATTTAAAAAGGACAAAATAGAAACAGCAGATAAAATACTAATGGTTGACATAAAAATGCCTGATAGTAAAACTTCACTTGATAGTAAAACTTTTTCTTCTGAAATGATAGGTTAAAATAATTTTCAAGCAAATGAATGCTTTCTCATAACTGTTAGAGGTTTGTTTTTTTTTTTTCCTTTAAAACCAAAATAGAGGTGTTTATGAGTCCTCTGTTTTGTGAGGAGAAATTGCTGTCTTTCAGATACCTTCACAACTGTGTGCTGCAATACGAGATACTGGTCTAGCATATATTAATACAATGAAAACACAATTGTGATGCCTCTCTCATGTTTGTTAAACCTTTGGCTGCAAAATAGAACTGTGTTATGGAGGAAAAAAAAGTTGTTGACAAGGAGTTTTGTGGGGAAGGGGAGCAAATTATAAAAGAAATGAAACAGAAGAATGGAACTGTCTAATACTTTGTGTATGTGTTCTCTGTCTCAGAGAATGAAAGTAGTGAGAAAAGCTGGGGAGGGGCGAAGAGGTTGACATATGAAAAGGAAAGAAAGCATCAAATTTCATGACTGTCTCACTTATTGTCTGTTAGTCACTCTTTCCTTGAAGTATTTCTATCTTTAAAGAGAATTTTAGATCCTTTTTGCAATGAATTTTTGTAAAGAAGCTTCTTATTTTCCCTGTGGAAACATATCTGAGTTTAATCACTCTGGTAAGCAGTTGGTTTCCTTTATGGGCTTTAATTCAGTATGCTTTATGGATCCAAACCTTTCTTCCTCATGTGAGTTTTGGCTGGATGAGGCAAGAGGTATTAGGCCCTAAAATACCATGATACTTAGTTTAAGGGGATTCTAAATCATACAATAGAAGCATTTAGAGGTTTGTGCTCTCCATGGCATGCATATGTAATTCCTGCAGATATTAATGGAAATTCTTACCGTTACTTTCAAGGTCAGGGTTGTATTAAATGCTAAATCATAACCCCCAGAGTGCCTTTGAACTTCAGTGGGTATCTCTACGACTTAAGTCAGGAAGTTGCTGGTGGTTTTTTACCTGTGAAGGACAGAAAGTGTCAATTACAAGGGTTGTTTGTTGAAGTAGGTTGTGTGTAGATTTTGCTCTAAAGCAGCGACCCTTCGGTCACTGCTGTCTGTAGGAAAATGAGAGGAACTTAGGACCGTTCTCAGGGATATCTCTTATTTATGAGATTGTTGGAGCTTCTAGACAGCCTGTCTTTGTGTAAGATAAGCAACTTTTGTAGACCTTTCTGATACCAGGTGAATCTACCTCTTAAATTCCAGGAATGAATTCAGTGCTCAGCTGAAGATTTGATGGTTATGAGCTTTATGCTTGTGAAGAGGAAA
Organism: Corapipo altera; assembly: GCF_003945725.1. Lineage (NCBI taxonomy): Eukaryota > Metazoa > Chordata > Aves > Passeriformes > Pipridae > Corapipo > Corapipo altera. Next base: position 6,928,371 of record NW_020884898.1, on the reverse strand, counting down.
AAAACAATCCAGGAGCTGCTGCAGTGAAAGCATTTATTTATGACTTTTGTCATGTGTGTTACGGGAGAAACATGCAGAGTTGTCAAGACCAGCGCTCTCAACCAAAATCATAAACCATTTATCCCATGTTTCTGGTATAACAAAGAAACTGGGGATATCTGCAGTTGTTTACATTCACTCTGAACTTATTTATGCTACCTAAATACATTTCTAAAATGTATTGCTTACTGTTGACTGACATTACCTATTATACCCATACTGCTGAAGACAACTTTTATTAGGTAACAAAAAATTATTGTACATTGTGTTGTTTCCCTTGGGCTCCTGAGACTAATACTACATTTCATAATGTAATACAGAGAACACACTTATGCAGTCAAACCACTTTGGTCAGAGGCACAGAATGAAAACCAGAGGAATTTTTGGTGACAATGCTTCAATGTTTCTGGAAGAAAGTCATGTGTGTCCCCAGTCCCCCAGCTTTCCAGCAAAAATAAATCCTAACAAAATAAAGACTGCATTTCATAATTTATTTCCATATTTTTTTATTACACTTCAACAGTTTGACTAAAGGAGAAATAAGCTTATTTTGACAATAAAATGAGTGTCTTCCAGTAGCCAGTTAGGAAACCTGGGCACAACACTGATAAGTGTATGATTCATCATAACACAGTACTTGGGCTGGAAGGTAAACGTGTAGCACTAAAAAGAATTTTTCAGTATCTAGTATATTGTGAAAAGGAATTAAGGTATATCATATGCCATTGGCAAAAATGACCAATAATACGTAATTATGACAAAAGCAGTTGAAAAAAAAAATAAAATAATTAAACCCCACCCCATCTCCCTGCCTCCTTACGCTATAGCATCTTCACAAGGTCAAAAGGATTGTCAAAAGGATTCTAAAGAAAAGTTCAGGCATGGAATGGGATGAAGGAAAAATTGTTTGACTTATTGGGAAGTATCTAATTATACATACTGCTGGTGAAGAGCCTGCTACTGAAGACTGTACAGATAGTATCACCGTTGAAGTTACTGGGAAGTTTATGTAAGAACAGGAGCAATCTCTGTCTTGATTTTTAACTCCTGTCTGCTGGAGTTAAGCCACTGCCATCAACGGCAGCCTGAAAGTGGCACTGTACCCTGCGGAACATTCTTAATTCAGTCTAGCTATTGGAAGTTGACAATATTTCACACTTCAGCTCAGATCTATAATCAAGTACAGGAGCAGGAAACATGTTGGCTTGCACCTCCCTGTTACCCACAGGAGAGCCTGAATGTGTTTCAGGTTTTGTACAGAGCAAGGGAGATTGCTTCTGTTAACAGTTTCAAATGGTGGCAAGCAAGTCTAGCCTTTGCATTCCCTTACAGAGTAGTTAAGCATGTTTTGAAATATTCCATCTTAGTGATTCACATTCAGTATGGATGGCATAGATAAGATTAGTTAGTATTGGATAAGGGCCAGAAACATTACAGATTCTGTGTGAATGTGTAGAATGTGCTTTCACATTTTTAAACACTTACTCTGTATGTCAAAGTCAGCTGCTTGCACAGCTTTTGTGCTAGGAACATATTTTATAGTCTTAATTATATACAGGAAACCTAGCAAATAAAATGTTCTGTGATTCTGCCTCTGTACTGGGGCTGTTGATTCCTGACAATGCTGAACCACCAAAACATTCTTCTGAGCAGGATAAATGCAGATGGGGCAGGACAAATAAATGATAGTGCTTTAAATGTCAGTTGGAGAAAGCATTGCATAAACCTTTTGGTTTGTAATGTTATTGTGACAGTCTGGGAGAAGTATTTTATGTACCAAATCTTTCTTGGTGTTAGGGGTTCTGTGTACCAGTGTCAGACTGCAAACTGCATTTTGAGCGTTCATTTTGTTTTCTGCCACGTCTGTCTTTTGTTTTCATACTGAGATAAACTCACAGGAGGTGTCAGAACAAAATCTTGTACCTGGCATGGAGCTAAGGATAGGGGATAGACTAATTTTAACTGTCTGTTCAAATGAAATATGCTTTGGAGAAAAGGATGGGTATTGCCCTTCCTAGTTCCTGCATAAGGTGACATTTCAGGCCTGAACTTGAAAATCAGGGTAGGCAAAGAGTGTATCAAGGAAGCTGCGGTCTCTCTTGTCTGGAGGATTTCTGATCAGCTTTGAAAGGTCAACTGGAAAGATTTACAGTCATTTTTTAATAGGAAAATGAAGATGTGCTCAGGTATATATGCATTCTGTCTTGACCTTACTTTGATTAGTGTAGTTAACAGTTACGTTAGACAGACTTCAGTTTGTGCTAGTGGTCAGAATTCATTGCATAATCACTGGAGAGCTACTGCTGAGACTTTTGAATGGTATCTTGGGACACTCCTGTTCAGTATTGACAGTGCTGTTGTGTATTGTTTTTTCCTTTTGGTACCCTTTTACTACTCTTCATTGTTGTGCCTACAGAGATTACCTAAATTCCCCTGTAGGAGGGAGATCCAGTGCTCTGTAGAGTGAATTTTGCCCGGAGTCAAGGACTCTGACTTACATGACTAGCTTGGGGAGGATGACCAGAATTAGTACGTGAACTGAGGCAGCAAAATGCATTTGTAATTTTGCAAGTCTTCTGACCTGGAATTTCTGCAGATTACCTGCAGATTTCTTTGCTTATTTTCTTTCACTGATGCATACCTTCAAAATGTTTTCGAGAGACAATTTTGGACAATTAAGTCCCTGGGCATCAAAGGTGTTTGGGTCTTGGTGACCTTGTGGATCTTTGACAGGTGACAGCCTGTGTCTAGGAAGGCACCTGGGAATCAAAGACAGCAGACATGTAGCCTGCTGAGATCTGGGCTCCTCAGTACAGGAGAGACATGGAGCTCCTGGAGTGGGTCTAGTGGAGGGCTACAAGGATGATTCAGGGGACTTGAGCATCTCACTTATGAGGAAAGGCTGAGGGAGCTGGGCCTGCTCAGCTCAAGAAGAGGGGACCTCATCCATCTCTGTCAGTGTCTGCAGGGAGGTGTCAGGGCATGGACCAGGCTCTACTCGGTGGTGCTGAGCAATGGGACAAGAGCCAGGAACTGATGCCCGGGAAGTTCCACCTGAACATGAGGAAGAACTTCTTTGCCATGCAGTGACCACACACTGGAACAGATTACGCAGAGAGGGTGTGGAGTGTCCCCTCCCTCACTGGAGATATTCCAGAACCATCTGGACACAATCCTGTGCCATGTGCTCTGGAATGACCCTGCCTGAGGAAGCAGGTTGGACCAGATGACCCACTGGGGTCCCTTCCCACCTGACCCATTCTGTGAGACTGATGGAAACTGCTCACACAAATTTCTGATGGAACTGTAGTAACTCTGGTAATGCTCATCATAAATACATTTGCAAGCATCCTGTCGTGGTTTGGGGAGGAGAAAAATCATCATGCCCTGGGAGATTTTGATGCTTGTCTTTTTAAAATAAATGTTGGTCTGAAAATACTTACTCCCTCAATGTTCAGGGAAGTGCAGTGGTGTGTTGAAGTGAAACTGTAGGAAAGAACTTTTTAAAGAAATCACTGAATGCCCTGAGTTTTTTCTGTTTAGAGAAATCCTGAGGAAATGGGACACAGCCATCAAGTGAACTAAATTATCTAGTCCTTTGATTTACATGGAAGAAAACAAAAATATTCTGGTTGTTTCAGTCTCCTGTCATTGTTTCCTTCTGTGGAAATGATTAGATGAAAAACTCTGTGGCTGTTGTGTGAGAGAGCTGGGGAAGCTGTCTGTCAGGGGACATACTGTTTAACAACAGAAGTAGTCTGAGAAATGACTGATTGAAATACATACTCCTGACAGTTGTAGAATGACCTTTGATTGGAGGTCTGACATAACCTTTAAATGACAAAATTGGGTAAGTTTTTATAAAATCACATAGTTCTTATGTCATCTGCCTTGCCAGTGACTGTTGCTGCCATGTTTATTTTAAGATCTGCCTGTAGTGATGTGATTATGGGCTCTCAGTTTTGCTTTTCAGTTTAATCTGTTAGCTTTTATGCTACCTGCTGATCCATAAGCAGGCTCTGAGCTTTGTAGTTCTTCTAATGAGGAAACTCAGGCAGATTAGCATCACCTGGATCATTAGCAAGAGTTAGAGGATCCAGCCAGACCTTGTTTTTCCTGACTGCTGCTCCATGCCATCCCCCTTGCCCTCCAAAGGAAGATGCTTCCTCTTTTTAGCTTCCCATTTGAAAAAACTATTTGTGGATGTAGCTTAGTAGTCGTCTGATTTCTTGTGCTACTAATGCATCTTCATGTTCAAAGAGCAGCTGTAGCAGTGAGAAAAAAATGCAGCTCTGTCTTTCATCTGACTGAGGCATGTGAGACTTCACTGTTGACTGGTTCTAACATAACAGGCAAACAGTGTAAATGTTGAAACAGGGAAACGGTATTTACACCTCAGGTTGTGGCTGGTCTTTTAGGGCAGCATATCAAAGGTACCCCTGTGTAAGTAGCTTCAGGATCTGTTTTAAATATGTTCAAGAACTAAGAGTGTTTTATACTGGTGAAGTTGTGTCTCAGCGGCTCTTTGTGATTCCAGTGAGCCTTGGGAATTAGGGTAACATTTTGTATGGTGGGATTCCAGAGCCTATCCATTGATTAGAGAAAGCAGAAACACAAAGTGCACAACCTTCCTAAAAGCCTTAGATCACCTGTTGGATCAGAAACATTGTCCAGTGAGTTATGCATGTGAGTGCTCACATTATCTGGGGAAGAGGGGAGGCTGTGGAGACTGTTTCAAACATCCTGTTACTTTCTGGTACTTGAAAGGCCAGGGAAGACCTTTCCCCAGCCTGGGGCATCCTGGGGAATGTGGGGTCTCTGGTAGTCTGTAGCAGTGTTCTGTGTTCTGATTAGATGGCTGAAGGGGTCAGGTACAACGGTCAGGAATTCCTACTTGACAAATGGGATTAGTAGCAACGCACATTATCACAACTGAGCGCTAATTTCTAGGATAGTGTGGTCAGACATGGTATCCTTTACCTTTTTTTTTTTTCGTATTAGACCAAATTTATTGCTGCATTCTTCTTCTACTTAACTATTTATTGATCTTGAATAGTTCTCTAAAGAGACATCGACCTACCTATATTTTCATACATTTTCATAGCAGAATTGTCTTTTAATGTGTTTTCAATCTTTGATCAACAGTAGTGTTCAGTGGGCATGTGAGAAGCATGTGTTTGGTTCGAGTGGATAAATTCCAACAACCTTTCTTCAGTAAAACAGTATATTTAAAATATCAGCTACTGTGCTTGAGATCCATGTGTCTTGAAGCCATACATAAAGCTAAAGTAGTCTCATGCATCAGAGTGAAACAAGCTCTACATGTTTTTGAATTTTCAAAGGCATAATCAGTTCTGTGACAAGAAAGTGGTTTTTAGTAACAGAAATATTTACTGAGGAGGCAAGAATTGTCTAGGGGGAGAAGTTGAATTTTTAATTTAAGATAAGCTGTTTTCACTTCCTTGTATTTGCTATAGCAACTGAAGGATGAGAGCATATGTTTTGTGTATATAAAATGTAGGTACATGCCTGTGCACTTGCCCATGTATTTTGAAGGACTGGATAAAAAGTAGTAAGGATAAGTACACGAAAAATTTAGGCTACAAAGATTGTTTTATTTATGTTGCAGTAAAATTGTCACTGTCCTCCATGGGTTGTGAGTTTGCTTGAAGTATGCATTTCTGAGCTGCCTTCCTGGGAGGAGAAAAGGGTATGATACATTTCAGTTACGTGATGTATTTTCAAATGTATGTTTCCAGACTAGCTAATCATATAGCACTGAATGATCAGTGGGGAGTAAGAGAAATCTCCTACTGAAGGTGATGAATTCTAGTTTTTGACAGGTATTTAAAGGTAGGCAAATTATGTGTGATGAGTTCTACCCAAATAGTAGAAGTGCTCAAACAGGATCTATGGGTAGTAATTTTTTGTTTAGCTCTTAATAAAGGCTACTTTTTACTCTCACATCTGTAGTATGTCACTGGAGCTGAAAGTTTGCAGGGAAACAGAAATTATTTATTTGTGCTTGAAATAAAATAATATGTTGTGAGCTAGGCCTGAGATAGATTTTTAAATAAACAGATTCACAGAGTCACAGAATGGGTCAGGTTGGAAGGCACCCCAGGGGGTCATCTGGTCCAACCTCCCTGCTCAGGCAGGGTCATTCCAGAGCACATGGCACAGGATTGTGTCCAGATGGTTCTGGAATATCTCCAGTGAGAGAGATTCCACACCTTCTCTGGTCAATTGGTTCCAGTGTGTGGTCACTGTATGGCAAAGAAGTTCTTCCTCATGTTCAGGTGGAACTTCCTGGGCATCAGTTCCTGGCTGTTGCCTCTTGTCCCATTGCTCAGCACCACCGAGCAGAGCCTGGTCCATGCCCTGACACCTCCCTGCAGACACTGACAGAGATGGATGAGGTCTCCTCTTCTTGGAGCTGAGCAGGCCCAGCTCCCTCAGCCTTTCCTCATAAGAGAGATACTCAAGTCCCTTAATCATCTTCATAACTCTCCACTGACCTCCTCCAGGAGCTCCACATCTCTCTTGTGCGCAGGTGCCCAGAACTGGACACAGCACTGCAGATGTGGCCTCCAGGCCACATTTTTATAATGCACAATGGTTATCCCTTTCCTTTGAAGACTTGTTCTTCACCTTGCATGTGTTTGGGAAATGTTTTGATGTTGTGATTTAGTAAAATATCTGAGATAGTTGTGTCTCATATTTATGTGTTGTCACACTGATAATGCTGGCTATAAATTTTGCACTTCCTTTCTGAGCAGAAGTGACTGCCTCTGTATATCTAGAAATGCCTGTAATGCTACAGAATAGAGCAATTACTTTGCATTCCAGGACCACTTACATTGAGGTAGAGATACTATTCAGACTTTACCTATCAGAAGATGAGGTGAGAGGTGAAAATTCTCTTGCCAGCCTTGGCAGGCTCATAACCAAGAATGCTGTACTTTACCATTTTCCTCTGTTTTAAATGGAGAGAGCTAGAGTATGAAGGAGAAGCCCAGTTCCTACTGTTTTCCAGGTTTTTTGGGCTGTCCTACTGGCTTCTGGGGGACATAAGTTAGTTTCACTTATAGCAAAGGAACTGCATCAGCATCAGAATTTTTTGAACATTTTCTGAAAGTGCAAACCTACTTTATAAACACTGCTTGGGTAAGCTGGAGTTCTGGGAGATCCAATATTTAAATATCTGAAATAAATTAAAAATGCCCTGTCACTAGTAAAATTGAAATAATCATAACTGGCCTGTCAAAGAGTGATGGAGGGCTGTAGGAGAGACATGATTTTCTGTGTTCTTAAAGGGCATTTGTTTCCATTTCATAGTTAAATGTAAGAGGGTTTTTATATGAATATAGGACATGTTTAGAAGTCAAATATCACATTGTTTCAAATGTTGTTTTAAAGCAAGGTTATTTGTTTTGGTTTTGGGGTTTTTTTACTTAAATTCTGAAACAGTTGAATAGATTACACTTAGCTATTTTAATATACTGCTTGTTAGTTTTTGCTCAGAATATTTTTGATTATGTAAATAAGCTTTTTTTTTCATTAGTTTCTGAAGAACAAGGAGATCTGAAGTTGGAGAACTCTGGAGAAAAAGAAAAGCTATTTTGTGCAGCATTCACACAAGGAGACTTCCTGGGTAACCTTAGGAAAGATAAATTTCATTGACTTATCTCCCCCTAACTGTTTTTAAAATGCAGTCTCTTGGTAAGGTAAGAGGCTCTGTTTCTTTCAGATAACCTGGCTTCATCATTTGAGAGAGCTAGATATTAGGACCACCTGTCCCATGACATTCATCCTACTGATGTAGTGGCTTCTTTTAATTGCTAAACTATTAATTGATAAGCTATTTGGAAGCCTATACTTCTTGAACCTTTTCATAAGTAGCACAGACATGTGTTGAGTTTTCACATACGTATGGTTACACAAGCAATGACACTTCTTCCTCCCCTTTTATAAACCCTGAATGCATCTCAATTTACTGAAGGTAGCCTGGAAAATAGTAGAGTATGTGTAATCTCGTATGATGCTTTTGAGAGTTTAAGAGAAATTAATGAAGCAGATGTACAGTAAAATGCAGGAGACCACAACAAACTAGGCAGTGTTTTGGAAAAATTTACTGTATACATCCAGTTTGTGATGTCCTGCAAGTAAGAAGTCACTTTAAAACAGTTTCACACACTGGCATTGATGTGCTTCATAATAGTATAACACAGCTGAAGTGCTGATATAGCTTTAAAAAAAATTTAAATCAATAAAGGAAAAAATATTTTTCTGTCTTTGCCTGCTGGCCGATGAGAGGCTGGACGTGACTAGGCTGTGTCCACTGACAGCCCAGAAACCCCCCCATGTCCTGGGCTGCATCCAAAGCAGTGTGGGCAGCAGGGGAGGGAGGGGATTCTACCCCTCTGCTCTACTCTGCTGAGACCCACCTGCAGTGCTGCCTCCAGCTCTGGGATCCCCAGCACAGGGAGGACATGGAGCTGTTGGAGTGAGTCCAAAGGAGGCCATCACAGTGATTAGAGGGATGGAGCACCTCTGCTATGAGGAAAGACTGAGAGAACTGGGGTTGTTCAGCCTGGAGAAGAAAAGGCTTTGGGGTGACCTAATTGCAGCCTTGCAGTACCTGAAGGGAACCTACAGGAAAGATGGAGAGAGACTATTTACAAGGACCTGTAGTGACAGGACAAGGGGGAATGGCTTCAAACTGACAGTAAGTTTAGATTAGATGTTAGGAAAACGTCCTTTCCTGTGAGCTTGATGAGGCAGTGGCAGAGGTTGCCCAGAGAAAGTGTGGATGACCATCCCTGGAAGTGCTCAAGGCCAGGTTGGATGGAGCTCTGAGCAATGCAGTCTAGTATAAAGTGTCCCTGCTCATGGCAGGGTAGTTGGAATGACATGATCTTTAAGGTCCCTTCCAGCCCAAACCATTCTGTGATTCTATGATCAGTGGCCATATTAGCTGCTGTTGCAGTTCCTCCAGGGTTGGTGTCAATATTGGTGCATTTAGTTGCTGCAGCACAACTAAAACACAAAAACATTTTTATGTGTAAGAATGTGCCACCATGGTCCTGAGCACTCGCAGGACCCCCTTCCCCTTGTGACATACAGTGTGCCCTCATGGACCATGTGCTGCTGGGCCACCCAGGAGGATTGCTTCCGTCTGTCTGGTTGGATGAGGGAGCATGCTCCAAAGGCTAATACGCATGTTTTTGTAGGGTAGCATACACATTTTGACATATCTGACACAGTGCTTAGCCTTCTCGGTCACGTTACCTGTTGGTGTATGCTTTCTTTTCTTTTAGCTTTATTAGATCAGTACATTTTAAAAGCAGTAACCAGTCAGTCAGTGAATAGTGGTACATAAAAAAAAGTGACTCAAAGCTGAGGTAAAACTTAATGATCCTTTGTTGGCTCGTTATGTCTGAATTGCTGCTCCTCCTACTGTCTACGATATATGAATGACCAGTTCTAAGAACTCAAAGGCTGATAATATGAATTTTGTCATTTACTTGATATTAATTATTTCGACTTCCCTCAGAGAAAAAATGCTGAAAGAATTTTAGCAAACTTTAATTATTGCTGTTGGCTACAAATGATCATCTGTGTGAAGGGTTGGTTTCTGAGAAGTAAGTCAAGTGATTGTCAAACAGCTGTTATATGACTACATATTTTCAACTATGTTATTTCAAGTATGAATTAATAAAACCTAGCAGTATACCTACTGGAGATGCTTGATGCTTTATCACAGTAGCCAGTATACGAGCCTTTGATTAATAAAAAAATTGTTCTTCAGCATATTTCTGGGAAATGAGGGGAGAAGAGGGCATGAAATTAAGGACAAAATCAGAAATGTTCCATGGAAATCAGATGTTTTAAGGAATTGTTCATTTGAAACCCAAACTAACAATATATTTGTTCAGTGATCTGCTCAGTACAGCTATCTAACAAATAAAATGTGGTTCTGTACTTTTTAACTACTCTGAAAAGTCAGATTTGCATGAGAAGTCTTGTTTTGTCTCTCTGTTTAACGTCATGGTGGATCGATGTATGTGTGAACAAAAGCATTTGCTGGTGTGTAATTGGGCATGAGGTTTTCATGAAGATTTGCAGCCCAGAGAAACTCTCTGTGGGATCCCAAACAGCATTTGGGTGGGATTGTAACAACTGTAAAGATTTTATCATAATAATTAAAGCAAGGTATAGGCAAGGTAGAACTCTGCTCAAGCGTGCACAGAAAGTGTTGTTCCTGTTGCTCAGATAAAATATGCAATTTGACTTGGGTAATTGTTTACATGACTCAGAATAAAGCAAGCAGAATGCTGCAGTAATACCTGCATTGATTATTGTTTTGGGAGTCCTGGTCTGGGTAAGATCATACCTCTCTTGTACCCCATATAATCTGGATGATGGAGTACCCATATGTGAATAAAAAGAAAGAAAACCTTGATAAGTCTCTTGCAGAAGCTGTTCAATAACTTTATGCTGCAGTACCATATATCAGGTTTTATAAGATTTGCTTTTCACATGCTGTTCTTTCTCTGCTGCGTGCACTATCTTAGCTTTGTCATGGAAGAGATTTTGATAAATAATATTGTACTGAACAAGTTGAAAAGTCTGCAGTAAACTGAGTTCTTCCTTCTTACCTTGATGTTTTTCTAGTTATTGAGGTTTTGCTTGCTACTTTTATTATATTTACCTTTTTTTCAGTAAACACTGTCATCAGCCAGATCAAGAGGTAAGTCTGAAGTTTGATATCTGTATAATAAAACATGAGATACAGAGAGCAATCTCTTGTTTATTGAAGAGAAGCTTTTTTACAACAGTGGGTAACTTGAAATGGTTTAGGCAGATTCTAAGTGGTTTTCCTGGTAAATTTTCACTTCTTGGGAAGAATTCCTGTAGACAGTGGTCTCCTTTTCCTGTGACAGTAGTGTTTGTAGTGTAATCGTGCTGCTGCTTTTGAGTGTGGCAATATCAGGCACTAGAAAACAGAGCAGTGAACTGTATTTCCTTCTAACTCTTCACTTGTGAAAACCATTTCTCATTTGTCTCTGCAGCCTTGCTGATACTAAATACTTTTGTCAGATTCCTGTGACAATCTTGTACTGTAGAATATCTTTTCAACTTGTCAATAGATACTAATGAAACCTGACATTTTATATATCTATTTCAAGGCTTTATTAAAAATGCTTGTTTCTACCATGTCCTGGGTGGTTTTTCTGACATCTCACTTCTTTCTACTTGGAAGTCTTTTCACTTGAGTACCAGAAGCATTCATATCTGAATCCCAAAGCTTTGTATGAGCTGTTCTTTCCATCCTTTATGGCATCAAGTTACCGTCAAGCAGGATTTTTGTTGGTTTGTCCATTTCTAGCTTTCTTTATGAAATCCTGTGTGAGAATTAATTTCCACAGCCATGCATTTGGATACTCATTGAAACGGGACCTGCAAAGCAGGAACACAGCTGAGTCCTGTGCTTAAGAGTCCACAGAATGGCTGAGATCAGAAGAGACCTCTGGAGGTCATCTGGTCTACTCAGGCAGGGTGACACAGGGCCACTATGCTCCAGGACCACATTCAAATGGCTTTTAAATATCTGAGCCATCTGACCTCCCTGGGTCATTTGTGCGAGTGTTCAATCATCCTCACAGTATTAAAAAAAAAAAGTGTTTCCTTATGTTCAGATGGCACCTCCTGTCTTTCAGTTTGCCTGTTGCCTCTTTTCCTGTCACTGGGCACCACTGAGAAGAGCCTGGTGCTCTCATTTTTTTTACCTTCCTTTACAGGCATTTGTATCCATTGGGCCTTTACTTCCCCAGGCTTCCCCAGATTCAGATCTCTCAGGCTTTCCCCACAGGAGAAAGGGTCTTGTCCCTTAGTCTTCTTAATGCCCCTTCCCTGGACTTTCTCCAGTATATCCATGTCTCCTGCGGTGGGGAGCTCAGAACTTTACCCAGCACTCATCATGTGGCCTCACCACCAGTGCTGAGGAGAGGGGAAGGACCATCTCCACTGGTGGTGCCTTGACCTGCTGTCAGCACTCCTCCTGATGCATCCCAGGACATCATTAACCTTGTTTGCTGCGTGGGCACTTTGCTGGCCCGTGTTCAACTTGGTGCCCACCAGGATTTCCAAGGGAAAGCTGCTTTCCAACTGGATGACTGACACCCATACACCGGTGCCTGGGGTTGTTGTTCTTTTCGTGCAGGAGTTTGCACTTGCCCTTGTTGAACTTCCTGAGGTTTCTGTCAGCCCATTTCTCCAGCCTGTCAGGGTCCCTCTGGATGCCAGCACAGCCATCTGGTTTATCAACCACTCAAGGTATTAATTGAGGAGACAGAAATCATTTTAGAACCCGAAGGGAAAACACAAAAGGTCTTCCCAGAAATCTGTTTACTGTCATGGCAGCTCATTGGAGGACATTGAGTAGGCTTACCTCAGAAGGAAATGGGTCCACTCTTTCAAGTATAGGTACCCAAATCCTTGACTCCCAAATAATTTGCTTATTTTCAAAAATTAGAAATACAACTCAAATTATTTCTGAAATTTGCTGGTTTAAAACCACAGGAAAATAACTCCTTTGATTTACGAACAGTTTTAGGAAGTTTTGAAGTCCAAACCACAGAATAGAAGCAAAAAATACCTGTCTGCTTGTACTCACTGGCATAATTCTATTTATGGTCAATTATTACAGATTATGAACACAATTTCCACTCTGATTTTATTCTTTTTTTTTTCATTAATATGCTGCTAATTATTTACATACCCTTGTAGTGTGTATGAGTCTTCAAAATAATTAGAGTAGGAAACAGATAGGAAAAAAGTGGAGAGTTCTTCAGTCAACTTACAGGTAACCTCCAAGGGGCAGAAAAATAGAAGTAAGTTCAATAAAGAAAAAATGCAGAATGAATGTCAACAGTGAAATGTTTTAGATGGATTCTGAAGAGAGCAGGGAGTGTGGGGCTACATGCACATTTTGTTTGGCAGACAGTTTGGAATTAAGGTCTGGCCAGTACTAGATTATCCAGGGATATTCATATGAATAAAAACATTGTTTTCTTTTCTGGTTTATCCTGATTGGTCAAGGGATAACAATCATAATCCCTGTGATCTGAGGTCTGAGAGCATAAATTGCTTATAGAAGAGACAAGGAAAGAAAGCAAAATAGTCTGCCCATGATATTTTACACTTCAACAACATGATTGATATATCAGTGAGGGACCTCTTGTTGATTGGAAAAACATTGGATTGAGTCAAGTAACTGCTCTGTTGCACTGTATACCTGAATGTAAAATAATCCAGCAGCAACTTGTGCCCTTGCCTGTTCAGATAGAAAAAATATAGGTAGAAACACCTATAATGGAACTTAAAACTAAAGTTCTTTGAGTTCCATCTAAAGATGAAAAGATGATTTGCTTACAGGTTTGATCATAAGAGTAAAGGGTAAAAATATTAACTCTTTTAATTCTACAGATACACAAGAGTAGAAAAGATCAGTTTTTTTGTCTCATATGCATTAGTCTGTTGGAAATTTAATTGACAAGACTCTCTGGAAGGCAAGGTTTGATATGCTTTGGAAAAAAAAATCACAGTGAGGTTTCATAAATTCAGACATTATTTCTGTTATTAAAGATACTAAAGTCTGTCTCTTTTTTTTTAAATTCATGGAAACCAATTTAAATATTTAATTAGGTACCATTAAGCCAACCATTGTAAAAGTACAATAAGATATATATTTCTTGTAAATAAAGAATTTGTCCACACAGAAAACTCTTAAGCTCACTATCTCGGGGAAAAAAAAAAAAAGAGATTGTGTAGGATGTAAGCATTAGAATGAAGTAAATACAATTGAAATTACTGAGCTTATTAATCTAAATGCAATGAATACTAAATCCCTTTATGAATCATATATTTTTATAGTTTTAACTCACTTGAGACAACTTTATCTGTGTCCCTAGAGACATGTCATGCACACTTTATTTTTTAGCATGACTACTACTCTGTTAATCACAGTAGTGCAGTATCTGGCAATCTACTGCTGGGGTTGCTCCTTACTATTTGCAAAAATTGACTTTGTGTCCACAACAGTGACTCAAGCTACCTCTTCCCCCTTTTATTTGCTAAACAGAGTGTGACCACACAGTTAGAAGTGGGAAAGATGGGACCTCTGGCAATACAGCCCTTGGAAATTTGTCTTTTTCAGGAGAAAAGTACCTTCTTCCTCAAGCCTTTGTTGGAGGCATTGTCAGTCGTTGTGAAGTCCCTGAGCTGTGTGCCTGGTTAGAATGAAGAGAGAGAGCTTGTTCCTCATTGCTCTTTTTACTGGTACCTAATCAGAAACCTGTAAGGACTTTTTACTTTATCTCTTAGGGCATCTGCTGTTTGCTCTAAGCAGTCCCAGGCTCCAAAAGGGAATGGAGTGGCAGGTTTTTCTATTAACTCTTTGTGGTTACAGAATATTTGTCCAAAAGAGCTGGAGCTAGCAAGGCATGGATGTTATGTACTCTCCTTGATGCACAGAAGGGCAGGGATGCATTTGAATCCTTGCAGCTAGGCTTGGACAACTTCTTTCTCCTACCTAAGATGAGGAATCCTAGAAAGAGTGATGACTTCTGTTTTCACTCAGCTGAACTCTGTGACACCTCACAAATCTTTCACTCCTGAACCTGCAGGTATTCCAGCCAGTTGTCACTGTGTCCTAGGCAAGACAAAACACTATTAGTATTCTTTTTCATTGGCTACTTGCAGATTAATGGATGTTTTCTTGGATTACCTGTGCTTTGGGAGCTCAGAATCTATATATTGTGCAAAAACCACCACACTGTATCTTGATTTTTCTCATCAAACAAGTTGAATGTGGGACCAGCAAATGTTATGTTTAAAGTTTGGCACAGTTTAAAATGCAGTATTGATGTAAATCATATATATGGAAATAGATTTCCTGGTTAGACCTGGTAGTGGTGGTGGACAAGACCTATAGATGACATTACATGGGTAACAGAATTAAAAAATGAACATAAATTATTGTGTTCACTAAAGAAAGACAATTAAAATGCATTGTGCCATAACAATCAGATGTAACAGCTGAAATTATCTACTGTCTAAAGAAAAACTTGCAATTTTGGTACCATATTATACGTAAGTCTTACTCTGGGTATTAACAGAAACTGTCTGGATTCTGGAAGGAAAATACATGATACCTGGATTAGTGGTAGCCGAGTCTCTGGTCAGGTATTTGTTTTTTCTTTCAGAAAATCAGCTTCCCAAGGGACCTACAACTTACTTTTACAGATGTAAAATTTATTTCTAACTGAAACTTTATATATAACCTATTAGACAAGGAGGATGTTTAATAAATCATGCTTCTATGAAAAAAAAAAATGCCTTTGAAGAAGTACCATACATAATTTTAAATATATCTTTATCTAATAGTTTTTAACAGTTTTGTTGCACTTGGAAAGGTTTTTGGGTTTTTTTTGAAAGGTGGAGAGGAGAGTCAATAGATAATATTTAATTGAGGAAATTCATAGTGACTTGTAAAATCATATTTCTCTGCCATTTGTAGGTATGAGGTTTCCTGATAGAGTGTGCAAAAACATTTTAACAGGTAGTAAAGTAGCTCTGGTTAATGAGGTATACACAAAAATAAAGTTTTATATATTATATATGCTTTGTATGTAGTTTGTATGTAAATGTATGCAGTTGAACTGCTGAACTGACTGACAGATTTCTTATATATAAGAAATCATATAAGATATCTTGCATGTGTATGTAGAAATATGTGAACACATAATATAAACACTTCAGCCAAGGTATGGGAAAACTACTAGAAAAATGATACATGGGGTTTTTTTAAATGGATTTTGGTACAAATTGGCTTGAACAGTTGCACAGAAAATAGTTCAGACACACAGTGTTCATCTGAGGATATAAAGATACAAGCATTCTTTTTGTAAATGCTAGAGCTTTGTATTTCCATATCATTATTATCCCCATAGGAAGAGTGCTCTAAGTTACTGTCCATGAACCTTGACTCATCCAGTCTGCTCTCTGTTTTACAGTCAGTAGGTAGAATATAATTTGTTTAACCCTCAGTCAATTCTCTTTGGCTTCTACATTGAAAATGTTCCTTTTCAGGATACTTTTGGCATCTCTTGCTTTATCCTTTAGTGTTCTACATTGAATGCAAAAAAAATCTAAGACTTGCACACGGTTGTCCTAATCACAAGACTTAATTACCAAAGTTATGGTGGTTTTCTTGGTAATATTTAATGATCTGTGTAATCACTGGCCTACAGTGTGGAAAAGTGTTTCAGTTTGAAAGTAACTTTGCTGGCTCTGAAAGGGATGATGGTATTTGCTTGGATTTCCGTTGGCAAAGGTATGTTTTGAACCACCATAATATCTGTTGGAGGAGGCAGCATAGTGGGCTGTAAGATATGAAGGAAGTTTTTGGAGTGCACTGATGAAAACCTCCTGACACTGGTGATGGAGAAGCCAATGGGGGAAGATGAC
The DNA here is from genome assembly GCF_003945725.1 of Corapipo altera. Taxonomy (NCBI): domain Eukaryota; kingdom Metazoa; phylum Chordata; class Aves; order Passeriformes; family Pipridae; genus Corapipo; species Corapipo altera. Next base: position 6,911,799 of record NW_020884898.1, on the reverse strand, counting down.
CTGCTAGACCTGGTATTAAAACCAGGGAAAGTATATATATATGCTTCCTCATCCTGCTTGAGGATGAGGAATTTCGGAGTCTTACCCAGTGTCCACGAGATGGTGGAGTTCAGGATCCTGAAGAGCAGTAACAAGGGAAACCATGCCTGATGAACCTGATAGGTTTACATGACAAAGCAGCTGACTTGGTGCATGAGGGGAGAGCTGTGGATATTGCTGGTTTCAGCTGTCTCCCATCACATCATAATTGAAAAACTGGCAGAGAGTGGACTTAACGGGCAGTGGAGTGGAACTGAAACTGCTGGGCTGAAAGGGTTGTGATCAGTGACAAAGTCCAGTCCCTGGCAGTGTCCTACAGGGGTAAGTGCTGGGTCTAATATTTCTTAATATCCTCCATACTGAGCTGGATGCTGGACAGAGTGCACCCTCAGCAAGCTTTGTAGATAACCCCAGACTGGGATGATAGACCAGACAGATGGTTGTGCAGCCTTCCACAGGAGCCTTGATGAGCTGGAGAAATGGGTGGAGGGGAATATATGAAATTCAAGAGCAGGAAACATGGAGTCCTGTTCTTGGAGAGAAATAATGTGGTGCCCAAATGCAGGCTGAAGGTGGACAGGCTGGAAAGCAATTTGAATAAGAAGGTATGGGAGGGGTATGGTGTGATGGTGATATCCTGGTGGACCCCAAGTTGCCATGAGCAACTGATGCACAAGTGTGGCAAAGGGTGTTATCATCCTTGGAGATGCTCACAATTTAACTGGCTGTTGTCCTGGACATGTTTTCTTGTCCACCAGCTCTCTAAGCCAGCAACTAGACTAACATCAGCCATTTTGTGAAGACCCTTAAAGCCTACAGGCTACCAGTCCTATTTTGATGATGCTTTCTGATAACTAGAGCCTTTGTTGCTATTTTTTCTGTGTCAAAGATTGGAACTATAATTTTCCTTTTTTTTGATGTTTCTGCTGAGGAAAGATACATTCCCATCTTTAAGTACCCAGGCACGGTAGTAATGGTATCCATGGAAGTACTTTAAATACATGGTGCATTGTGCTCTATTTGCTTACAAGTTGTCTTACTACATCGTGTCAACATAAATATCTACTACTTGAAGGAAGAATCTGATATGAATTATTAGTATATGTAATTATTTGAATATGTCAGAATAATTACATAATTGTTATGCTATATTATAATTTTAGTCTCTGAGTGCTTCAAAATAATGCAATCAATAACACTAATTGTAAAGGTTTGCTTTTATTTGTGTTGCAGTTGTGCTTAATAATCTGTGCCATGCATTGCACTACTTTGTTTCTATGAATATGTTTTGTATAATCAGGGGTAAAGCATATATTGCTGTTTTGTGTCACTTAACTTTCTCCTGTTGCATTTTCTAGGAAGAGAAGTGGGTTTTTTTTTTTTTTTGCCTCTTTATTTAACAGAGGGAGAGATTAGTGATTCTGTGCTAGTTAGTTTAGCTCTGTGACACAGCAAAACTCCCTGGGTGGAACACTGAGGAGCAAGGTGCAGAATTACTGGAAGATAGTGTCAAACGTGAATTTAGAGAGTATAAGTGGCTGATACTTCTGTGTAAGTACAGAGTAGTGACATTTAATCTGGTGAAGCTACTAAGCTGCTCAGTATATTGGCCAAGTATTTTTAAAGTGCTAAATCATCCTGTACACAGAACTGAGCTTTGAGCTCATGCACAGTGTGACAGTGCTCTGTATTTCTGTCCACGGTGTGTCACAAAGGGATAATAGTCACAAAATGCAGGGGCAATCTCTGAAAGGGGTAAAAGGAGCTGTATGTTTTTGAGGCTCTCTGGAAGGATATATTTTAAAAGGAAATTCTCAACCTGTTAATTTCAGCTTTACAATATTTTTAATGTTTTAAAGGGTGGACAGTAGATGAAGGAGGAACAGAATGATTCTCAGTGCCAAATCAGACAGCTGTAAAACCTGTGTCCTCAAAAAAGTCGTGATATATAATTAATACTCATCATTGTGAGGAACAGTAATTAGTTACTCTGTGTAGAAGCACAAAGGAAAAGTATGTTATATACTTTTCATATTATAGAGTGAGAAAGGCTTCTAGCACAGTCTAAACCATCCCTTGATTGATGATAATAATGGTACCCGAGATGACATTTATACTTTTATTATAAAGATCAGTGAGACAAAAATAGCAAATATTTCCTGGATGTTTCAGTGATACCACAACTTTGTGCAGTTAGTTTTGATTCAATTTCACAAATCATCAGCAGAAGTTGTCAGCGAAATAGTAACTGTTGAAACAGGGGTTTGTTTTTCTAATTGAGACTGATAGGCAGATACATTTATCTTCTTTGGTATATTCTGGTCATCAGGTGTGAAGGTCTTTATAAATATTACATGTGTTAGTGAACATTTTCAGTAGGTGTTCAGTAATAAGCATTTTAACTGTAAATCAAGATTACACACAATTCTTCCCGAAGTAATTTTAAATGCTCTTTTAAAGAATAAACTGAGTGATGAACTTACTAATTAGTCACCAATAAAACAAGTGAGTGACTATCTGCCTGTCAGTATTCCTCACAGTAATCAGTCTCCTTTGAAATATTAGATGTGAACCAAATATAAATTCCCAGGCACTATACAATATTTTTTAGAGATATTTTATGTTGTAATCTCTTGTTTGTAAGTACTGCCTGAGCAATGATTTTTGGAGATGGATGGTTTGAGTTGAGTATAGACACATGTGAATTTCAGAACCTTTGATGCAGTGTTGTATATGATAATAAAACTTCTGTTCCCTGTGGGTACTGGGTTCAGGTTAGGTTTAAGATGGAGCAGATGGAGCGAATGAAATCAAAGCTCTAGAAAATCTGTTACCTTTGGAGTTGATCAGAAATGTCAGTCTTGAGTAGAATTGGTAGAACATCACACAGCAAAGTCCAGAGGTTGACAGGACACAGCCATGCAATTTAGTGGTGGAGAATCCAAGATCTTCTACATGGAATGAGCAAAGCAGATGCATAGAAGTGCGCTAGAATAAAAATTGTTCTCTTCCCCAGTAAAGGCTTCTGGTTCAGTTATAACCACCAGTCAAGGAAAGAGAATATTTACTTGATCTCAGTAAGGTGTCCAAGTCCTGTCTGGCAGCCTGACTTGATGCTGCCCTTAGATATTTCCTCCACTCCACTTAAATTAACTGCTTTCATGCTTTGCAGTTTTTTAACTCAGATGCTTGACAAGCTGCCAAAGGCCTTATTAGTTGTTTAATGTTGACTTTGCACTCATTTAACTTTGTTAACATGGTTTACCATCACCTTCAGGCTTCTGCCCAAAGTAAGTCATAAAGTTTTAAAATTTTAAAGAGTTCCTCTTCAATGCTTTGTTTCTTTCTGATGACTATCCTGCATACTAAAAGTGGAGCACCTAACATTTCCTAATCCTGCTAGAATTCCATTCTTACTTAGGACCATCTGAAAACATTTATAAGCAAAGTTAAAATATTGTGATGCCTTGTCATGTTAGCTGCCATAGCGACACAGAAAATCACTAGCTCTGTATTAAGTGTACTTATCCCTAACTTCTGCACCTACTGTAGGATGAAAAACTCTTGAATTTAAAGATAAATGAAACCTCCCAATAAGTCATCTGTGCTATGTGTATTTTTCCAGCACATGTCAAAATCATTTACTGAGACAGAGCTGTTTTTAAGATCTCGAATAACTGAAAAATACTTATGAATATCTATATAATGGTACATTCCTTAGAATTCTCCTTCCAACTTCAGAAAGCTGTTGAAAGACTTGTAACTGTATTTTGAACGTAGCATAGTTTCAACACTGAAGCAAGATATGATTCATGGTCATAATGAAGTGTGAATTGTTCTCATTTCTAAAACAGATGATGGGTTTGAGTTTTGCATTTGATACGGAGCCCTAATTTAGGGGTATGCTGTGCATGTACAAATGTACAGTACTGTCTAGTCTGTTTTATCCTAGATGCTTGTGTGGGACTTGCTGGGGTTTTTATTATGTCATAATAATGTAATTAATATATTTAGTGTGATCAGTTAATTAGTGTAATTAAGACACAATAATAAAGGTGAGAGGAAAAGCTATTTCACTGTATAAAAAATCTAAATTTATCTCGTTTCCCTCAGTTAGTTTCACTTACTGTTCTTTGCATAACTGATGATGCCTTATTTTTTCTATGAGGGGAAACGTATCCTCTATCCTGCAAAGAATTTATCCCATGATCTTGGCAATATCAGAAACCCTGATGAGCCTCATCTTCGTATCATGACTTAGGCTTAGACATATTTCTTCTGAATTAAATAATGCTTCACAGCTACACTGATCTTTTTTGATGCTATCAAACTACTTTCAGTAACATAGATTAGGTTTTTGGAGATGCATATGTGTAGTAAAAATTGAAATTAGCTTTATTTCTGCAAGACATTTTGGGAATTTTAGATTGTGTTGAAGCTTCAGGAACCTTTAAAAGAAAGAAAAAGACAGAGATATTTATAAATTAAGGAGAAGAAAATATAAGAAAAAATAACATATAAACCCTGCAATTTTAATCATTTGCAACAATTTATACTTTGGAATATAATTGTGCCACAACACCTTAATTTGGAATAACACAGAAAATGTGCTGTCTTGTATTTCTCAAGGATTAGTGTGGATATCAACATTTCCTGCAGAAAAAAAGATAAATTAAAAATGTTGAGAGCTAGAGGTAATATTGTGTACAGCAGAAATTCAGTGGAATGAGGAATGGTGTTGGTACATAAAAACTATGTTTACTGTTTAAACTATTAGTGCTTTAACATGTCACTGAAAGGTCAGTCTTCAGGAGTAATGGAAAAGCTATTGGACTGAAGGCTAGGAAATAAATTGCAAAGGCTGTACTGTGAGTTCATTCCGTCTCTACATTTTTCATAAGGTGATGATAAAGTAGTGACTGGATTTGTTCATATTAATTTGCTTGTGAGGTTTTTTTTGTTGTTTGCGTTTTGTGGGTTTGGTTTTGGGGGGTTTTTATTCTGTTTTATGTGGGTGGGTTTTGTAATTTGTTCGTTTTGGTCTTTGTTTTTTCTTTTTTAATAATTGTCCTAGTTTTGGTGGAGATACAATCAATTATTTTCCTAGTAGCTGCTGCAGTACTGTGTTTTGGATTAATACGAAAATAACTTTGATACACACCAATGCTTTAGTTGAGGAATGCTTGCCCAAAATCAAGGGCTTCTCAGTGTCTCCTGCTCTGCAAGGGAGCAGGTGCACAAGAATCTGGGAGGGTGCACAGCCAGGACAGGTGACCCAAACTGGCCAAAGAGATATTCTACACCACAGAACGTCATGCTTAGGATATAAACTGGGGGAGATGCCCAGGAGGGGCAAATCACTACTTAGGGATGGGCCGGGCATTGGTCAGCAGGTGATGAGCGACTGTGTTGAGCATCACTTGGCTTTACTGGGTTTTATTCTTTTCTCTTTTTATTGTCTCCCTTTTCATTCCTTTTATTAATGTTGTTGTTATTATTGTTATTACATTTTTTTTAATTTTAAGGATTATTTCAAGGATTATTAAAATTATTAAACTGTTCTATTCTCAAGTTATGGGTTTTAACCTTTCAGTTTTCCTCCCCATCCCATCAAGCAAGTGTGATGAGTGAGTGACTGTGTAGTACTTAGTTGCAGGCTATGTTTAAAACACAGCAATAATAAGCAGGAATTAAGTATTTTCTAAATGTGTAATATTCTCCAAAACCACTGGTAAGTTTTGGCATTCCTACCTGTCCTTATAAAATTTTAATCAACATCATCCTACATGTTTTAATTTGTTTCATTGAAAAAAAAAAACAACAAACAAACAAACCCTCAGTAGGAATGATTTTTTTCTTCAACCAGAAGAGAATATGGGTAACACCTACTGAGTTCCTAATGCATTCCAATACCAGAGCTGAGAAATCTGGCCTTGAGCAGGTGCTCAGTATGAAGCTGTGTCCTTGTGCTTAGGATTTCTGGTACATTTATATAAAGCCCACTGTACATGAGTGGTTCTGGTCTACTCATATGAAGGCCTATTAGTTTTTTCTCCTATTTGTTAAGGTCAGTTATTTTAGAGACTATTACATGAGTTTTCAGTTTTTCCACCAGATTCATGTGTGTGCTCTTGATTGGCCTGACAGTCCATACAGCTTCAGGGTTGTTGCTTATGCAGTGTCCAGCTTGTCAGCTTTAAGTAACTTGCATTAATGTCTCCAGAGATGTGGAGAATCTCTGTGTGAGATTTTGAAAACAGAATCACAAAATCACACAAAATAGGATCAGAAGGGAGCTCTGGGGATGATGTAGTCCAACCCCCTGCCAAGGCAGGGTTTCCTGGAGCAGGTGGCACAGGAATGTGTCCAGGTGAGTTTGGAATGTCTGCAGAGAGGGAGACTCTGCAGCCTGTTCCAGTGCTCTGCCACCCACAACATGAAGAAGTTCTTCCTCATGTGGAGGTGGAACTTCTTGTGGTTTAATTTATGCCCATTACTCCTTGTTCTGTCCCTGGACACCACTGAAAAAAAGGTGTTAAAACATGTTCCTTTTACTTTTCCCCTTAGCAATAAGTGCACTAATGGTCTCTGGGAGTGTTTTCCCCTCACCCTGCCTTAAGATTTGGGTGCTGGTTCTCAAGATCATCTCTGGTATCCTGGATCTGTGACACTAAATATGAAAGATTTGTCAGTGTGATGGAGGGGAGAGTAAGGCAACAACGCCAGACTTTTATCAGTGATTCAATGTTGCATGACAGGAGAAGAAGCAATGGGCATGACATGAAATAAGAAACCCCTTTTTTGCTGTCATGGGGATTAAATAGCTGAACAGGCTGCCCCGAGAGGTATTTCTGTCCATGGACATGTTTACAATCTGACTAACCATTGTCTCTGAGCAGAGGACTGGACCAGGTGATCCCTGGAGACACCTGTTTTAAAAATGTTCTGTGGGCTTAGATTTGTAGGAAGCTGTCTGATAGTATTGTACAGTGCAAATGTGGCATAATAAATGTGTTCAGTCTAACAAGTGACAAATACAAATCGTTTTTCCCATGTTAACTTCCGTTTAAACAAGAGAGCAGGTGACAGTTGGAAAATAAGATGCAGAGAAAATACATGTTTGCTCATTTTGCAGTGGTTGGAGGGGCCACTTCTGGCTGAATAGAGACACATAAAATATGCAGCAGATGTTATGACAGCATTTAGTTTTTATTGATGTCCAAAAGATGATTCCATAATACATTCTTGTGGCTGTAATTTTGTAGATATTGAATTTATTTGCTTTCCATAGATTCTCTGATGCTTTGTATTATTACAGAAAGTGCTTAGATAAGGGAATAAGAATAACTCACAACAAATCTCACTGATGCTGGACTTAGAGTACAAAGAATTTAGGTATTACACAGTGCTCTACCAGTAAAGCTTTAAATCATTGAAATACCTTCTAAAATGAACACCAACATTTTTTCATCTCAGTCTGGGAAGTAGAGTATAATCTATATGTTACTCAGCTGGAGAAGCATATAGAGACTGGTGATATCCACCAAACAGGGAATGCTTTTTCCTTTGGGATCTGATTTTTATTTCTTTCTTTTTGTTTATCTGAAAATTTCTTGGCATATTTATAGAGTGGTTTTGAGCTATTTTTGTTCAGAGAATTGTGGTGTAGATCTAGAACTAGAACTGACTTGTGTAGTATATGATTTTGACTTTGTAATATCCTTCCCTTTTAAGGCTGGAAGTCCATAGGTCTAAAATGCCTGTTGGAACGTAACAGGTTTCATTATACTAAGAAACAATGTAATGTTTTCAGAAATTACAAAAATGGGGATTTCTTCATTGAAGTTCCCACTCTGGATACGGAAGCCAAGTACAGGGTCTTCGGTCCTAGTTTTCTTATTGATCTTGTAAGTGTTTGCTAGATTATATGCATGGAAAAATCTGTTTTAACTTTAAGCTACATAATTTATTTATGTAAAGTAATCTCAACATTACATAGCTAAATCCTGATGAACTGATGGTTGGTCGTGATAGATGCTTCATCTGAAAAACCTGAACTTGATTGAGAGATTTGAGAAAGCTTTGTTTTCAAACTCTTAAAACCTAAACATTTTAGCTGAAATTAAATGAATTCAGAAGATAAAAAAGCAGAATAATCTTCTGAAGAACAGGGCTAAATCATAACACATCATAATGTTACACTTTGTCATTGCTCAATCGGGAGATGAGAAATTAATATCAGTTAAATAGTTGAATGTCTTTATTTAAGTCAATGAAAGAAAAAACTTTGATGGAACCAAAATGATTTTGAAGTTTTGAGATGTCACATTTAGTGGCTGGAACTTTTTCACAGGAATCAGATTTCAGATTATAGTCTCCATAACTCTCTTCCGGGTGTTTCTAACTTCAGGGCCATGTGAGCTGGCCTTGGGAAGCCTGATTGGAGTCTGGCAGTACCCGGATACACTTGGTGGTGTTACTCTAGAGCTAAACAGTCTTCAGTTAATGTATTTGTTTTTTCAAACTAGTGAGCAATAGGAATCTTTGTACCCCTAGGAATGCTTTAGTTAAATTTTCTTTAGCAGCATTAGTGGATCACCTGTTACATCCACCTCACTTTCTTGTTTCTGATTAAGCAGATCAAGTTTAACTTAGCACAATGTGATCTTTGTTTCCTAAAGAGACCCTCTGGTATTATATACTCTTGGAGTAAATAGATTGGATATAAAATGTTATGAAATTGCTCTCCCTAAAAATCTGAAATGGCAGAAATAAGTCTGAAAGCTACATCTTACACCTACCAGAAGAAAGATCACTTAAACACTGCATCAGGGGGAACATTTCTATCTATGAAACAGCGCAAGCCTGCTGACATGAAAGAAAATACACCCTGTACCATAGGTTAACGTCCTTTACTCATAAATAGTTTTAAACCATAAAGAAACACTATATGTAGGGGTATAGTATATCTTATTCGGATTCCAAACTTCAATACTTTATTTTTTTATCACTCTTCAGAAGGATATACCATTAGTTGAAAAGGAGAAAAAATCATAATTCTGAAAATTCACCTTTAAAAAAGTGTAAATGATAATAAATTTTGAAAATAGGGTGTTCCGTTTTTTAATAAGAAGGATTTCTACTTTTTAGAACCAATCCCTAGTTCAAATAAGTGAACTGGGGGGAAAACAATGTACCAAATTGCACCAAGTTAAATAAGGTTTGTGAGAATCTATCTGCTGTTGCTAATGTTGTAAGGTCCCATGTAATTTAAGTGTAAATCATTGCCTGAAGACTTATTGCCTTCATATAGTTCCAGTAGTTATCTGTTTCTCAGAGATTACTTAGGATGGATGTGTCTTCAGAGTCTATTTTCTGACTTCCATCCTACAACTGAACACAAAATACGGGAACCATAGTGTACATCCTGAAAAATAAATGTCATAAGGATGTTTTGGCAAGGATTAGAAGGTTTAGAAAACCTGTTCCAGGAAACAAAATGTTCATGGCTGAAACTTAACAATTTATAAAAGTTTAGCATTATAAAAGCCAGTCATGGCAGTGCCCTGTGTTTTATATTTATATGCATTGAATTTATTTTTTGTATATATTCTTCCTTAAAGAATCAAAGCAGGAATAAGAGTAGTTCCGTATATTCTGTTCACATTGTTTCTAAAGCCATTTTCATTTAAAATAGGAGCTACAGGCTTCACCTAAATTGGTGGGTTGCATATTCATAACTGGGAGACACCTTAAAGCATTCTTTCTTGAAAATGGTATTAAAAGTATCACATGGTTAATTTAATTAATAGAGCAGTCTTATGCAACTGCAAATTTCTTTAAAATATCATTAATGTGGATAAAAAACTGAAGAGTACATTCATGTAGATGGTGGGTGCTACAGCAGAACACACTCTTGAGGTTCAGAGCAAGCAAAGTATGCCCAGAGAGTTATTAAAAACCATTCTTACTGGGATAAGAAACTACTTTGATATGTAATACAGAAAAGAACCTAACCTGCATTTCTGATGGGGCTTTGTGTATTGGGGTAAAGAAATATGACCATGCAAATGCCAGTGCCTGCCCTTGAAAACAGGGGCAGCTAAGTGAGTGGGTTAAGTTTCATTGAAAATGAGGTATTTGTTCTCAAGGAAGTTCATTCTCAAGGAAGTTATTTTTTTTGAGAACCTAGACATCTTTCAGTTCCTCTGTCAGTGATGACTTCTAGATGTGATGCCGTGGATCTGTGTATGTACTGTGAGGTGCAGCGCACGGACTATGAGCTGCAGTCTTAGGCTGTACTCAGGCTGACTGATAAACGTGCAGTTCAACCAGTGCATAAATCCCCGAGAATGTGTCTGTATCTTTCTCAGTACAGTACTTACATGTTGAAGGACTGGGTTTTACTTTCCACATAAAAAGAATTTTAATTGGAATAGCGTAATATATTGTGTATGTTTTTTCTGTTCTTGTACATATGGATGCTTGAAATCTTCAGAGAACAGAAAGATTAATTTTGCTGAGTTAGTTTTGTTGGTTTTTCTGGTTTTGCTTTTTGGTGTTTTTTTTTCATATTAAATGTAGGTTTAATAGGTCTGCTTTCCTCTGTCTGTCTCTGAATGACGGTGTTGAGGAAATGGCTTCAAACTGAAAGAGAGTAGGTTTAGATTAGATATTAGGAAAAAAATTTTTACTATGAGAATGGTGAAACACTGGCACAGGTTGCCCAGAGAAGCTGTGGATGACCATCCCTGGAAGTGTTCAAGGCCAGGCTGGATGGCGCTTTGAGCAACCTGGTCTAGTGGAAGGTGTCCCTGTCCATGGCAGGGGGGTTGGAACTAAATGATCCTTAAGGTCCCTTCAACTCAAACCATTCTCTGATTCTATGATTAGTTTTTCATTATCAAATGCTGGGCAATGCTTTGACTAACACATTCTTTTAGTGCACATGCACCAGTAACAAGTAAATAAATACATCTATAAAGAACATGTATGGAATTGTAAACACCAATGCTGACTATAATGCTACATATTACATGCATGTCATTTTTTAAGCTGAAAGTAAAATGATGTTCTCTTTTCATCTGTGACTTTTTTGACTAAACTGATTTGAAACTGCTCATTAAACTTTCCAAGGAACTGATAGAAATATTTTATAGGTTAGTCTATAGTACGCGAGCCTGTGTGGCTCTCTGAAAGTCGAGGTTAGTCTTTTATTCACTGGAATTTTCTAGCAAAATTGGTAACAGGCTCAAACCTTCATAAGGTTTCTTTCTTTCTTTCATTTAATTTATTTTAAATACAGTTAAACCTTTTGCCATCAAAGATTGTGCTTCTGCTTATACACAACTGATATGACTGAATTATAGAATGTATTCATGTACAATTTTGCAGTAATATTATACATCTGTCCTTCAAAAAAACCCCAACAGAATGTTATGGGTCAGTCTGACCTACTTTTTATATAAAAAGTTGATTGCTAAAAATTACTGTTCCTAGGAGTGTTGGACAGTCTATATTTGTCAGATTGTGTCATCACTAATGTGCTGTCAGAAGCTCACCAAAACCCAACACTTGCAGCATGACAGACCTGATTTTTCAGGTGTATTTTTTTTTCTCTTTTAACAATCTGTGCTGTTCCTGAAGTGGTTTCTTTGTACCTCCTTAGTTACTATTTAGTTTGAGTTCACAAAGCAGTGATCAGGAGCTTGTTTTCTTCTACACGGTGGACAGCCAGCCTGACAGGTAAAGAAAAGGTTTTAAATGAATTAATGTTAGTGTTAGTATCATCCTACACAACGTGGTATCTAATATTGAGTTAAAACTTCTGTTTTCATTAAAATAATACAATTTCTATTGTTGTTTTTAGCTCTTTTGAAAAACATGTAAGATCTAATACAGGCATTTCTTTTATCTATACTTCTGAAGTTCCATATAAGATTTACATAGAAAAACTCTTAATTCCAGCGATGTTAAAGTCTTACCTTTTAAGTTTGATAATACCAGTACATGGTAGTATTTGGGGATTACGAACAACTTCCCTACAACATGGTAGCTGGCTTTAGATTTTCACTCATCAAGAACTCTCAGATGTATTGGGAGAGCTTTTTTCAACCTGCCAAAATGTTATTAGGAAATGGTGAAAGATAAAGCTTATACTTGAAGCTTCTCCAGAAGGAAAAGGTTCTTTCATCGTCAGTGTGGCAGTATGCAACATGCAGTCCCTGCATTTACTTCCTGCTACTCTTAATGAGGACAACATGTAATACATAGGATATGTTTTACATGTGTAAATGCAAATCTACATGTGCAGATATAAACAAAAAAGGCCCCGGTGTCCTATCACATGAGACTTGCTATAGAGTGATGCTGAACTTCAAAGCATATGGAGAGTGAATATTTGGTGAGGCAAACAGATTTCTTTATGGTGAGATGATGTGGAGTAGAATAAAAATCTTTCTCATGGAAAGAATGCTAGGTATGTGAGTAATAGTAGAAGGTGGACACTTGGAGAGAAGTCTGACTTCGGTTTCAGTAGTTGCTAAATTGTGTATTCATAATAGGACACTGCTACTTAAACCCTAAGTGGTGACTGCTTCATTGAACTGTGCTTATAAACAACATCAACAGCAACTGCATTGGGACATGCTGGGGTCCCACGTCATAGTCAGTGAGATTTCCAAGTGTTGTATTTAATCTTTTCTGCAAGTTGTCTGGCATCTCTCATGCGTCCTAATAGGGTGTTTATTTTTGTTTGTTTGTGGGTTTTGGGGTTTTTTTAGGAGTGGGAGCTTCTTGCTTGTGCTTGCATTTTCTAAAATAGAGAATTTCTTTCAGTGTACTTCAACATCAACATAACAGGACCACGAACAAGATAACTTCCAAGTTTTTATTTATGAAAGGATGTGCTGAAGTCTGTTTTATGTGTACCTTAAGCATAGTTATTTTTCACCTAACCTGATTAAGTGCATGCATGAATACACACAGTCAATTCTAAATACAGAGTGTGTACATGGAGTGAAACACTAATTAGTTGCTTGTTGTTGTTTATGTTCATCAGACTTCACTAAATCCTTTTAAAAACTGAGTGTGACAAAGCAAAAGTCAGATGGTGATAATCTGAAGTCTTGCTTTTGTGGTTAAATTCAGACCAGTAGAGACTAAAGAGTTTCTCTTGTTCATTATTGATGTTAAGAACTTTCATGGATGATGGAAATACCTTCTGTAATGCCTTCTTTTGTAAATAAATACTTTTCTAATGCTCTCAGCTGGTGAAATATCTTCCTGGATTGATTTAAAAATTGTTTTGCTTAAAAAGGCAAGGGTTAATTGAGAATGTGTTGTAAGCCTGTACTCCTTTCCTTTTAAATGAAATCTTCATTTTTGTCATGCTTGAGTATTTAAAATATGTTTTGACTTGTCTGCATTTGAAAGGATAAAGTTTGAAAGTTTGATAATTTGTAACGGCTCAAGGCCAAAATGGTTTATTTTTATATAAATAGCATTTTGGTAGGCATTTACTTATTAGTGTATTATTAGGTCATAATTTCTTTCCTTATTCTGAAATCATAGAATCATAGAATATCTTGAGTTAGAAGGAACCTACAAGGATCATCAAAATCCAACTCCTGGACCTGCACAGGACACCCCAAAAATCACACTATGAGTCTGAGAGCCTTGTCTAAAATTCTTTAACTCTGTCAGGGTTGGTGCTGTGACCACTGCCCTGGGGAGCCTGTTCCAGCATCCAGGGTGAAGTCCATCCTCTGGGTGAAGAACCTTTCCTTAATATACAAACTAACCTTCCCCTGACACAGCTTCAAATGTTTTTGAAAACATAATTTTGGTTATGTGTGGGTAGTTTTCTTTGCACCAAGAAAGAATGTGACAGGTATAAATAGAAGTATTGCCTTGAAAAACGTGTCTTAGGATGTCAGTGTCAAAACTTTCGGTCTGATACTGAAATTCAGTTCCCTTACATGATCTTTAATTATGGAGGAACATTAAAAAGATATGAAAGTTCAAGAAAACATCCATCTTGAAATTTTAAAGTTTTGTCTTATGGAACTACAATTCAAAGTGTGATAAGTTTTCTGTACCAGTTGGACTCACTCCCCTATGAGTTTCCATTCCCCAGCTCCATGTCCTTTTTTTTGCGGTAATGAGAGCTCTCAGGATACATTGTGGGAGATGAGGGCAGGCACATATAAGACAAAACTGCTACATTCTCACATTCCTTTTAATCTGTATGCCTATATTTGCCTTTTCAACAACAACAAAATACTCTTCTGGAGATAGTAGAAACATTTCATGTAAAAATGTAACATTATCAAGTCTTACCTCCCATTGAGAACTGCTTTTTTAAGCTTTTACAGATAATAGTAAAGTTATCCCTAGAAATAATTATAATTAAATCCTCTCTCTTGTTGTTGTTTACAAGCCATTACAGGTGTCTGCTGTTGAACATTTCCCTTATACCTTCTCTGAATGGAAAAGGGGGAAGTTTTGAATAAAGCACTGTGAATTGATGTGCTTCAGGTATGTGGCCTGTATATGTTAGCTCTCTGCCTTCTGAAAGGCTTTAATTAGCATTTTGGCTAAATCCTACAACTTGTGGTAATACTTCCAGAGTTTGCCATTGGGCTCCCAAAGCACTGTTTGAACCAAGCTTTTGCTTTTCCAAGATCCTATATCCATAGGCATTAGAAGAGGATTAGTTACTCACCTCTGTTCTTAGTCTTCCTGTCCCTGAGTCAGAAGATACTTCACAAAAGTATTGGACTGCTTTACTGCCAACTTATGTTCATCTCTGTTGAAGACTATTGTGGCAGATATTTCTCTGCCACTTTGCAGCAGTTGTCCCTGAGATTTGGAGAGTGGAGGATGTTCAGTGACATCATGTTGTTTCAGCTGGATATTCAAGAGTTTTCAAAAGCATCTAGACAGATGATCTTGTGCTTTATACATGTGATCTTTCCTGAAGAACTTATTGTCCAGAAGAAAACAAGAGATGAAAAGAAATGAAAGGAGGCAGATGAGAGAATGGATCCACAAATCTTCATATAGTACTATTTTTATTGGTGTGATATGTGGTGCATACTGAAGAAAGTTTGCTCTGTTTTGACCTGTTCCTTACTTTGCCTTTCAAAGCTGATTATTCCCAAGCCATGAATGAGTATTGTTGGTCTTCATCACTGACACAAATTTTCGTTTAATGCTGACCACAATCAATCTGTTGTGAACTGTTCTTTTCATTCCTTCTAATGAAAGGAAACAAGTGGCTTTTTTTATTTGGGCTGATACATTTTCCAATCAGTGGGAAAAAGAAGGGCTTCTGAGGACTTGAAAATATCAGAGGAAAACTGATTAGCCTTTGCAGCTCAGAAATAAAATGTCACTGTGCAAAAGGAGAGGAAGACTGCATGACTTGAAGGAAAAACATTACTCTTCATGTAGATGACTGTATGAAGATCATGTATTAAGAATACAGTTAAAAAGGTAATTTCATTTTAAGGAATCTTTACTGGTATCATTGTCACTTAAGATGTATTTGGTAATTTAAAATACAAAGAGTATTTGAAAATTTATGTTACTGAAAGGTGTTTAAGGATGGTGTAAATGGTCAAGATTTGTAACAATTACTCCAGCTGTTATCAACTGCCTGATTATTTTTTGACTCCTTGACATACAGACTTGCTTGTACATCTACATTTAACTTTTGTTGTTTTATTTCATATGGAAAAAAATATTTTTAGGCATGTCACTTATGGAGGGAATTAAGTGGAGGTCTTAGAGCAACCCAGGTTCAGAAGAAGAGTACCTGGTCTTAAAACAAAAAAATTAGGAAAAACCTGAGAACATCAAGGACAAAAGTGTTCAGTAAAGTGGTAGCATATGAGAAAGAGAAAAACATAAACAATTAAATTTATAAAAGTATTGCAGCTATCAAAATCCAAAGCAAACCAACAACACAACAGTTGCCAGCTTTTTCTTGGAAAGTGGGAGGTGTTTATCAAGCTGAAAGGAGCATGTGTTAAAATTTTGTCAACTTGACACATGCCTGTGAACTGTTTGAACGAACTATCTTTATCTGATTCTATGGATTACCTGTTTTTGTTATGAAATGGTTTCTTTTTTTCTTTTTTTTCCTCCCCACTCAGTCCCAAGAGGTAAGAATCCTATAAATAATTTGAAGCTTTTTACTTATCCATGGCTGCTGAGTCAGCATTTTCAGCAATCAACCTACTTGGTCTTATATCTAGGAATTTAAATAATTTAAATGCTTTTTTGGGTTTTGACTAGTAACTTAATGTTTAATACCATGTTTGATTACTGAAGTCACTGTTCCCTATCTAACAATAGCAGAGCCAGGACTTCTAGCATAAACTTGTCATTAATATCCATTAATGAAGCCGTGGTCCTCTAATTTGTCCAAACTCCATCTGAACCCACTGTCAGAGCCTGACTTTGCAACCTGACAGAAGCAAGTTCCAGAAGTTGAAAACCTGCTGTGTAATACTTCTTAAATCCCCTATTACATGTCCCTTACTTCCAGTCTTGCAGGTCTTGGTTGTAACAATTTTGCCTTTACGCTATAGAGCGTCTTCATGGGATTTGAGATATAGAATCATAGAACAGCCTGGGCTGGAAGGGACTTTAGAGAGCATCTAGTTCCAGCCCCCCTGCCATAGACAGGGTCACCTTCCACCAGACCAGGTTGCTCCAAGTCCCGTCCAACCTGGCCTTGAACACTTCCAGGGATGAGGCATCCACATCTTCTCTGGGAAGCCTTTGCCAGGGCCTCACCACCCTCACAGGGAAAAATTTCTTCCTAATATTTAATCTAAGCATACTGTCTTTCAGTTTAAAGCCATTACCCCTTGTCCTGTCACTACAGGCTCTTGTAAATAGTCTTTCTCTGTCTTTCTTGTAGGCTCACAATCATGTTCTCTTCAGTGTTTTGGTCTTTGAAGTGAAAGCTTCCAGAACTTTCTAGCTTTTCTTCTTGAGGCAGCTGCTCAAGCTGCATTTTGACATGGAGATCAGGGCTACCTGCAATGTGGGCTTCTGTTTCCTTTTCCCTGTGTCCTTTCTAGTGGTGCTCAGAGGGTTTTTGGCTTTTTTTGTCTGCCACTGTACCCTTGTCAAAAGATTTCAAACTGTTGGTAGTAACTCTGGAATCCAGAGTTGTCTGTTGGTTTGAGTTCAGCACCACACAGGCATCCTTGAGATAATTTTTGCCTTTTGTTTACAAACTTGCACCTGTTTACCCTGCAGCTCCTCTGCCGTCTGATGCTCACACGCTCAGCCTAGCGAGGTACTCACCACTGCTGTGGCATCTGTCTGGCTGGAAGAGCTTAGTATTGTCAGTAGACTTGGAGATCCGACAGTGCACTTCCCTTGCTGTCATGAAGGGTGAATAAAATGAGTCAATCACAGCACTGAGGCCTGGAGGGCCCCAGGACTGACTCTTCTTTGCCCTGAAAAGCGAGCATTTAAGTTCTTCCTTTGCTTTCTCTCTCTTAATTAGCTTTTTATTTTATGAAAGGATCCCCCCTCATAGGGCAGTTCAGTCTCTGTGGTAATTTGTGTTGAGTAACCTTGTTTAAGGAGTCTTGAAAATCCAGATACATTATGTCTGCTCAATGCCCACATGGTTATTGATCCCTTTCAAAAAATCTGGCAGGCTGCTGGGCCAGGATTTTCCTTCACCAGATTGTCCCCTTCCAGACAGACTGTTTATGTGTAGGCTCAGTGACTGTATGTTTTACTGTAGACACTCCATCTTGATTTACATCTTGAGGCGGAAATCAGACTCATCAGTCTGTCGCTCCTGGAATCCCTTGAAAATCTCTTTTAGTAGACAAGGGTTACCCTGACAAGACTGGCAGTCCCTTGGCACAGCAATAGCTTAAACATCTTTGTATTCTTGCAGGTGCTGAGTTCATTCAGAGCTCTTTGTATGAGTGCTGTTATTCCACATCTAATTTATTAATTTGATTTAATAATTTATTTTTCTTATGAAAGGACTAGAAATTGATTTAGTTGCTCTGCTCTACCTTTCTCAATAAATGTATTGGGAGACTCCCCATCATTCTGGAGTGAAGCACAACTTCTCTGTTTATGTCCTTAACATTCCTGAGTGTGCCTTCTATACTTTTGAGAGATCCTATCTCTGCTTTTGAAGTATTTAAAGCATCTTAAAGTCACTTTTTGACTTTCCTGTTGCCATTACAAGTTTGTCTGTCTATAGATTAAGTTGCTGTTGTTTCATGCCTAAATCTTTGGGGGAACTGGTAGTCTCAGCACAGTGACAAGACCCTGAGGGAACAGCATCAAGCTCTGTCAAGGGAGGTTTAGGTTGGGTATTAGGGAAAGGTGCTTCACCCAGAGGGTGGTTGGGCACTGGAATAGGCTCCCCAGGGAAGTGGTCACAGCACCAAGGCTGTCTGAGTTCAAGAAGGGTTTGGACAATGCTCTCAGGCGCTTGGTGTGACTCTTGGGGTGTCCTGAGCAGGGCCAAGAGTTGGACTTCAGTGATCATTGTGTGGGTTCCTTCCGACTCAGGATATTCCATGGTTGTATGAGTAAGGCCAAGAACATCAGACAGGTATATGACTCTAAGCACTGAAGCATCTGGAAGCTGCTGGAGTGTACCACACTCTGGATCACTGCTGTTCTCCATTCGCAATTTAAACAAGCCTGGTGACTTTGAAGTACCACATTATGATCCAGAGGAAAACTAGTGAGCCTCTGGCATTTTTCTAGTGTTTTCCTTCCCTAAAGTGGAAGCTTTGGAAGAACTAAATGAGCACTATAAGGACCATTAGATACAGAAAAAACTCAGGACAGCTAGGAGAGTCAGAAAATGCAATTTCAGCCTAAAGGATGAAAAGATGATAAGTCATTAAAACCAGTTGATGATATACAATCTTTGTCATATTTTGAGTGATTTTCATGGACAGCTTTTAATATGCTTTATTTTGGCAAGCAATTTGGGGTTTATTTTAACAAAAATTACTTTTTTGCAGTTAAAAAACTCCAGCTTTCTTTTCTCTATTTTTTTTCCTTTCATAAAAGTTCTGATTAACTGTCATTTAAGGGTAAATACAGGAAATTCAAATCAGTAATTCTATGAACAAACATTTGTTTGAGCATTATTTATGATGTTTTATCTTCAGTGTTTTCTGTGCAGCTTTGTGAGACAGATGTTGATTTTTAAGTCCTTTAACAAGTTGCTTCTATGCCTGAAGGAATTCAGACAGAGACCTTATGTTTTCTGGGAAATTGATGTTTCTGTTTCACTGCACTGCTCCTAAATGTCGCAAATACACATTTCTACGTAGAAACGTAGAAACTGTGGAGAATCACAATATGAGCTGTGCGCTTACATGAAAATTTCCAGAAATACAAATCCAATGGATCAATACCAATTTCATCTTATACAAGTTGTTTCATCAATTTCTGATCTCAGCAGTGAGGAGAAAGTCCAGATCAGTTTTTTAAAGAGCAACTGTTTAATCACAGTAAGACTTAAAGCAGTGGAGACTGAGAAGCCTCCATATATGCAGGAGTGGTATGTACAGCTTCATATGTGGCTGTATGGAAATACTGTGTGAGACACTTGTGGAAATACGTTTATCTGTTTTCTTTTGGTGTAGTCAGGATTTCTAACTTGCACTACTTGATATTGAGAATATATAGCATGTTATCTCTCTACTTATCTGTGTCTCACCTTGTTGGAAAATTCAGGTAAATATTGTCTTGGAGCAGTTGCAAAAGTGTTTATTTAACCTCTCATATTTTTTTATTTTTAATTTTATTTAAAAGTATCCTGTACTTTGTTCTTTCATTCTTTTCATATTGAAGAACCCAGAAAGGAAAGCTTTGTTTCCCTTCAGAAATTCTGTACAACTAGAGAAAGTCCAGCACACTAAATTTAAGTAGTGGGTCTCCTGTGGCAGTTGCACATTGAAGCTACAGTTGCATACAAATGAACACAAGGAGAAAATGAAATTTACTGGCATAAATTCCGATTTCTAGGAATTGCTTCTACATTTGCTGAGCTGGCACCTGTCACAGGCAAACACGGCTTGGTTAATATAATTTAACCAAATCAGGATCAAAGGAGTTTAATTAATTTAGTGATTTATTAATGATGCACAATTAGCCAGCAATCAGTGAAATACACATTTGGGATCAATATGACTAATACAACAGATGAAACAGAATACTAAAGACTTCTAAAGCATTAGTAATCTTTGCATATTCAAAACATTCTTTTGCAATTTATCCTTGGAATTACAGGCACCCCTTTCTGGGGCTGCGGGCACGCAAAGCTGTAGGAGATGTGGGTGCTCCAGCCGACTGTGTACTTGTGCTGCTCCCCATCATCAGCTTAAAAAAAGAAAGGGGAAAGGAAAAAAAAAAACAAAACAAAAAAGGTGTTTCATGATGTTGACACTATTAAGAGGGTGGATTGGAGAAACAGCAGAACATGATTCCCAGCTCTTCTCAGGATTTGGACGGATGGCTTTACAGAGATTACACAGTCTTCAGAACACTAAAGGCTCCAAGCTGAGCTAAATTCCACACCCGGAAAAAGTTGTAAGGGAAAACATTACCTGTGGTGCTGAGACTTTTGTTCTTAAACTGTTCATTTCACAAACTGGATTAAACCAATAGCAGACTAACTTTCCAGAAGGCGATGTCCTGCAGAATCTCATGATTCTGGCACATATTGTTATGGTTTGCCCACTGGTTTTTTTGGCACTTAATTTCCTCCATCTCCATAGCAATTTTGCGACCTTGTCTGAAACCAAGAATATCTGTAAGTAGTTTCTGTAACTTAAATATAGCCCAACTGAATGGCTGAACTGTAGACAAAAAAGTAACTTTTATAGGTCAGCAGAACTTTTTTATTTCTAACCTCATTTAGGCTACTGAAAATGCAAGTCTTCTACTAATTAATCATTGTAAGTAGTCATAGTTATAGAAATCATGAATTAGACAGAATTACTTACTTTTTTATAGTACCTAAAATATTAAGAAAAACATGAGATTGCTTAAAGTGTGTACAGTGGTTCTGTACCTATAAAAAGTATATGCTTCAGTGTGCTGTGCTTGGTTATAACTAGCAGAGATATTTCAAATTTATTTCTACCCTTTCATCTGTGGCATCCTGTTGCTATTATAATAGCATATTAACACACATTTTCCTGCAATTACTACATTTAATTTTAAATATGCCTTCTGACATTTTCTACCTTCAGTACAAAATAAGCTCACTTCATCTATTTGATTTGCTGACGTGAAGTACACAAAATATATTGGATTTTCTTATCTGAACTTTTCCGTCTATTTGCACATCAAAGAAAACACCTTAAAATGTGACTAGAATAACCCTGTTTGCTGAAGTAGGCAACAAAAGCTTGAAGACATTTGATGGAAAGTGAAGAATTGCATATCAAACGTGTAATTTAAATATTTCTAATGCTGCTATTTCTGATATCCTGCTGCTTAAAAGTTATTAAATCTGCTACCCTTCAAGGCCAAGATAACAAGAGCCAAAATATGGAGCAAAATAGAGTTTTCAGGATGCAGCAGCATAGTTTTTGGATTCATTTTAAAAACAAGAAGTGCAAAGTTTCTTTGGGCCCCTCAGGTAAAAGTGATATAAACCCACAAATGACAGTTTAATGGGTTTAGGTGGGAGGACGAGGTTTTGGAAAGTCAAGAAAGATGGTACAGAAACCCACAGATGGATTCAGCTACCGACTCTAAAATTCAATAATGGCAATCATACTGGTGAGTTACTGCTAGAGATACATAATTTGGGAGCATTGAGGACTTGTATAACAATGAATAGTCCCAGTCGGGAGACCCCCGAGGGACAACACTCATTATGGATTCTGCTTGGACATTGAGTCATTAACTGTAACTGTTTGTGCTTGGTCATCCAGCCAGTTTTTCATAGATCTACCAGCCCACCATCAAACTTATATTTCTCAGATTTCGAGGTAAGAAACATGTGGGGAGCTAACTCATTACAGAAGTCCAGATAGATGCCATTTGTAACTCTTCTCTTGTTTACTGATGTAGTCACTCCACCACAGAAAGTCACTTGGTCAGGCAAATAGTTCAGTTCTGTATTCACATTTTGGACAATACAATCCTTAAGAATCGTGCATGATCCAGAGTTATTGTCATGAAGTTTAAGCAATCAGACTTCAGTCTGTAAATTTCTTGTCTAAGTTATATAGGTACATTACTTAGAATTTTAGAAATTTGTGAATGAGAAATAAAAATACAAGTAAAGAAAAAAAACATCGAGCAGTTAAAAGAGAGAACCAAAGCTGTGCTCTCAATCTGCCTTTGGATTTTCTTTTTTGGTGTGGAATCAAAGTGATAAACCTGCTTCGGATGGAGTGTAGATGATGATGAGCTTT
Organism: Corapipo altera; assembly: GCF_003945725.1. Lineage (NCBI taxonomy): Eukaryota > Metazoa > Chordata > Aves > Passeriformes > Pipridae > Corapipo > Corapipo altera. The sequence goes on along the minus strand of NW_020884898.1, from coordinate 6,889,312 downwards.
CAGGTCTTTTATTTACAATTAAAAAAAAAAAAAGGAGAAGGTACTAAATATATACCCTGAAAACTACTGCTAATAGAAAATTTTCTTGTAGTTGCAAGTGTTTCATACTTCAATATGTTAAAAATTAAAAAATTGTTACCTAAGAACCATCTTTCATCTTCTGAGAAAGATTCTGATGTGTAGGAGTAAAGGATATTAAAATATATTCAAAAATTAGGAGAATTAAATGCAACATTGTGAGTGTTACTCAGTGAATTAGTTGTTAAAAATTAGACATTTTAAAGAAATTATGTAAGAGTGTTAATGAAGTAAAATAGAAGGTGTGTTTGAAATCAGGTATAAATAAAGACACTTTAAGAAGTGGCTCTAGGATGAGATTTTCATTCTGAACTACTAAAATATTTTGCACCCTAAAAAGGGAGAGTAATAACTTCTTAAAAAGGAACGTTGAATCTGATTGCTGATGTTGCAACTCTGTGAGGTCAGGTAGCTGTATTTTACAATTATTATAATTTTAAGATATATAAAATTAAAAAAATAAAAAAAATACCCTTTTCAGAAGGAAAGGTCATTGTCCTCCATTGAAATCAACAAGACTTATTGTCCAGACCCAAATATTCTACACTGTTTACTGACCTATGTCCAGATATTGGAAAGAAAATGATGCATCTGTAGTCACTTCCAGCAGAACCATCTGACTATAAATAGCTGGAAAACAGTCTGCTTATCTTTATGTTTCTCCAGACACCAGTCCTTCTTCAGCATCTTTATTTCCATTGTGATGTGTACTCAGAAGCACCAGTGTTCTGGTAAAATACATTGCTTTATTTGAAATGTGCATAAATAGGTTTTCTACAACCAAGTCTCCCAAAAGATTGATTCTGGGGAAAAAAAGGGAAAACTCTGGATATATTTCCTTTTTTTTTTTTTTTTTTTTTTTTTTTTACAACTGCAGGGTTGTTTTTATATTTTTTTCCTTTTTCTCATATCTGGAAAACTGCCCTTAATATCAGGTGTGTACAACTGGAGGGGTGGACGCTGATTTGTTTCTGGAAAAAGGGAATGAAGTGTCATTCAACACATCTGGACTTCCATGACTGTTCCAGTGGGTTTGTGCCAAACTGGGTCTCCTGCTTGCCCATCCTTTTGGCTCCTTTAGCACAGCACAGTCTGTTCTCAGCAATGGCAGAGGCCATTTCAAAATGAGCAAGACTTTGTGCAGTATAAATCTATTAAGAAAAACAACAAGAAAAAAGCCAACCCTAATTAAATATTTATTTTAAATAACAGTAGGTTTTGGGTCAGCCATTTTAGTAATCCTATAAAAAAAATAGTGAACTTGGTATGATGTTCTAATGGTGAGCTCAAATCCCATATATTATTTCAGATAAATGGAGGAAGACAGAACACTGTTAAATCTGCAACAAATTTTGCTTAAGAATAGTCTGAAAACATTTTTTTCCTAAAGTTTGCATATATATGTTTATATAAATCCTTTCAGACTTATGGGAAGGTACTAGAATTAATTTCCTTTTAATCGTTGTATATGAGGCAATCTAGACCAACAGAGCAAATGCAAGAGTGTATGCAAAATGATTGAACTAGCTCTCATTTAGTAGTTGTTTTGTAAAGGCATGCAATGACTGGGCTTTAAAGTCAGCTTCTCCAAGTACAAAGTGAATATTTGACATGAAGTCTGAGGATCAAGACTTTTTGGGGACTTCTAAATGATGATTGAATAAATTCCTTTAATTATAAATAATTCTTGCAAAACATTCATGCCTCAAAGTATTCCTTTGTTAACATCTGGAGTTTTGTAGTCAAACAGAGCCCTCAAACCTTTGCAAACTAGACATTTTCTCATGACTCATGGTTGCATTGCACTAATTAATGCTCATTGACATTACTGTCACACTTCAGTACTTTGTTTTTTGGGTTTTTTTAAGAGTTACCTAGAAACAAGGATGAAGAGCCTGGAGGGCTTTTAACTGAATCTACTGTTTGGTTATGAAATGTGTGAAAGTAGAAATGTATTGATACATTTGGGAGATAGAGCAGCTACTTCTAAAACAATGCCAGTGCAGTGCTTTCAGCTCACCAGGCTCTGTGGATGAAGAGGGAAAGATACGAATATTAATTGCTTTCAAATTAGGGATAATAGCAGCATTTGGAGCATGCCAGATGTTTTTTTCCTGAGAATCCGGAGAGGTACAGGGATGAGCAGTTTCAGTTTATCAGCTGGGGTTTTCTTATGATAATCAGTGTTCCAAACAGTTTTGGAACTGTGCCTTTAAAATGCTCGGTATTTTAGAGTTTGTTTCCCTTAGCAAGATTTCAAAAATATTAGTTTTAGTTATTCCAGTGTTTCAGTAGGCAGTTCTTCTTAACAAGCTAAGGTCTGGTGATTCGTGGCAGTATTCATCAGTGAGCATGTAAAAACCACATGCAATTTGAAGATTAAACAGATACCGTAGCTATGATATGGGGAATGTGTAGTTTGGAAAGCAGGAAAACAACAGAAGGGCTATAAACATCGCTTTCTCATCAGCCAGAATTAGGGAAGAGTTTCAAAAACTCATGCAAATATTTATGCAGAAGTAATACAGGTTCTGTGTGGTACCTAATGAGGTCTGGAGTCAAGCTGTCCAAATAATAATTCATATACTCTCATCATCAGTGAGTAATTGCAAACATTCTTTCTTCCCTAAAAATGATATTGTGTCTTAGAATAGTATTAGAGTCCAATATCTGTTTCAAGAAGCAGAAAATATTGTCAGGAGAATTTTCTGCCCTTCAATCTATGACAAATTCACATTGGCATACTCATTTCCCCAAGTCTGAGAATTTATTTGACCATCCAAATAGCATAATGTTAAATGTATATATATATATTATTAATAATAAGACTATGGAAAACTATTTACTTTAGAAGCCCAGATTAGGTGTCAGGAATGTCAAAGCTTGGCTCATCCCAGGTGAGGATAGTGATGAGCAGACCTAGTTCACAACTATTCACACACTAAGGTTAAGTTGCACCAATGCTGAGCTGTCATTCTTTTACAGTCTGAAAATAAAGGGAAGATGCAAGCAGTGTTTAAAGTACTGGTATTGGGGAAGGGAAATGTTAATGCTATTAGCTTGGGTTCCCCCAGTGCCTCTCATTCCAGAGTTTTTAGGTAGGCACTGTGTATAGTTACTAGTGTAGCAGTTTTGATAATTGCATTGTTTATTATTAAGATCTTCCAAGGGGAAATTACTGTTCTATAGCTACTTGGGGGATTTTAACAATCCCATTAACAAAAAGTTATACACTTAGTGCAATGATTGTGTATCTGAAGTCATGCAAGGCTGTTCTAACTAGTTTTAACCAGTTCTTCAGCAGTACCTGAAAATCTTCCTGATGGCTTGCCTAAATGGATCCATTTAAGTGTTGAGATTTTACTTCAACATGTAGTGACACAACTACTGCAACAGATGTAATCAAATTAAATGTGTTTTATTTATTTGCCAGACTATTCTATCTCTATTCAGGGAAAAAGTATGAATATGAAGTGCACTGCTTAGATGTACTTGTTAGTGAAGCACGACTGTCTACTCTGGTTTTGTATTTTGCTAAATAGAATCAGGCACTTAAAAATTGCATAGAAATGTTCTGTCTTTATCTTAGTTTCTAAAAAATACTGGCATTTACAGTTTGTTGAAAGGTGTTATGTGATTAAAGACCATATGGTCCAGCATAGCAACATTTATTTTCAAATTTCTATTCTTTTTGTAGTGGTCTTTTTCTCAAGTTTTCAGTTGCCTAGGAGGGCAATCTGTCACCTGGCTCTGAGGACAGGTTCTACTAGAATGAGGGCGTTGAAAAGGTCACTCTTATTCTGATCTGTTACTACAAAATATACTACTTTGCTTGTACAAAAGCACTGTAGGAAAGAAATAAAGCTAAGTTAAAAAGTAGGAGTATCTAGTATTTTTTTTATTGTACATAATAAAAACTGAACTACTTAAATTTCTGTGACTAGCAAGACTCCTATAAAATTTTTTTCAGTTTATAGAGATTTTGAGAAAATCAAATAATAAGGGGATATTTTAATGAAGAATTTTTATTAGTTTTAATTTAATTGACTCTCATACTTTAATAATAGGATTGAATAAATTAGACAGAAGTTTTAATTTCTTTGTGACAGTATTTGATCTCTGAGAAAAGAATGTGTGGACTTCTATAGAATTTTTTTTGTCTGACTTTCAGATCCCTCAGTTGTGTTGAGCAATATTTTTGTGAGGATGCTGGAATGAGAATTGTGGAAGCACTTGATGCAAGTCAGGTAAACATTAATGAGGAGTGTGTTTATTATAGTGTTTATTACTTAAAGTGTAGTTAGTAATTTAAGGAATGATGAATATTTCCTTCTGTCTTCCACTCCTATACTCCAAAATATCACAGGAACATGGAATGATAATTAAAAGGGAGGAAGTTTCAGGTGTTGTATTTATGTGCAGAGTTTTGCAGTGTCAGCTTACAGCATTTCTGGTATGTCTGTTGTGAATTTGTGCTCTAATTTGTGGTCACTTAATCTACAGAGGAAAGGAAAGGTGTTTTCCTTATGGATGTATTGAGTTAGATATTTTTCCCCCTTCTTTTTACCGCCCCCCACCTCCTGCACGTAATATACCACCTGAGGCTAGGAAAACATCTCTTTCAGTGTATTACACAATTGTGAGTTACTATTATGTTTTAGAAACATCATAACAGTAAAATCCTTTTCAAATACCATACACCTCTAGAGTTATAACACTTGTATTTAGACTACTCTTGCTGTTTTCTGGCAGCTGTCTTATTGATGGAGAACAGAAGTCAGATATAAATAGCACTTAGCCCTTTTAATTGCAGTTATTCATGTATTTTGCTGTTCCATGAAGTATGCAGTAGCACTTTTATGGAGGCTTAAAATCAGATCCAGCATAAAAAAAGCAAGTGTATCATGCACTCAGTGGTTTAGACTTGGTGCATATGCTTCACCAAAACATTCAGACATCAAAAAATGGAATAAGATGTTACTCTGTCAGCTGCTTTTTAATACATTTCTTCTTCTAGAGGGAGAAATGCATCCAACTATGAAAATGGTTACTTTCCTGGCATCTGAAGCCATGAAGACTTTATTTTCAGGAGTGAGATACATGATACATGTAGCAAATGCAAGGCTAGCAAGAAGTATTAACCAGTCTTCAATTCCATCACATCAGTTACCTTCAATGTTTTGTATCATTGGGGAAAACAAGTGAATAATTCTTAACACTGACTCCAGCAGGAGTCCTCTGTTTTCTCTGGTAAGACAGAGTAAACTTATTATAGTTCAGCCACCTTCATGAAACTGTAACTTCCTCTGCAATCAACACCACAGGTATGGAATTTACTGATTGTTTTAGTTTTGGTTTTGGATTTTATGGTCCTGATAAAACCCTTAAAGCACAAAAACATGATCACCTTTTGCTAAATTCAGAATTTTCAAGTCAGCCTTAATCATGACTAATCAATTAAATCCTTGTGGGTCACACGCTATATACAGCTGGAGTTTGAAGACTCCTTTGCAATGGCTCTGTTTAACTGACACTGATTAAATTTACACTTTCAGCCATGTAATTATTTTCCAATGTTCCAATTCTGTGAAAATTGATATCAAAAGATTTAGTCTTTGCAGTGAATTTCAGGCTTTTTTGTAGCAATTTGACAACTCAACTCTGGAATTAGCAAACTGAAGTCTAAAAAGGAGGATGTCTATCATTTTAGTTAAACAGATACACCTGTAGCTATATGCCTTTTCACAGTTTGCAATTTATAGTGTTTAATAGAAACATTCAACTATAGAAACTTATTTTATTTTTCCCCTCACCCTGGGTGCATACTTCAGAAATCTTTAAAGAAACCTTTAAACCCATGAAGGTGTCTGGCTTTTTTTACTTCATGCATGCATTGGCAGAATCAATCATTTTCCCAGCCTGCTTATCCCTGAATCAATTGTCACAGTCTCAGACTTGGCCTTTAAATGTAAGGGCTATAATGATTTCAAAATGAAAAAAAGTGCCTTTTGCTTGATGATGTAGACCCAGTCCAAGTCTGCTTTTACTTTGGGAACTTGTGAGACTGAAGTTGCAGATTGAATTGCTGGCAAGGATCCAGATCTCTGGAAAGAACTTGATGGGATTTAATGGGAACTAATAATTAGGACATCTGACCTTACCTCTTGGAGTGCTGCAAGTGGCACCTTGGGACCAGCTCAAAGTGTGAAGACAGGCTTTGTACAAACAGAGGAGTTGTCACAGCACCAAGCTCATCTGTGTAAATTTGAGGAGAAAAAAGAACACCTTTATATCCTTACATTGTAGCTTCCTTGGTGACCAGAAGCTATTTATTTTTACATCTAAGGATTACCGACTTGTACAAATCTTGTGAAGTTCTTCCAAACAAGATTTTTAATCTCATGCAATAGATGTTTATTTCTCTATTTGCTTTGAGGCACTTAACCATCTCACGCTACAAAGAGGAACAGATATTTATCAAACTAGACACAGGAAAATGTGTAAACAATTAAGAAATAAACAGAGACCAGAACAAGTGATGCTGGGCAAGAAGAATGCAATGGGACTAAACCACTGAAGACTGACTGTCACATGTATTCCATATTAGAAGGTACCTACTTGGGGAATTTACTTTAAGGAAAAAGTTTTGCATTTGTGGTCTGCCTTTAGTAGTCTTCATCCCTGGCTCTGTAGCAGAACTTCATCTGTTTTATTGGTGGTGCCAGGTAGTGTTTTAGCTTAAATTAATATTGAACCGAGGTATTTATCATTGAATTTATAAAAACATATGTGGATTTCACAATGAACTCTCTTTGTCTCTTGATCGCAGGAGTCTTTTCCCTTTTTCAGTCTTTGTTGATCAGAATTGAAGGTTTCTCTTCTGTCTGTGAGTGAAGTTGTGGATAATAAACCCCCTTCATCACACTGCACCATTTCTGCAATCTGATTCATTGTGCGTCGTTTATGTAAGATACCAAGGAAACTAATGACTGTAGATAAGAGGTAAACGTAATGGCATACATTTGATAATAAGAAAACATGAAATTGTATTTAAAATTAGCTAAGAGAAATGCAGTTTGGTTTAACTGAAGGCTAGATACAGCTTTCATATCACATTAAACTCATTAGAAAACGGAAATTGGTTTATTATTTAAATTAGAGATGGGAGTTCTTTAGTGCTCCATTTTCAGTTTGTCATCAGTTAAAGACAGTGCAATCTATTTATCACTACATTAATCTCATGCTAATGAGGTTAACATAATGAGTAACCCAGCATTTCATTATATTACCTTTATTTGAATGCCCAACTTGAGTACACCATATTTAACTGAAACAGTAATTTGGGAAACATCATAGGTTAGGAATGAGACTGGAAATGGAGCTTCCCTTGCATTGCATGTACAATTTCTGGTTTTGGCCATAGAAGAAAAAAAAAGATAAATTAATCAGTTTAAATATACTTAATTTTAGTCTTAAACGTAAAGAAAACAAACAAAACCCCCAAAACCCACCAGGTAATGGTGCACCTCTACTGAAGCAGACAAAGCAAAGGATATGTTGAGTTTGTAAATGACAGGTTTTCAATCTCTGCAAGGAAAAAAAAGGTGTTTACAGTTCTGTAGTGAAGAGAATTGATATTTAGAAGTTGCTGGATCAGCTGTACCTCAGACCTTAAGATCCTACCTACAACTTCCTTCCTTAAGACCCTGCCTCCCTCACCTAATGGCCTTGCAGCCCAAGCAACAAGTACCTCAGTCTTCCAGGGAAGCAAGATCCTGCTACAGAGGGGCCTAGGGTGTTTTGTACCCAATCCTGCATCAGCCATTTGCTGTGTGAACCAGAAGTCCATTCCTATACGTTGAATGCAAATGCCTAGCTCAAATACAGTGGTCTGATGTTTTTTGAGCAAAACAGACACAGAAAATGGGGATATGATGTTATACCTGAGATTGTAATTTTGGAAGACTTCACCAACAAAACCCTCTGCACTAATGTTGAAGGCCAGACTTGTGCTTCAACTGGCAGTGTTTTTGGCCCCACTTACTGAAAGTTGTATGGCTGGGGGAAAGCCACACAAGTCACGAACCTGACTCTGCAGCACCTTTGAACTATATGAACACAGTATTAATATATAAACCAAGTATATGTGTTTTGAAAACTATTATGTCTTGAGGCCCTGTGCACAAAACCCAAAGAACTGGAGTGGGGTGTCAGCTGAGCTGAGAGATGAAATGGGTGGCTTTCACTTCCATAGGCGGGCCTCTGCATTATGGTAAAACACGATGATGGATTCCAGTAAAATGACGAACTGGAAGAGTGAAGATATACGGATATGTGGTGAGAAACATAAGCATTTCTTACATGAAGTTTGAAATGAAGAATTTGTGTGTACTTAAGGATGCTTTGCATGCACGGCGGTAAATCCTACATGATCACAGGATTTCTCTGCATAAAACTTACTGCAAAATTGAGATTTGACTGATGAAATTTGTTTGGTAAGTGCATAATATCTCAGAGTAATTCTGTGTCATTTACTGAATCGATAGGAAGATATTTAGTGTCCTATGACAACTGTAATGACTACCACTAAATTTTTCATATCACCTGTGCCTCACAATGACATCTGTGCTTGCCAGTAATGTATTTTTCCTATGGTAAATAGCTATGGTGAGCAAATACCGATTTTTCGTAAGTTCTTCTGTGCACTAGGCTTTTAAGGAGCACAACAAAAATAAATAACTATACTTGTCAAAAACTTACTGATTTTCATACCACCATATGAAAGGAGCTAAACACCACAAGACAAATTTTACAAATAGAGGAGTGAGGAAACAAGTTTAAACAATGTGCAAGAAAGTGTCAGAACGCATTGACAGCAGAGTCAGCAATAATGGCCATGGTCTACCTTTTCAGAAATAGCCACTCTTTAAAAATCCGTAGTGGTTCTGCTTTTTAAAAAGTGTCTGCTCAACACTGTCTGGAAAGTATGACAATACTATGCCACCAAAGAAAATGGAATCCCCTCCATCCTGGCCTATGGAGCAGCTGCCCCTGGTGCTGCTGCCAAAGTCCCTGGAGCTTCCATGCCCTGCCGCCCTGAGTCCCAGCTGCTGCTTTTTCTTGTGGGTGGATTACATTGTCGCCTTTGGCTGTAAACTTTTTTATATAAACCTGTCACCAATGTGAGGCCCAGTCATATCCTACAATATTGTGGAAGGGTTTTTGGGCAACCAGTCTTCTGCCTGGGAATCAGTTCAAAGATATTGTTATCCTTTGCTTCTCTGAAATATGTGGTGCGTGTCATGTTGATAATATGAAGATTGAGTCAAATGTGGGGTCAGGACTATCCCTGCTTTAGAGCAGCTTTTTGAGTAAGTCTGGAATTCAGGCAATTTTTAGGAGGAAAAAAATCCGTGCTATTTTGGGAGTAATTATTGCTAGTTGTATTACAAGTTGCTGTTTACATATAACATATATAAGCTAGAGATGTTTTGACTCACCACACTAGAGTATAAGCAAGACTGTTTTGTGGAGACTGTATAGCTAATAATTCATCTAATGCTGAAATTTTTTCTTTGCTATTGTTTAGACTCTGTTTTGTATTCTAAGATTGATTAAAAAGGATGGAATATGAATGAAGTGCTAAAATCTGCACTATTTGGTTCCTGTGATTTATCTCCACTCCCTTGTTTAGCAGAGTAGAAGACTAAATAAGGATAGTGAAGCTGAAAGAAACTTGGTGAAATCTCTGATGCATTTTCTACAGTTATATACAGTGGAAATACTGTGGGCTGTAATTTGTGATAAAATGTGATACTTTAATTTGAAACCCATAAAACCTCATTTACTTAAAGGTTTCAGGGGGGATGTAGAAGGAGGTAGGCTAGTGGAAGAATAATTCTTGAGAGAGCATGAGCTTAAGGATGCAAGTTAAGTGTCTTGAGACCTTAAGGTGATTAGTGCCGGAAAGTACCATCTCCATCATCTCAAAAACCTACAGTTATCAAAAGAGATTAATTTGTCAGCAACTTCTCTTAACACTCAGTGCCTTTGCCAAGATTTGTAGCACACATTGGCACATGTGCATCTCGTCAGTTTTCCTCTGAGACAGATATAAAAGCAGATTTCATCACAGTGATGGAAGAGTGGAGTCCTGAAGGGTCTGTGTCCTTAAAGGATGGCTGCTGATGTTTTTTCTTTCCATCACAACTGGTCATCCTCATATTTTATATATAAGGATGAGGGCATGCCATTGGGTGTTATTAACCTTTCTAAAAGTCAGCCTCCTACATTTAGCTCTGGGAAACAGAGAAACTTTCTTGCTTGAAATGTTTAAATACCCTACAGTGAGATGTTCTACAGTCAGCTTCTGCTTTACAGTTCGATAAAATTTATCTTACACCTTCCATTTGCAAGATAGCACTGAAAGTATTTCTATCAGTAATTTTCCTTTAAAATTGCATTTAATAATTCATATTCTGAAATGTGAATACTGTAAACTTAAATGTTCACTTGAAACTAACTCGAATGTCTTATTCTAAGTATTAGCAAGTCATTTACAAAAACAGTATGGTCTTCTTCAGCTGTGAATTTGGTAATGTATGATTTGTAGAAGAGACTGGATTAATTTGCCATTATTGTTTTAGGCCTGTACATTGCATTAGTAGCAGTTTATCACTTCATTTTTTCTTTGTATTGTTGATACACAAGCTACTTGTGTTAAATTGAAATTGGAAGTTCATGGTGAATTAGATGTGCAAGACTAGTTCAAGACTCAGGGCTTTTGCTTTGAATTGTAAAAAAGCTCTTTAAATGCTTTAGGAATTTGAAAACACTGTCTTAGCATTTGTTTTATTGTCTTGATTTTCTCAGTTATCACTATGGTAAACAGAAGATACAATTCCTACAGTTAATGGTTATTTCACTAGTGTAATCAGTCCTGTGTGTTGTTGTATTCCAACATCTGCAAAATGCCAGCTTTCCTTAGGTGATTATGGAGATTTTGCCCTCACTGCACCAAATGTAACAGTTTAGAAGCTGAGTTATTTGTATCTCTGTATCACTTGGCTTCATGTCACTAGATCAGGATCTTCCCTGCTCTCCACAGTCTTTGAAATTATAGAGTCACCTTGTGAGGACAATGGGAATTTCTCTAGGATACTTGAATGTGGTTCATCCTAAGCCATGGATCACTATAGGTCAATCTTTCTCAAATGATCCCTGACTCAATTCCCATCCACTGCTGGTACTTTCTTTACCTGAAATTTCACTAAACATAGGGGCCTAGACAGTCTTATTGTTGAGGACTGAGGCACAGAAAACATTAAATACCTAATCCCTAATCTGACTGCTGCTGAATCATTTGCCCCATGTGGCAACGGGTCCAACGGTTCCTTGCTCAGACTTTTGATACTTGGGTAGATGCTCTTCTTGTGGCCTTTAGCATCCATTGCAAATCTCAGCTGCAAAAGAGTTTTAATTTTACTAACAGATTCACTAAATGGCTAAGTGACATTTCTGAATTCCATCTGTATAGTTCCTTCTTTTTTTTGCATATGTGTCTGTCATGAGTTCCCTGCTTTAGCCATACAGGTCTCCTGAAATGTCTGCATGTTTTCTCCAGCTCGGGGATGAACTGTTCCATGTGCCTGGAGGTCTTCAAAGACTAGCCAGCTTTCTTGAACTCCTTTCTGTTCAAAGCTGCCCATGGGATCCCATTTCCCCATTCTCTCAGTAAAGGGATATCTACTCTCTTGAAGTCAAAGGTCTGTGCTCTGCTATGGGCCTTCAGTTGTGAGTTCCTGAGAGCCAAGATTACCACTGATTGCCACATCCTCTACTAACCTCTTTCTTGTTTAGTGAGTAGTAGATCCAGGAGCGTATCATCCTTGGCTGCTTCATCCAGTACCTGTATTCCTGGGATATAGCAGTTATCCTTTAACATCCTCCTTTGTGATTTCATGTGTCCTGTCATGTTGCATTCCCAGCAAATGTCAGGGAGGTCGAAGCTGGTCTTGTGACTAAAGGTCTGTGATACAGAGATTTCCTCAAGTTCTTTACAGGTTTCATCTTCTACCTGCCCTTGATCAGGTTGTTTGTAACAGGCTTCCACCAGGATGTCCCCCTTAATGGCCTCATACCTAGTCCTAACTCATGAGCTCTCAACAGGGTTGCCATCCTATAGAAAAGCTCCCTGAATTTGTACTGCTTTTGCGCACAGAGGACAACTCCCTTCCCTGGTCTCTGTAACCTTTCTCTCCTGAAGAGCTGAAGTCTGTCCGTCACAGCTTTCCAGTCATGCAAACTCTCCCAACACATCGCAGTTACTCCCACAGTCAGAATTTTGTGGCCATAGTTGGAGCTCAAGTTCCTTCTGCTTGTTTCCCAGATTGTGGGGACTCGTTTACATAAATTTGAGGAATACAGACTTTTGCCTTGTTTTATCATTACTGAGGTCTTTTTCTTTTGCCTGTTACCCCACACCATTTATTTTTGAATATTTAGCTCTCTTAATTGTGGGTTTTATTATCCCTCTTCCTCTTGATAATTGCTCCTTTTGAAATCTATCCTCAGTGAAAGTATTTTATGGAATCAAAATATGTTTTCCAACTGGTTAAAAAAATAAAATTTGTTAAACACAGTTGTTTAGTGCTTAGATACTTTGGAAAGCTCTTCATGTGTGAAGTTATTCTCTGCTGACTTATATTTCCTCCACTTTATAAAGTACTCTCTGGACATCTGATCCTTAATCAGGGCTCTGAGCAATCTAGTTCACTGGAAGATGTCCCTGCACATGGCAGGGGGTTGGAACTTGATGATCTTGAAGGTCCTTTCGAACCCAAACAATTCTCTGATTAAGAGAACAAAGTAGAATAGTTCTTCATAATGTATGGAAAATATATTCCCTTAATTGAGGGTATTTTTAATGACTGATAATGTTTACACTTCTTTTAAGAAACCCTTGCAGCCTGCAGTGGTTCATGGCTGGTTTTTTTTGCTCACCTGTTGTTATTACCATGGCAGTCGATTAGTGGGAGGTGCAATAGGACTGTTGTTGAGAAGCCACTGGTGGCTGCTCCAGGCAATGTAATTGTCAGGTTCTTAGGTAATCTATGACTTCCTGTGTGGATAAAAGCAAATTTACCTTGTAGGGTCAATTTAACAGGTGCACTTTATTTTCAGGGTAGTATCTATTCAGTCATTCTCCAGAGTGACATATTCAGATGCCAAGGACACAGCAAAATGAGGGAGACTTTTTGTTATGCCACAACATTTGAGGTCCAGCTAGAGTAGTTGAGGAGGGTAATTCCTCTAAAAGTTTTCAGCATGTGAAAAGATCTGGGCTTGTCACAGATCATGTCCTAGGTTTCTCTGTGTTGGAAAGAGAGAGAGCATTGGGGAGAAGTATGTATGGTTATTCAGGTCTTCACTGATTAGTGTTTGGGTAGGAAGATTAATCCTTGGGGAAACCAGGTGGTTTTGAGTGATAAAATAAAAGTAGAACTCTTGTAAAATACAGCAGAAACCAACAAACAAAAAAACCCACAACAAACTAAACCCAGAAATAGATAATTGAATTTTAACAAAGTCCTGGTTCAGTTATTTATACAGCTAAGTATATAACTACATATACAAGTCTGATTTAAGAATGCAAGTAGTTTTGTTGATTCTGTTGTAGTTACTTGTGTTGAAGTTGTACATATGTTAATGTAACTATTGGTAGTAGAAGAATAATTACTTCCTCAAAAAGAATTACAAAATATTTTGTTAATATCTTTCCCCAGGAATGTTTATTTTAATGATCTGTTTTTTTCTTGGTTATAGCCAATAAATAGAATGTTACTGTACATAGATATTTGGTTAGTAAAACATGGTAGTTTAAGAATGAATTATTAGACTGAAATTTTCTGTGCTTCATACTGTGTTATTTCTTACAAAATCGTAAGTTGAAAACAGATATGAATTTTATAACTGAAGAGGGCTGATCAAGGCTATGGTGAGAATTTAAAATTCATGAAAGCAAAGTTGAATTACTTTTTTAATGTTACCTTCAATGTTTTCTGTTCATGTGGCAAAATAAACATGAAATAGAGAATAAGGAGTCACTTCATTATGAACAGAGCATTGATTAATCTTTGTTACATGAATAGGGACTATTCAGTGTAAATCATATGAGTTATGGAATTTGTTCTTAAAGGTTACTGTAAAAATTGGGGGTATTTATTTGTTCAGATCTTCGCTTATTTTTATCACTTGTTCAATATCAAAACCCAAATGTCTGTATTTTGAGACAACACTAGATATTCAGTATCCTATGATACTGAAGAACACTGTTCTTTGCCTATTACCATGTCTACTCTGAGAGCTACCAACTAATTTGAAGCTAATTGGGCTGGGATTACATTGTAGGAAGGGATTTTCCACATTGCTTCCAATTGCAGCTGCCATACCATGCAGTCCCTTCCATAGGCCTGTGAAGCTCCAAGTCCTGCACTGTAAAGAAAATGTGCTGTTTTCTTTGTTCTGTCTTCCTAATCTGTTAACATGTCTTAAGGGCTATGTTCTTCTCAGGAGTGAAAACTCTAAAAAATGCTGGAAGTTTCTTCTTTGAGACAGAATTGTGTAAATATAAGTAACACCAGGCTGTGCTGAAAGATGTGCTGCTGGGCAAGCACGTGAGGCTTCTCAGGCCTGTAACTCGTAGTCATGGCCCAAAACCTTCACAGGTGTGCACTTGTTTCTCCATATCTTTCTGCCAGTGCACTTGTGACCCTTCAATCTGTGACAACTTGTGCTTTAAAGTGTGTCCTCATCCGTACAACTGTGAGATGGATGTAAGATGTGGGTAACTGAAGTTTGGGGTGAGACTCCCAATTAAATTCATTTCTCCTTACTACTGAAATAGGATGCCAGTGAGTTGTTAAAGACTAGCAGATTTAAGTATGTAGGACATTACCACAAGAAAATATGACAGAGTTATCATTCCTATTTTCCCTAGACTCTTTTAGGATTCCCTTGGCATTATTTTGTTGTGGTTTTACTAAATTCTTTTGGATTTTATGTATTGTGCTTTTTGTGTTACCTTATTTGTCTTTAAAACTCCATAAAAACCTTGGAAAAATATCATATGTGATCCTGCTACTGCTGCTGCATCTCCAGGATCAGTCTACTTGAACTTGGCTAAAGTTTAGTCAGTATGTATCTGTGCTCTATTCAAGTCAGAACCAATTACACAGTAAAACTCAGCAGAGCTCCTGATGGAATAAGGTACAAACTGCTTGAAGGGAAGAGAATTGTTTGTAGGAAACCTACCTAATTTTCTCCCAGTCTGCTTTGAGGGGTATTGGTAAATCCAGTAGTTCCTTTAGTGCTTGTAGTCCAGGTCATGCCAACTATCCTCAAAACTAGGAGAGCTTTCAGCCTTGCAGAAAATGGGACAGGCTTCAAGAGCCAGGGAAAAGCTTTGTGGGGAAAGAAAAATCTTCTCTGTGAGGGAAAAATGTTTCAGCTTTTGTTCTGAGCCAAAGTGAATCTCCAAATATTTGCTGTCCTATGGTATGAAACTTTCAATCTCTTAACAAGTTATATTATCACAGAAATGTGTATTAAGTAAAAACCAGATCTTTAAAAATTAGTGTAACAAAGCAAAAATTGCTGGGGGATGTTCAGTTATGAGGATGAAAATATGGTGCCTTCAGTGTCCTTAGTTTGCACTCCCAAACTAATGGGGAGTCAAAATGTGTTCTATCATACTAAGAAAAAAATAATAATCCCAAATGTTTTCTTTCATAAGGAAAAAAAAAATGTTTACTTTAACAAGAAGGAAGCACATTCTCTGATTTATGCTGAGTGACACCAGCCCTCAAGGAAAGAGATGATTAATTACAGGGTTGCTTGATGGAGGCTTACAGGAATAACTGTTATAGCTTCAGTCAAGTTAGGACATATTTTCTGGCAAATAGCTCATGTTCTGAGACATAAATGAAGGATAGAAATAATTTGGAAGAAACAGAAGGGGGTAGAAAAGAAGATGAGAAAGCAAGAAGGAAATATATGTCCCAAAGACCATCAGTGGGAGGTGAAATGAAATAAAGATTATTTAGATGTTTATTTGCTCCCTGGTAATCTTACAATTGCTTAAAGGGTGGATTTTTTTTCAGGAACAGATGTTTGCAAGGGAGTTTAAGATTAAGTTAGGTTTCAGAGGTATTGGTAGGATACAGATTTTTACATTTGACTGCTTTTTATCTCATTTGTTAAGTTCAACATGGAGATGTGAGCTAGAAGACCCAAAAACTGTTTGATTACATGAAAACTATATATGTATATGTATGTTTGTGAGACTTAAAGGGTAAATGCACAGAGTAACAGGCATTTAAGTGCATGTCACTTGCCCTTTGGCCAAAGTCATGATTTTCAGAACTAACAAAAATTATTCAGGTATCCTGTGTCCAGATAAACTTTGAGTGAAGATATCAGGAATCTAATTCTGTCTTAAAAAAAAACAATAACCAAACCAAACCACCACTCTAGCTGTTGTGATGTGAAACCGGACAGCAACTAAGCAGTGACCAGTCTCTTCCTCGTGCCACCACTGTCCAACAATTCCAGTGGGACACGGAACTGAAGAATCTGTGTCTTGGCATCTGTCTGTTGAGGTGGTCATTTGAGTGGGGAGAGATGATGTGTGTTGAATTGTTGGGTGCAGTAGCAAGCTCAGGTTGGATCACTGTTGCACTTAGCAGGTTCCTTACAAGGCTCATTTTTACTGGTTTGGATAGTTCCTCCTGTGGCGCTTTTCAGCAAAATACATATATAATGGCAACTCAAATCATGGGTTATTTTTCCTAAGAAACACATCATGGAGGTGCACCTCAGGTTATTCCATCTGCCTGCATCAATCATCAAATGCACTTGGGTCATTGAAAAAAAAAATCTATCCCATGAAGGTCTTTGCCTTTTCCCAAGGAAGGTGTAACCCACACTTTCTCATCTGACTGCCTTTATGTGCCATGGGAACTCCTTCCATGCTGTGCAGGGTGTTTGTTTGGGCAGGAAGATCCTCCAGTGTTTACTAGACATGTACCTTATAGTAAATGTGCATCACAGTGCTTGAATGTCCCAGTACCTGTTGCTTTCAGTGTATTCTTTAACAGTTCGTTGCCTTCTTCAGTCTTCCTGGGAGATGGTGCGTGATAGGGAATGTGATAAACCCCATCAAGGATGTGTTTCTCGGCCCGGGTGACTATGAAGTGGTTTCCTAAATGAGTCATATTGTCCAATTTACTTCTTTCTGGGGAGAAAGAAGTTATGTCATCAGAAAACTTCTTTTTCAAAGCACAAGGTATATTGGGTGGTAGTATAGGTTCCAGGTTATGTTTCTAACCATCCAGGAGTCACCTCCACCACAGAAAGCATGCATGTTTGCAGCAGCATGCTCATGGTAGTGTCAGAGAGGTGTTGCCTTGCTTGATTATGGCAACATGTTTTGCATTCATAGACATCCTGCATAGTCAAGTCCAACCTTTGCTCACGAGACTTTCTGTGTGTTGTGTCTCTTCTTAGATGTCCTGATGTTTTCTTGGCCCCACCCCCTAAGAGTAGGTAATTTTTACATTCCCAGTCCAGGTCCACATGAGCCAGTTCAGGTCTAGCAGACTGATCTGCCTGTTGCTTGTGCTGACGTTCAGTGGTGTCATGGTTCTCAGTCATGTGAACCTCGATGTGACAGACCTTTACAACAAATTTCTCTTCTCAGACAGCAAGGTCCTGTTACAACACAGCAGCTCAGTTATATTTACCCCTGTGCTGCCAGTTAGGCCCACGAGTCTGTGCAGAGAGAGAGCTCTGGCCACATTTCTCATTCATATCTAAAAGCAACTGTAAAACTTTTCACCTCTGCAAACTGACTTGATTTGTCTTTTCCTTTGGTTTCTGTGTTTGTGTGGCACTCCAAACAGCAGCTTTCCATTTTGGTGGATTCCCACAATGTGACAATACTCTGGCAAACAGAGCATATCACTTCTTACTTCCTGGTAACATTTATACACTGGGACTTTTCAATGTCAGTCTCCTCAGGCAGTGCTCTGACATCTCTGTATGATCTTTACCAGGGTTCCTGTGTAGTTGAGGTTCCCAGTAGGAGCCCACTGCACAATCAATGCTACCCACTTATTCCATGTAGTGCCAGTTGCATGATATATAGTGGGGATAATTCAGTACAGCACAGACATTTGTGTTGCCCGGAAGAGCTGTGTTTCTGTAACAACTCCTTCTGGAGCAACTTGAACCACTTTGTGTCCCCTTGGTATCTCTTTTTCAGTTAGGGGGTATTAGAACTCAGATGCCCATGTACCCTGGCTCCAAAACTCTAGAGGCTGACCTTGAGTCTCTCCAGGCACTCTCTGGCAGAGGGTCTTAGTTGCAGCAGTGTTTCTTGGCTGTGGTGTAGACTCTGGTCCTGTTCAACTGGCCTAAAGGCTACTTCATGATCTGTCTCGTGTTTGATCTCTTTAAACATTTGTTGCTGCTCAGGAACTGGTTGAAATACTGTGTCACTCAGTGGAGAGGGCTGCCAATCTAAATATATGCAAAAGATAGGCACTATCCGGAAACTCAGCATACCTGTGTTTTCTTTCTGTGGTGGGGACATGGCTGTTACTATATTAATCACATATGTTAGGATGTGGTAATATCTATATGTAATTTGATTTCCTGGGCCTTTGGCCTTGCTTTGTTTTGGGCAAAATCATCTTTAAGGGAAAATATTAATCATATAATGGCCTGGGTAGGAAGGGACCTCAAAGATTCTCTAGTTCCAACCCACTTGCTGTGGGCAGGGTCATCTTTCTCTGGACCAGGTTTCTCAGAGCTCCCTCCAACCTGGCCTTGAATACTTCAGAGATTGGATAGACACAGCTTCGCTGGGAAACCTGTACTGGTACCTCACCACCCTCACGGGGAAGAATTCCTTTCTAATATCTAATCTAAACCTACTGTCTTCAGTTTGAAGGCATTCCCCCTCAGCCTGTCACTCCAGGCCCTTGTAAAAAGTTCTTCTTCTTTCTTGTAGGCTCCCTTCAGGTACTGGAAGGCCACAAATCAGTCATCTCTAAGCTTTCTCTTTTCCAGGCTAAACAATCCCAATTCTCTCAGCCTTCCCTCATAGCAGAGGTGCTCCATCCCTCTAATCACTGTAGTGGACTCCTCTGGACTCACTCCAACAGGTCCATGTCCTTTCGGTGCTGGGAATCCCAGAGCTGGAGGCAGCACTGCAGGTGGGATCCAAATATCTTTCTCTCAAGCCCTCCCTTCATTGTAGTGTCCCACATTATTATGTAATTAACATATTGCAAGTGCTGGGTGGCTTCACTCTGTTCCAGTGCAGTCTACATGGCAAATGGTAGGACTGTGCTTCCACCTGTGGGACACCCAGTTCCAGCTATTGGACACCCCTCCCCATGGAAGCAAACTGTGGCCTACAGGCTGCCAAAGGAATAGGGAAAACAACATTGATCACATCAGGTCACCTACCTACCTTTCACTCCAGTTTGTACTGGAGTTCTAACCTGTCTAGTACGGCAGCACTGTGGTAGAGTGGTTTGTTCAGGTCACAATAATTTACAGGAAATCTCCACCCTCCATCAGACTTTTGCATTGACTGTGTGGGAGTATTAAGGTGTGATTAAGTCTTGCTGATGACTTCTTCCATCTCCAGTTGATGAATCAGCTCACGGAGGGGAACCAGAGGGTCTTGGATGGTGTGGTATTGCCACCAGCGCACCATCATGGTAGCAACAACTCTGCTCTTTGACATGCAGGAACCTCACCACAGAAGGATCACCTGGGAGTCTGGGCAAGATAAACAACTATTTAATCTTCATGGTGTCTACACCAAAGGCCCATTGGTACACTTTTGGGTCCTTGAGGTGTCCTCGAGCCTTGCTAGGCTCACCCCACCAGTTGGGAACCCATCACTCCAGAAATCCGGATAGGTTCTACCCCCATGTACCCTGATGGCTTTAGATTGCATTGTGCATCAGTGTACACCAAAGCATTATTCTCCCGTGGGTCTGATGTGCTAGGAAATCTATTCCATTAAACCTAATTGTCCCATTCCTCTGCTTGGCTGGAGGTGGAGCCCCTCTATCGCTGATCTGAGCATTCATCACCTGATGCCTGTAACTGAAAACCAGAAGTCCCTTCATCAGGATCAGAAGTGGAAATGTCCTCAGACCTTCTGCTGCATGTGGGGGAGTAACCTTCCTGACTGTATGCTTTTTGGACACTGCTTTTCTTACAGTTGACTTACCTCCAATCTAGAAGCCCATGTAGGTTCATCACCCCTCTTCTTTATGCCCTCCTAGTGCTCATGCGGATAGAACCACAGGGTGGGGGACACGACACGCACGTTTGCCTTTGCCTGTGCACTGACTCCTTAAAGCACTTGTGATAGCTGAGACATCAGCCTGTGTAGGGAAGAAGGTAACTCGGTCTCTTTGAGTGGCTGGACCTGTCAGGACACTCTCCCTAATCAAGATGCAAGCTCATAAGGTTGGAGAGGAAGAGAGATTCTTTTTCATTTACCAGGGCTGACCAGCCTATGCACAGCTGTTGCCTCCATGCCTGCCCAGTCTGTTCCCTCAGGGTGCTGGCATTGCCAGCAGCTCCATGGAGGATACCAGGGTTGCTGCTGCTGTGTGAAGTTTGTGTCCGCATTACCCAATAGTGCAGTACAACAGGAGTGAACTTTGTGGTTAAAGACCAGGAATCTGCATATTTATGTATTTATGCATGTTTCAAGGGATTTACATCAGCCTGGCTCTGCCCTGGTCCTGTCAACAGCAGTTGAAGATTTAGGTGCTTCTGAAGTACAATGTCAGTTTACCTTAATTCAAAGGGGATGCAATTCTGTCCTCTGAGATGATTCTGCAATGCAAACCAAGTCCGTGTGAGAGGTGATAAGAGATGTTTGGTTCAAAAGTGTATTCCCCATCTAACCCAAAATGTTAATGCATTTAGTTAAGCATGCAGACATACTCTACTGTAACTTGCAAGAGCTCTGCTGAAAATGAGCTGAACCAAATGGCATCGTGCATAACTTAATATTTTCCATATATTCCAGTAGTAAACACTTCTAATTCTGAGCACACTGTGCCTGTGTTTCTATAGCTCCTGTCTGGTATAATTGATGTGAGCAAGTATAACATACTGTACTCCATCTTCACAAGATTCTTTATTAAGCAACCCACAGGCTTGCATTTATGCACGTGAAGCTAAAATGAGATATATGAATGGAAATTTTTATCCTTTAAAAATTAGGACTGTTTTGGGAAGCTTTATTTTGCTTCTGAAGTTCTTGCACCTCATTTTTAAACGCATGAACTTAAATAGGGTTTCAAGAAAAATAATTTACAACAAACAAACTGATGGTGAACAAAGTGTATTTTGAAGGTACGTGTGAAACAATACTAGGTTTCCATGGAAGATTCCTACTTTAGAACCACACATAAGCTTTTCTCGTAGGAGACTAGAGTCTTACTTGGATTACATTTAATAATTTCCGACCTCTGACTTTATGAACCTTTGTAAGAAATCCAGATTCCCTCTTAAGCTACTGGGAATTCTGAGTGGAAGTTGATGAGATATAACTAGTTGTTAAAACAGCTTGTTGAGCAGTCTGTTTCACTGAGCATAGCTGGTGTTGAACCTTAAATTTCCTTTTTTATGTAGTCAGTAACAAGAAAAATCTTTCACTGATTAGTATTATGAAAGTATACAGATATGAGTGACTATATTCCAGGGGCAAACTAGAGTACTGTATATCACTGATAGCAAGGCAAAGCAAACCTACAATGTTAAAACTATGCTGGTACTTTTAGAAACGAACACTAATGGTTATGGTAAAGTGTACCCACATACCTAAAAGTCTCTTAATTGATTTTCTGTGTATTTATCAGCAGAAAAATGCTTTACACTGCATTCTGACTTCATATACTGTACATGGCTAAGAGCTGGACATAAATATATTTACATTAAGTTCTGCTTTATTGTCAGTTGAAAGAAAATAACTTTGGGATATATAAAACAGATAATTGAGTAATTGTTTGGCTCTAGTAATTGAAATTTCTAAAAATACTTTTTCATTCTTTTTCTGTCAGATTGTAGAAATCCTTCCACATCAATTTTGGATAGTGATAGCAAGATACATGTGCTTATCCTTTTGTCTTTGGGAAAATCTGAAGTTGCTTCCAATGGGTATCACCAAGGCTAGTAATTAGTGCTGTGTTGCTTTTGGGTTTTCAATGACAAAACTTGTAAGTAATATTTTTGAAAATAAAGTCCAATCATTGTAGCATAACGATTTTCTAAGACTGAACAAGTATTTTTAAAGTATAGTGAATATTATATTGACCTTAGTCTTCACTGTTAGCTTTTGATAGGTTGCTTCTGATGTTAGTGCAGAGAGGCAGAACTCTCCCACAAAAACTCTCCCTTTCTACCAGGCTGTTGCGTGGCCCAAAACAGGTCCTGTACTTTATCAACTGTGCTAAAAGCTAAGGAGGTGTCTAATTTCCATGGATTTTAGTAGGCATTAGGCAGAATCTTGGAACTGCTTTATCTTACATTGCAGGCTTTTAGCTAGCACAGCAGAAATTGGAAATTTTCCTTTTATAACAAGATGCTTTATCATTCAGTATCTGAGGAAAAGTCTCATGTTTTGACCATTATTTTTTTTTTTTACTCTGTAGCTGGGGAAGAATCTACTTACATTCTTGTGTTTTGCACTCCTTTTTAGCTCCTAAATAGTTTGTTTCAGATATTCAAGTATGGTTGCTAACTCCTTTTGATGTTAGTCTGGGATGAATGTCCTTTAAATAATAAATATGTCTTTGTTTTTGTCTTACTGTCTGGAGTAGAAACTTTTGATCATACCAGGAAAAAAAAAAAAAAAGTAAACACTTCCCCCAGAAAACTTTGGAGAAAAATAGGAACAGAACACCATTTAAAAGTATGGTTAGAAACAAAGTAGGTGTGTAATACTGCAGGAATACTCCATTTACATGGAGGCAACCAGTACAGATACACAGTGTGCTGGTTTCTCATTTGTAATAAGAAGATGTGCATTTTTAACTATTTTCAAGATAACTGTGCTTACGTTGAGAGGTAACTTAAGATGTTTGAATCTGTGTTTCTATATCAGTAGAACTTAAGCAGAAAAAAAAGAAATGCTTTAAGAATTGTGATGTTAACACTAGAATATGAGTTGACTGGTAAAGAGGAGAGGACTTAGTTAACAAACCTTAAAAAACTCGAAAACTGTAATCTAACCTGGTAAAATTACAGTCTAATAATATAACAAGATGGAAGGTTACAGCAGTGGGGAAAACAAGTGGTCTGAAGAAAAGTTCAAGTTAAATAGAATCATTTTGATAGCTTGATCACTGAAAATATATGAATGTAGTTTCTGATGTCTTACAAATTCAAAAGGTACATTTAACTTAATATATAGTAATATGATGTTCTCAAGAGAAGGCTTGGTTACTTTTCAAAAAAAAATGTATTGCTTTAGAAGTTGCTTTGTAGAAATCAATGTTATCTGTGGAGTAATAAAGGAAGAATCTGCATAGAGTTTTTCATGCTAATTAGTTCTACACTGCCTTTTGAGAAATTACACGTGATTGTTTCTTGGATTTATTTTTTAGGCTTCTAGCTTAAAAACGTTTGGTACATTTGACTTGAATAATTCTGCACCCCCACAATACAATATTAGTCATTCTCCTTGCTCAAATACTGTGCTGTTTTGAGAGAAAAATACGTTTTATGGGTCTGGCCATTTTGTTCCATCAATTAGAGGAAATTATTTTGATAGTATCAGTAATAATTTCAAGCTTGTTTGGTAGGAGTAAGCACTCTCGATGGTTTTATAATTTAAGATAGAGACGTCTAATTTTTATGCCTTTGCATACTGCAGCTTGAAAAAGGAAAACACTTATCATTAGTTACAGAACTATATCTTTAAAAGATACACAGGCAACAGGAGCCTCAGTGAAGTTCAGTCAAAACCCCAAATACCTGCCTTTTACTTATGAAAATAAACATCTGCATGGCAAGGAAGTCATGCTGCCATGTTCTCAAGTTGAGTACAGTCAGCGTTCTGGCAGAGACAGTATAACCACCCAGATTTTTGGGGCCAGGGAATTCTCTTTAATTACTCTTTTTTTCATCTATGTGGCCTTCTGCTAGGGTAGGGAAAAAAAATCTATCCAGGACGTCGAGTCAGTTCTTATGTCTAATAATCATTATTGAATACTCGCGAGATTTTTCTTTTCAAGGAATATCTTGAGCTCCTGCAATTATACTGTACTCATGTCCACTAGATCATGTTGATACTTTTTCAGTTTCCATAATATTAAATGTATCTACTGGATGATTTGATAGACATACAAATAAACCCCGAATTTACAGAATCACAGAATGGGTCAGGTTGGAAGGGGCCACAGTGGGTCACCTGGTCCAACCTCCCTGCTCAAGCAGGGTCATCCCAGAGCACATGGCACAGGATTGTGTCCAGAGTGTTCCCTTGAGGTACTGACAGACAGTGATGAGGTCCCCTCTCAGTCATCTCTTCTTGAGGCTGAACAGGCCCAGCTCCCTCAGCCTTTCCTCATAAGAGGGATGCTCCAGTCCCTTAAGTGTCTTTGACAGCCTTCACTGGACCCACTTCAGGAACTCCGTGTCTCTCTTGTGCTGAGAACGCCAGAACTGGACACAGCACTCCAGATGTGCCTCACCAGGGCTGAGCAGAGAGGCAGGATCACCTCCCTGACCTGCTGGCAATGCTTTTCCTAATGAACCCCAAGATAACACTGAAGATATATAAAGCATTTATATTGCTTATGTAGTTGTGTATTATGTAAGTACAGGTTATTTCTGATGGTTGATTTCCTCTGAGAAAAAAGAAGCTTTTCAACTCAATCATTTTTCATTTGCACATACTTCCCTTGATTCTGGAATAACCTCACATGCGGTATAAGCAGAATTTCAGCTTCAGCAGGCCAATTTACAGAAATTTTCTAGACCTCTGAAGTTGCCTTGCAAAGATGTTAAGTCTTGGGAGAAATTACAGAGTGATAAATTACAGAAGATAGAGTAAACAGGCCTTTGGCTTTTTAATAAAATGGTTCCTAGTCCCACTAGATCTCTCATTTGTCACAGTTTTTGATATTTTGTTGATCTCAGAGAAAATAAATCATAGGTTTATCCGACTATTTTTCCTCATTCACAGGTGCATCAGCATGCATTGCACATCTCAGTCAGCAAGCAGGCAAAGAATTCTCAGTCGAGAAGCTTAAGATGCAATGTTTTACCACCTAGGACTGTGATTGATGGTGCCAGGGGTAGCACAGACTTTGTGTTTGCTCTCATCAAGCTCAATAAATTTAGAGTAGGCAACTGCAGTTTAACTGAGGAGTCTCTTGTCACCAAAGTATGTTTCCTTAAAAAAGAAATAAAAAACCCCAACAAACCAACAAATCCACACAGAAAAACAAACAGAAGAACCTCCTGTCACTTTTGGTAAGCTGTTTGCCACACTGTTTCTTCCAAGATTTTTAAATGGATGGTTATCCATGTTAAATTAGGAGTGTGCTCTTTATTTTCTCTAGAGTGAACTTTCCCATTGCAACCATCAGGATCAAGATTTTCATGAGTCTTCTTGGTTGTAATTTAAATAGAAATAATTATAAAGATTATTATTTTCTTTAAGCTTTTAGTCTATAATGAGTTTGAGTTCAGGTGAGTTTGGATCAGATGCATCTGTGTCTATTTGAAATCCCTGTACTGTGAGCATTCTTCAACTATGATTAGACTTTTTAGTTCAGTAAAACTTAGGGAAAATGCTTTAGAGAATCAGGAAACTCTCTTAGTATTTACTTTCTACAGATTTGGCGTTCTTAGGATTTTTGTGGTGGATCATGTGAATTGTAGTTAAAAGACTAATCTGGAGCATCTATTTTGCTACCAAATTCTCAAAAATCTCTTTTGTTCTGAGTATTGTATAATCTTATGCAGGTAAATAGAGGAAGAATAATTATTCCTTTTTTTCTACTTGGAAAATGAGCACCTGGAGAAATAAAATGGATCTCCATTTAATACATATGTGTTTACATATTGTTATAATACAATGAAGTGTGTCAGATTCAAGGACTCAATCTAGACATTCTCAAATGCAGTAATTTCCCGTGCTGTCATTTATGTATCATGTCATGATGTCCTCATGTATCATGTCAACATGTAGTCTTCCAATCCGGGAGGTCAAAGTTTAGATCTATTGGAAATTTAAAGGTAAAGTCTACTTTTGCTTTTGAGTTGAGCTTCAGTTTATTGAAAGCTCCTGTGAGTTTTAATATTCTGTGGAAAGTATTTGCCCTGTCAGGCAAAAGTTTCAGAGAAATAGGCTATGGAGATTGTGCTTCTTAGAAGATAAACACCTATTTTTGTATCACATTTGAAACTGTCAGTCACTTTAATTTCAGCAAAATACTTGAGTAGGTCTGTTTTCTGCCGAAAAATATTTCCATTACTCTTTTCTAATTTCAAATCAGAGAACATAGACAAGAGCATGGCTACCAACAATTAAAAACTGTGGTATGCTCTGAAGCCACTTGGAGCTATTTAGTTCTGATATCAGGCTTTAAAGCAGCACAGTTTTGTTGCTGAAAAATTAGGACAGCTTTAGCATATAAACTGAAGGGTATCTAGAATGTCAAACAAGCATAACTCCCATTTGTTTAATTCTTTCACCTTAAGCCATAAAATGTCAACTAAACCCAGAAACTCTTTTACTGTTGTCAAATATTCTTCATAGATGTAGGGCTCAATCTTGTACGGTACAGTGAGCTTTAAACATGAATTCACTTGCTGAAATTAACTCTGAAAAGCTAATGAAAAAATGGTTATATTCACAAATGATATATCACATCATTACAATTGCCACCTATAAATTATTCCGCAATATTTTAATACGCTTCTGACTGGTTCTTTTCAGAAATTCCTTTAGCTCAATTTACTTCTAACATTTTACAGTCAAAGCCCTCGGGGATGTAGAACTTAATTTCACAAATGGATTTGGGGTAGGTTTTGTGTGCTGCTTTTGCATGGGTTCAGTGTGGCACATTAAAGGGATGGAGGTGTTTCTTTTGGCCTGGGTAGCCTGAGTCATCCGGGCAGGCAACACTATACAGTTCACCTGGACATTCCTCATTTTTTAAAGTGGAGGAACTGATGAACTGTCCTTTAGAATAACCTGTGTCTATTACTTGACTGTAGAAGTGGTCTGGAGTTCCAACCTGACTGGACACAGCCACCGTGTGAAAAGCAGGCTGAGAAATCTGTGCATGTCTCATGACAATTTTCTTTAGAGATAAGAACTTGCTACTTCCTGAACACTTGGGTTTTCTAACTCGGAAAGCTTTGCTAACTCTTCATGGCTTGCATCTAGTGATATAAAGGAAGGAAGTGGTTTATATAGTGCAGTTATAATTATGAAATAAATGTAAGTTTGTGGATTTGATAATATAGACAATAGAAAGTAAAAGACCTGTTCCCCCACCTTCACCCTAAAACATTACTAGTGGCATGCATCTGGAATATAATTTTGATTCCCTCTAGATATCAATAGAAAGACCCATCACTAGGTCTTCTTTCTTACAGGCCTGATGATGGAGTGAGAGAAAACTTTGGTGCTGATCTTGACTGGAACATTTTTGTCCTCTCCTCTCTTCAAGACAGATGTGGACTTGGATTCCAGTGTACTCTAAATATGTCAAACTGCTCTAGTTTATATATAGATGCTAAAAATGTATTTGACAGAATAGCTGTTCCAGCCATTCCTTTTCCAGTATACCTGTAAATAAACCTGTGCTTACCTAGTATGTAGGTAATGACATTTACCTTAGTTTGTAGATATAACCTGGTGTACAGGAAGATTTTAATCACAGATTTTTAATATAAAAGTAATTTTTAAAGAAATCATACCTTTACTATGCAGCAGTGGATTAAATAAAACATTGTATTTAAACCCGTGAATTACATTGACATCTCAGGATATATCTGCAGCACTTCATTTGCATTTGCTGAAACTTTCAGTGATACCTCAGTATTTAAAGCTAAACCCTGAATTCCTGTTAAGATTGAGGGTCTATTTTCTTTGTTATGGCTAGCTTAGTCCCAGAGTGGCTTATTACCGTAGATTAAATTTCATCCCTCTGAGTCATCTTCTTTTTCCACTAGTCTGTTCCAGAAGAGATTTTACCCATATAATATGCTTGCCCTATTAGAGTTTGTAGAAATAATTGTGTTCAGAAGTTCTTATGATTCAAAAGGATGAAAAGGACAGCTGCTAGAACAAAGTAATGCCTTTTACCAAGCGCATTTAGCAGGGGATGATTTATTATGAAGTTATTGAATAAGAACATATCCAGCAGCAAGGAGTTCAATTGTTTTTTTAATAGAACACAGTCAACTTTTATTTGCTGATATTCAAAACTGCACTATTCTTCTGTGTAGTTTTACAGCTTAATTTATTTTAAATTGAGTACTTGGATGACAATATTTAAAGAAACCACAAAGCAATCTTGAATTTCAGAATAATCTGTATGTTCCAAATTCCATTTATGATCATATTGTAAAATTCCCAAGATATAAAGTATTAAACCTGCACTGCATAATTTCTGTCAACATTAATGGTTACATTGCATTGTACAGCAAGGTGGTTTTTATGGGTGATATATTAGAATACTAAAAGCTTGAAGGGTAGCTGTTGTCATGCACACGATAAATTTTATCTTTCATGAAGTTATACTTCACCTTTATTAATCTACAAAAAACCCTTGTATATAATTCCACTCTTGTAAAAATGTTTGAAGAGAAACCCTCCCTTAAGTAATTTAAGCAAATACTTAAAAGTAAAATGGACAAAACCATTTATCTTAGAACATGTAGTCATAGGCACTTGTCACTTAATAAAATTGCAAATGGTTTGTTTACAGCATCAGCATTCTCCGATGCTGATATATTGATTAAGCAGTAGGTATATAAAATTTTTGATTGTTGAGTTGTTTTTAGTAGAACCTGATTTTTAATGTGTAAGAGCAGTTACTGTATACAGAGGGCTCCTGATATTTCCCTTGCATAAAGCTGAAGTGTAAAGTATCACACACGGGAACTGGATTAAAGGCCAAAGGCTGCAGACCTTCTAGCAAGTTCAGTAGCTCAAACTGCAGGCAGTGTTACCATGAATGCAGTATCCCCTAGCTGTAGTCAGCACTAATAAATACAAAGCTCTTATCATGTCTACTGAACTCCGAGAAAGTACAACATCCAGCTCTTGGGTCCCTAGCACAGGAAGGGCAAGGACCTATTGGAGCAAGTCCAGAGGAGGCCACCAAGATGATTAGAGGGATGAAGCATCTTGCCTGTGAGGAAAGGCTGAGAGTGTCAGTTTGACACTAAAGACTTAAGTCTCAGTGCTAAGATTTATCCATGATAAATAATGGGTTCAGGGAATTGTGATAATTTGTTAGAGACAACTGTTGTGCCTGAAGCAGCAGCATGCTATAAAAGAACGGGTTTCCGAAGTGACATTGGGGGCAACTGATAATATAAACTCAGAGCTAATCCTCTCTTTTCCAGAAAAAGCTAATTTAAACGTCTATCTTCAGAAATTTGCTTCATCAGTGGTCTCTCTGGCCAAGTACAGTATTCAGTATTACTTGAGATATGTTAGCCCATGTGGGATCTTACTCTTCTGTTGCACAGTGTTACTGTTCTCTGCAAATAAATGATTACCAAATGTTTATGTATATCAGCACTGCAAAGGTATAAAAACAGTTGTCTGCAGGTGAGTGGATCCATCCAAAAGTTGGGGATCTCACTGCTAAAATTTCATTCACTGTTTACATATGAAAGAGAGTAATCAAGAGAGAAAGATAAATGAGGAACAGTAAACCATCCCTTTCTTCTCCTTTGCTGATATCTGTAATTTCATTTGGAAGATCAAATCATAGAATGGAAGTAGGAACCAAACTCAAGTAAACAACACATTTACTCCAAAAGCAGTAAGATGATTAATCACCAAGTATAAGGTACTGCCATGGGTACTTCTGCTCCTGGGTAATAGGAGGGGGAAGGCTGATGTACTTAATGCTGTTCTTCTCCGGTCTTCACCAATGATGTTACTGGTGTCTAATGGAACAAATGCTGGCAGCAAGCCTGTGCCATCCTTAATGAAGGAAAAGGTATTTGGAAAACCTTCAGGAGAGTTAGCTTTTAAGTTAGATGAACCTGTTGAACATCATTCCAAAACATTTAACAAACTCGTGAAGTCTCAAAGGTGTTGGCACGTGTATTCAAGACTTTGCAAAGGACAAGATACCAAATGGCAGAAGGAACAAAAATATTCTGTCTTTTCTCTACAGAGAAGAAAGGAAAGAAATAGGGTGTTATAAATCCTTCTCTAAAATATCCAGTAAAGTACAATAGGAAACAATCACAAAATTGAGCTGTAGTCCTAGAACATAGTGAGATAAGCAACAAAAACTACAATTTATTGAAGGAGGTCATGTTTCAGGTCATATAAATGCTTTCAAAACAAACCAACACCCTCCCACCCCCAGTATATGTTATATAGGTAGAGTTCAGCATGAATACTCTATCTAAAACTCATGGAACACGAGAAAAATACTACATACAACATTAATTTGGAGTACTCAGTGTCTGAAAGAGTTATCAAGTGGAGTTCTGTGATGAATTTTCTTTGGTTCTGTTTTGTGTTATTTTAATTAGTGATCTGAATGATGACATAAAATGCCTTACTACAGTTTCAGATGATAATGAGTGGGACAACAGCAATGTGGTATATTTTCAGTTTCTTTCTCACAAGAAGATTCTTTATCTTAACCTGCACCAAGCTGTGATATTGTCACTGGTGTTATAGCTGAACCCCAGAAATGTATGTTTAGTAAAAAGTACAAAATCATGGTAACTGCATGATTTTTTCTTATTGGAGATGAGAAGGTAGAATAAATTGCTTTTGGAGGAGACATCTGAAATAACCTACTTGAAAAAGAGCATTGAAACAAGAGGAGCTCATCAGTAGATTGGTGTAAAAATTTCAAAATAAATCAGGCATGGTTCCACCAGAGAAAGGCAATATTATCAGTGAAGGGTAGTTGTTATGTAGTGTACTGAATGCCTTTCTGGCATGGAGGAAGGAGAACACAAACTATTTTACTGATGTTTTTTCTCCAAAAGTGAAAGGAATGGAAGGAGGCTTTGGCTTTTCTTAGTTCAGTAACTGGAGCCTGTGTGCAATAAAAGCTTTATCTGCTTCCCGAAGTGTGGTAATGTAGCAAACAGCAGTTGTGGTGCTGAGGTACAGCTTGTATGTGTTCCCCTTCGTCCTGTTTTTAGGAGTGTAAACCTACAGTCTGGCATTGTATGGGAACTTCTGAGGAAGGAAAGGTCCTGACACAGGCCAGCACCATAATATTAAATCTGGTACAGCAAGTTCTCTTATCCTTGCACTGATCTGGGCTAAGAGTTGTATATTTTAAGGTTACCTTCCTGTCAGTCAAACCCCAGAGTGCTGTGGGCCAGAGCCTCTGTTTTGAATACTGTTTTAAGTTAAATAATACCTTTAAGTACAAATACCTCAGAATCTCTTTTGAACACTCCTGACTTAAAGCAGCGCTTACCGTAAATAGGGATGTCAGAACATGTAGCTTTTCTCAAAATGTTCTTTTGTTATTCCAAGTGGCAAACAATGATAAGCCTTACTCTAAATCATTATAGTGCACGTCTTCCCTGAATCTGTACTCCTACATTAGCACATCCTATGTCACAACAGATCTTCCATCTTTTGCTGAGCATGATGAGCTGGAGTAACCACTCCTGTCAAATTTCCTTCAAATACAGGCAGTGCTGACATAATGAGGTACCTTGTTGCTATGTCGGTGCAAGAATGTTAATAGTTGTTTTAAATGGCAATATGTCTCTATTCTTTGTGTCTTTACAAATATATCTAATAGGTGTTTCCAATGTCTGTCAGGAAAAAAAAGAAAACAACTGCCATGAATGTTTATATAAAAAAATATTATATTTCTTCCTGTACTGTTCTGCTTTTTGGAGGAAACCAGAGAAATATTGGCCCCGATGGTCTTATTTATAGCAGTTTCACAGAGAAACAGCTCTGATCCCAGTTTATGAGTTTGTATAACTGGTAATCTTCATTTCTCGTTCTGAAATGGGTAAGGGTAAATGTGATCCTGTTTGTATAAAGGTACCATAAGTACTGACATAAGTGTAGCTTATTAAAGATAGCATGTATTTAAAATGTATGGTAAATCACTTGTATGATATGTAAATAGTGAGGGCTCAAAATATTTGAAAATGGAGCACTGTCACTTGGCTCTGATTTACATATTAAATATTCTTTTGTTGATGTTAGCTCCCATCCTACTTTACTCTGCCCTTCTCATTAATTTTCAAGAAGTCAGCTGTGAAATGTTAAAGGTAGTTAAGCCTACAGAGCATTTTACAGGATCAGAAACAGAGGAACTAGTGGATTAGGACATGATATTTGGAATCAGTGTGGTTGTTCAAGTGCCAGAAGCAAAACTTAATATTTATGAATCCTTTTGGGTCAGCATTCATGGTGGTAAGCATTAATGGAGTGCCTTTCCTTTTTGAATACTTAAAAATAGCTAAGTATAAATAAGTATGTTTTCTATATTACTGTAAAAAATCCATCTGCATAACTTTGCAGATGGTCTGAAATGCTTGCTTTGTAATTACGATTCTGCTCTGCCATTGCTTGTAAAATGTATGCAATGACTGATGATAATTTAATAACTATTTCTATCATATTACTGATCAAAGCACACAAAAAGGATGAAATTATTTTAATAAAATCTACTGGGAACAAAGTTTTGTTCTGCCCTCCTAGGTCAGTTCAATTTGGCTTATGGAGTACACATTTTTCCTAATTAGATGCTTTTCTGTGTTATCAATTCACGAAGATACTTTGCGTGAAATTACCCAAATATTTAGGAGAGGATTTAGAAATGTCATGATGTCAAGTGCATATGGAATGTTTTCTGCAGCTTAGACTAGTCGGAATGGCTACAAAAGAGATGTGAACCAGACTCTACAGGGTTTCTAGCAGCTCTTCTGTGATCATCTACAGCCTGTAGCTGCCTGAAGTTTTGGGATGACTGGGTTGTTGTGAGGTTCTCTTGTTCAATTACAGGTGCAGTTTGCCTGAACTATTCATTTCAAGTATACGATGTGGCGACTTTTTCTGTATTTTACTTCTGTTATTTTTGACCTATCAAATATGATTCCACACATTAATACACCTGTTTAGGCATATTTTTCAACATGTGAGATAGAAGTAGCTACACGTAAAAATAGAAAATCAGCATATAAATAGCAGTAATTCTGCAAATGAAATGTCAGTGGTACAGGGAACCTACATCTTGACTTCAAAATCTGAAATCTGCTCAGTTCATTAAAAATAGTGTAGTGTTTGAATAAACAGAATACATAATCGTAGAGCTTTGGAATTCCAAGGAGCTTTTAAATTTCCATGTCCAGCTTCAGTTTTGAAGTTTACTCAGAGCTCAGCTTACTACATGAAGTTCTACCTAACACATAAAAGACAATTAAAGAGCCAAATTAAAGACACATAGAAGACAATTAAACATAAAAGACACCTAATACATAAAAGACAATTAAAGAACCAAAGACACTGATTATATTATTTAATTCTAAACAATTTTTTATTTTTTTTTTAAATACTAGAAAATTTGGAGGGATAAATCTTTGGAAAATAATCCATTTAGTCAGCAGATTCCTCTACTTTTTGACTCAATGAAAAGAAGTATGGTCATTGTGGGTTGCTAGTGTTTAATGTGTCACTTCCCAGGTTGTACCTCTGCAGTTTGAGTTTGGTTTATTTGTACATTCTTAGCTTCCAATTAACAAGATTTGAAGTGGTATCCTAATAAGAAATTATGAAAAATGCTTCACTTCTTTGTGCCTGCCAGTCAGCCTGTGTCTCTTCATCGCACAGTCCATGTTGATTTTAACATCTTCATGCATGTACTTTCCTGTTTACCAATGAACCTCTCTCCCATCTCTCCTTGTCAGTTTGTATTCAGTGGACTACTAAATAACTATTGTGAAATGGAAATATAGTAAATTATAATAAATTATAAGCAAATGTATCAGATTGTTGAAGCTCAGACAGCTGAAATGCCGCAACTCTTTGAAGTAAGGTTTTTACATGCTTGTTTCACATAGCAGGTGCTTGGGCAGGTTCATTATCCAGACTGTTCCAGTGAAGAAAAAGGCATAATAATGTCTTGTCCTCTTCTCTCCCCTCGATTTTTATAGGCTTTGGAAGGGCTGAAATCACAATGAGGGGAGTCGAGATCATGTGACAATGCCGGTGTCTCTGTGCACTCTCTAACAGCAGTTAAGGAGCATCCTGAAGGAATATAGGGAGAATCTGAGAAAGCATCTTCAAAAGATGCTCTTTTCTCACCCCTTCCTCTGTGTCTTGGCCTCATTTCACAGCTGCATCTACAGTAATGAAAAACAATTGCTTTGCTTTGAGCATGTTGACTCTGGTGGGAGTATTATTATAAATTTTATAACCCATATGTGCATCGTGGTTTTGATAGCGAAAACAAAGTCTCTTTTAGGTAGCAAATTAATACTTCTGTCTACCTCCTCAGCTATATGCACAGTTCCCTGCACCGAACACATTTTTCCCTGTACCAGGGAACAAGAGTCTGAAAGTAAATCTTGAGTTTTAATTTTTTAGCTACCTATTCTGTGAAGGGGAAGTAGAATTGCTGAGGCAGAACTGGCTACATCCCTAGTACAGTGTCCTAAGGGGGGATAAAGGAATAGCACTAAGAATTGTTAACCAAATGTCCAGTAAACACCCAGGCAGTGTGCTCCTAACACTGAGAAAATGTCCTGTTGAACAGATTTGTAAATTAATTATATTGCTTCTTTTTTTTAAGTTTTGTTTATCTGATACCAGGTCCTGATATCTGATAGTCATTGGGTATGACCTAAGTCAAAAGAACTTTTAGTATTTCAGAATCCAACTTGATTTTGTTTTGCTTTGTTTTGTTTTGTAGGTTCACTTGTAGGAAGAGCACAGAGTATCTCCCACATTCTAATGCAGCTGTTGGAAGAGAAGTCCGGTATGAAAAAATATAAAAGGAACAAGGGAACAAGATAACAAAAGCCATGAAAAACTAGAGAATAAAGGAGAGGGGGACAGGAAAACCAAATGGGTTTAAAAGGAAGAAGAAAATGTAGGAGGGGGAAAAGATGACAGATAGCCAGGATTAGAAAAGGCAGTGAAAGAAAAAGTGCTTAGTAATAAGGTCTCTCTAAGTAAAGATGTCTTTTTTTTTTTTTTATGAGAAATATGTCAAAGCTCTCTGTTTGAATATTTTCTATGGCTGAAAACATTCTGTAACTGTGATCAAGAAATCATTGGAATAAGACATTAAGCTTTGCAGTTCTGGGTAAATGGTTGGACTCAATGATCTTAGAGGTCTTTTCTAACCTAAATGATTCTATGATTCTAAATAGAAACTACATACATAGTAGTTTTCAATACACTGAGCTGCAAAACATGTATTGCATGATGGGAGCACCTGCACATTCCTCCAGTGTTAACATTCCCACAGGTACATTGCAAATCTCTACCCGTTGTGGCAGCTGTGAGTTGTATGTGGTGTTATGCATCAAACTGAACAGTATTACTTGACTGCACCATCAGGAGAAATTTATTTGGGACTTTTGGGTGAATTTATTCTATTCATTGGAGTTTGACAGATTGGAATTACATACACGGTATTCAGTAATAGTGTCTGCAGAAGGGTTTTTAAGCAGTGCTTTCTCCAGCTGCTTCTTCCAGAATCCCTGGTTTCTTAGGTCTCTGTTTTTTATGAGATTTTTCCTTGGCAAAATATTAGGAGGCCACACAGAGAAGTGAGTTATCACCTGGAAAAATTTTGGTAGGATGGCAGTTATAGATCTTCAAGGTTTTTAAGAAAGCAGTTCTAACACCACTCCTCAGAAACATAGTCTTTCTTTTTCTTCTCCTTCTTGGGTATCTCTTATCAGTTTCTTGTCTTGTGGGTTTAGCTGGGATATGCATAACATTTATTCAAGTCATTTGTACAGAAAGGTACAAAGCAGGAAGATATTGCCCTGACTTCTATTGCTTTTAACTATACTGATGCTGCTAAAGAAAAAAAAATAGTTAAAAAAAACCCTGAAGTTGATACTAATCACATAAAGCACTAATAAAGTATACTTTGTAAGATTAAATCTTTTTTTCTCTGTCAGCTAAAAACTAGGAAAGTTTGTTAAATTTTTTTTTGTTTCCTTTGGGTTTGTAACGTTTGCATATGGAAGTTTGTGTTGTCACTGTTCTCTCTTGTTGAATCTGTTCTTCAAGAAACAAGAAACTGCACCTTGGTCCTTCAGTGGAAAAACTGACCTCTTTAATTACTGAAGATTACACAGAAATTAAAGTGCAGTGTTGATTAGTTGAATGTCATGGGGGGGTCACTGCATAATTTCAGATGCCCAAGAGAATCTCTCATACGCTTAATAGGCGTCATGACCCTGTATTAGTTGAAACGGAAGTTTGAACAAGGGAGCAAAGGGCGCAGCTTTCCAATCTAGTTGCATGAACCAGTGTGAAACACAGAGGCATGTCCCCTGGACTGGATAGATATTATCTGAAAGAAGTAGTTAATGCTTCCAGTGTTAAATAAAAAGATTATCTAGCGTGTCTTTGAACATTTTTTTAATCTCTTCTGCAGGTCTGGCATTCCACCAGTGCAACTAGAGTATGGTGTGATTAGATGTATCTATTGATGGGTCTAATGATAATATGGAGGATTCATTTGAAAACATATCCAAATTTTATTTTTTAATTAAATTTATATTTAACATTGCTACAGAAGCGGGGAATTGCCAATGTCAATTAATGCCATTGAGCTGATTCCTTATTAATTGGTCGTTGCCAAATAATTAATCATTGACTGGATGCGTAGTTTAGTCTTTTCAGTTAATGAAAGACTGTTCATTTTCTCGAGGAAAAATCTGGAAATACTAATAGATTCTAAAGCCCTACAGTGTTCTGAAGGCTGCATTAGGCTGAAAAAAGGCAAGAGAACTGTTACTTAGAGAAAATATATAAAGATAATTTTCCATCTGTTGCAAATGTTGCATTTTGACTTTTAATATGCTTTGTACTTGTTTTAGAGTGATTTGCATTTTAAAGAAGTAATATTTGAGTTAACACGAGTTTTTGGAGTGCTTGTATTTCAGTTCCTAAATACTTAATGTTGTTTTTGTGATTTTCACATACAGATATTAAAGGAAAAAATTCAAGCAAAAATCAGTTATGACTTTTAAGTGGCAGATAACCAGCAGGTCACCTTCTGAAAGCTGTTTTGACTTTGTGAGCCAGAAGGTCCTTATGGAGTACCAAGCGTCAGCTAAGATCCTTGAAAGGAACCAGGATGCTGCCCAAGGGGTGTTCCAAGGTCAATGATCCCTAATCAAGCAGCTGCCACAGAAAGCAGGATACCACTGTGAGCACAATAGCATGTGAAAACCACGTTGCTGAGGTCTACAGGTGCTCTGTGTATAAGGCAAGAAAACTGAATTGGGCCTAAGTATGCATACCAAGGCTAAATAGGATGATTTGTCCTGGGGAGCATGTGAGGCAAAGAATAACAGATCCACTGCAACCCAGATGGTTTTGGGACCATCTGGGGAGTGGGACCTGCAAAGGTAAACAATGCTTGGGTAACTGTGAGAGCCCTGAGGGTGCTAAAGGGGATTCCTGACCCTGAGCTCTCTCCTGTGGGCCCTGCAGCCCCACATCAGCTCATCCTGGGGCCATTGGCCCACTGACACTGGAGGTTGGTCTGTCTGCAGCCCCGTGACAGTGGTACCTGCAGCCTGGCTGGGAACTTTGTTGTCCTGAACTGTGGAGTCTCTTCCCAGTTTGACATTGGCTCTGCCCTGGTGCTGTTGACCTGCCTGGCAGTCACCAGAATGTCTGAACCCTGGTCTGATCCTGACTTCCCAGTCTGGTGTCAAACCTGCCTCCTCACAGACTCTCTTGGCAATCTGGACTCGAGGCTAGGTCCCCTTCACCCAATCTGCCCTTGCCTCTCCCTGCCATGTAGGATGTGCCTTAGGCAGAAAGGCTGCTCTGGCAGCCCAGGGATTCCCCTTGGCTCGGGGAGCAGCTGGCCCCTTGCTGTGCCGGGCAAGTAATTATACCTATATTTACTCTGTATCAGTAGCATCCCATTACCTGTGATTGACAGGTAATGACATAGGAAACACTAGATTTAGGTACATATATAGAAAAATTGGAAAAACTGGCAGGTGGTTTATTTGTTACGTGAGACATGGTGGTACAGGAAGCCAAAAAGGAAGGTCCAAAAATAGGGATAAAACAGGGAAGGAGGTATGAAGTCAGTTGATGGGGGGGGGGGGGGGGGGGAATGATGGTAGGAGTGCAGGTTTTTGCAGAGGTTGACCTACAGATCCAAACCCACGTGGAGAAACCACCTCTTGATCAACATACTGGACTGTAAACCAGGTCTGCTTTCAAAAGACTTGGTGTAGGGGCTCAGAACAAAGAGTGATGGGCCTCCACCCTCATATGAGACAGTTCAAATGTGAGTGAACATTGCATTTCCTTCACTGAGAAGTAGAATTTTGCCCTAAAACTATTTGTTAGCTTTAGATACATTTTACCTTTAGGATGTTGTATACTCTTTTCACTTAAAAAAAAAATAAAAATTTTTTTCCTTTGTCTTCCATGACTGCCCAGATCTTTTTATTCTAAGCTTTCTGGATCCTCTAAACCTTAGAATTTGCTCTAAGCATGTTTCCCATCCATACATTTAAAGGTATCGAGCAATTTCTTTTTTGTCTTTAAGAAAAAGAGGAGAGGGAGCTGAACTTGATACTCAGATTTTCAACTTAATACGTGTATTGCCAATCTGATTTAATACATGAAAGAATAAGACCACTTGTGCATGTGTTCAGTTTGGCTCTTTAGTGATGTTGTGAATGTCAGAATATCCATCAGAAATAAGTTTATGTCTAAAACTGATGTACATTCAGGGGGGAGGAAAATCATAAACAATTTATTTGAATGAAATTCATGGATTTCAGTTTTATCGTGGACTTTCCAAATAGTTTTTCAATGTGAATTTTATATATTTGGATTCTCTTACAGCTCATGCTTGTGGCAAATGACGGTCTGATCAGTGTCTATTCAGATAAAATCTTGCCACAGTTGATGTTAGATCTTACAGATTCTTTGTGAAGTTTGAACTTGATTATTACAAGTCCTATGAGGAGAGGCTGAGGGAGCTGGGGTTGTTCAGTCTGGAGAAGAGAAGGCTTAGAGGCGACCTCATCACTCTCTTCAACTACCTGAAGGGAGGTTATAACCAGGTGGGGGTTGGTCTCTTCTCCCAGGCAACCAACAATAGGACAAGGGGACATGGGCTCAAGCTCTGCCAGGGGAGGTTTAGGTTAGATGTTAGGAAGAAATTCTTTACAGAGAGGGTTATCAGGCATTGGAACGGCCTACCCAGAGAGCTGGTGGATTCACCATCCCTAGAGGTTTTTAAAAAGAGATTGGACGTGGCCCTTAGTGCCATGATATAGTAATTGGAGTTGGATCAGGGGTTGGACTTGATGATCTTGGAGGTCTTTTCCAACCCAATCTATTCCATGATTCTATGATTCTATGATTTTTATTTTTAATAATGAATATTATTACCTATGGTTGTTGAATAGTCAAAGGTAATCAAAGGTAAAAAGAAGTGGTTTTAGTTCCTAGGAAACAAGATTGCTGAGAAGTTGAAAATTTTTGTAATCACTTTAAACATACCAACTCCATATATGCTGAGTGGTGGCAAAGGAGCATTTTTAGATCGTTCTAAGAACACCTGAAAGAAAAATGAATTGCAATATTAGTTTATTTTTATTCTTTGCATAATCTAATTTTATATTTAATTCATTTTTCTCATAGCTTGTCCTCACTAATAATGTTAAATTATTGAAGATTTTTATTAGACCTGTTGTTAGCTCTTAAACCTAAAGTAAGAACATGACATATTCAAAAGAGAAATAGTAAAGCCTTGTTTGAAAACACACAGTCTATAAATGATCTTTCCCAGTTGTTTAATGTTTATTCAATACTGTTTTCTCTGCTGCTGTTCACACAACACATAAAAAATGAAACAACATTAATGTGAAGTTTTCAAGCCTAGCAAAACTGCTGGTTTATGTGAATTCTAATAGCCTACAGAATGTAGAAGACATTGAAAGTAATTTCTGAATTCACAGCCTATACCCTCCAGGGACAACTTGTATACATAATTCCTTATGCAAATATTTAAAGGTTTGTGTTATATCTTCCAGAATATATTTTCATTTCTGATTTTTCTTCTTTGCTTAGTTGCATTTTGAGTGCTGGATTCTGTAGGTGTGGGTAAAATTGAAAAAACAGGTCAAAAAATAAGAAGTGTTTGGTTGCTTCAATAGCATTGTTCTTGGAAGTGTTGGTCTAGGAACCTGACTTTCTAGGAGACAGAACAGTTTAAATAAATTTATGCTCAAAAAAGCAGTAGTTACAATTTCCATGAATGCATAAATTGCACATATTTTTGTGTTATTTTAACATAGAATTGTTGGTAAACTAATGAAGATGAGATAACCTCTTTTTTTAAAAAAGTATTCTCCCTACCTTCAGCACAAAGGCAAAGGAAATAAAACAAAGGAGTTGTTCTGTTTTCCTGTGAACTTTGGAGGACTTGTGCATTTCTTCTCTTTGGAGTTCCTCATTTCGCTTGCAGACTTCTGGTAACAATTTTACTTTAAGACAATGAAGACTGTTCTTCCAAAATTAGGAATTTTCTTCCTGAAAATTAGGGCACAAAATAAAAAGCTGTGTTGAAAGTATGTTTTTTTATAAGAAACTCCTCAATCAGTTTCTATGTTGTGTTTTTTCTGATGTTGTTGATGCTGAGAAGCTGACAGTGTGATGTCCACCAGACTCACAAAAATTCAAACAAAATCAAGCACAGTTGAGAATATGTATGCTCAGTTTAGTGAAGAGACTAACCAAGAATTAAAAGATTGAGCATCTTCCTAAATTCAGCTTTCAAGTGCAGGAATTCTATGCCTTGACCTGTCTTTCAGATTTTTATTTTTATTTTATTTTGTCTAGTGCATTTGTGCATCAGGGGTAGTAATAATTAAATATAAGGTAAAAATTCTCTCCAAAGAAATCCTACATGACTTTTAGTGTGATCTGAACCCTAAAAATAGTTCTTTTCAATAACAGCTTTAAAGCAAGTTTAGTTCACTAGGGTTTTATTGTAAAGGCAAAGACTGATTCATGCAAAGTGCAACAGTTATGTAAGATGAGAGAATTCCCACTGTAGCCATAATCCCCTCGTGAGTGACTTCTACTTGGAAGAGTTCCAGTCACAGGTCCCTGTTGGATAGGGAGCTGCATGACTTGGGTGACTGAGGTCATTTTAGAGAGATGTCCTGTTTCTAACATCACCCTGATGTCTTCTGGGATCTTTCTTCAGGTTTCCTGTACAAAAGTCATTTGATCCTTCCTTGGCTAGTCTCTGCTTGGAATTTAGGGAGTGTGTTTCCATTACAAAGCCCCAGATGCTGCAGCCACAAACAATCTTAAAATGTCCACTCTTTTTTCCCAAGCTGACTTCTTTCCAGATCCTATGAAATTTTGTTGAATTGCAGTGCCTGATCTCCTTCAAAAAGCCCCTTTACATGGTCAGTAGTTAATAACACACCCTAACTTTACAAACATTTTAGTCTATGGAAGCTCATTACTGTGATAATCCAGTTATTTCTTTTGCTATGAATATGGTATTTCTTATTTGGATAGTAGTTGAAAAGTGTTCTCTTCCCTAAGGTCATGAATTTCTGAAGGAATGAATGTATCACATAAGCACTTCAGATTTCCTCACCTAGGTATTCCACATTTCTTTGTGGTTCATCTCCTGTCTTGCAGTTGATACTCCTTGTCCAGTTGCCTTTTCCTTAGTCCTGAACTGTACGTCAGTACTGTTCAACAGGCCTTCTGTCCAAGTGACCTGCATCTACGCAGATCAAGTGGATATTTGTTGGTTCACCACTCAGGTTGAGAAGTGGAAAGAAGTTTTACTTGTGTTTTGAAATTTTTACTAAAAAACTCTCCCTTTTTTTTTACTAATATTATTACAAGCCTTATTGATCTCATTAGCTTGTTCATTTCAAGTATAACAAAGTTCCTTTAACTTTCTACCATCCTTTACAGTAGTGGTCAGCCAGGATATGCCTTTATTGGGTTCTCATATGTCTTTTTTCAATTATTCTAAAATTTTTAAATTTACTGGCTTAATCATCTTCCCAAAAATGCCTGTCACAGGCTTCTATTTCCTATGTATTGTGTTTGTTACCTTGGTCTTGTCTGATAGTGCTCTTTCCTTTTTAAATATTGTAGGGCTCTTTTATGGCTTATATTACCTCCATCTGTAACAGGGTGTTTTTCAGCACCTAATTTTAGATCTAGTTTTCTTTGCTGTTCTTTTCTTATACTCTAAGTGTATTCTCATCTGTCCATCCCTGTAAAATAGACAAAGGCAACAATTCTGCTGGAATTCTCCTTCATTTTGTGTTCTCTCAGGTCCCTGATTTTCCTACAGTGAATAGTAGAATTATTAGATACTAAAATTTAGTCATTTCATCCTCATTAAGTATTGACCCTGTCTAATATCTTAGTGCAGCTTTTTGTGAAGGTGCTTTACCATTTGATGCCACTGACGGAGCAGCTACAGACTTGGTGACATTAGGCTGGTTTGCTAAATGGCAAAACTAAAAGTATCCAAAAGTAGTAGAATAAATAGAAGAAAGATGCTTTTAAGAAATGGAAGAGAATATAGGATAAACCTGGTAAATTCTGATTTGTTTTTACAGTGGTTTTATGTTTTATTTGGGGGTAAAAAAGAAATAAATTTCATATTGTGCTGCATAATGTGGATGAGGAGTGAGTACTTTTCTGTGTTATGTTTGTGGTGTTACTCTGTATGCCGGTACACCTGTGATTTAGAAAAAGAAAATTTCTTCAAGATGAGTTGGTGCAATTTTGTTCCTGGAGAGTTAGCTAGTGCTTAAGTGTATGTAAATTATAGCAATCAAAATGCATGATTACTGAATCTTTGGAATAAACAAGTGGAATCAAGGCTAAAATCCATTTTTAAGAGGGGAGGTATATACAGTGTAGGGATTCCTTGTCACTTCCTTCACCCTTCTACTGGGTGAAAACCCACAATATATTGTTTTAATATTTTCCTCTGTGGCCAACACAATGTACACTTAATGACTAACTTGGTGATGTATTTTCCCAGGCTTAAAACAGCCAAGGTGCAAACTGCTTCATGGATACCAGGGACTATCTCTACTTGATAGATCAGGATTTAATCAGACAGCTCATGACCATCTATTTGTTCTACAGCCTGGATAAAGGTTATTGTATTGTTTTGTATATCTTGACTATAAAAGAATGCTGACATAAGGGCATGGAACAATTATTTTTTGCTTGTGAGAGTTCTGAGAAATGTGCTATGAGAAGTGCATAAAAGTGTATCAGA
Organism: Corapipo altera; assembly: GCF_003945725.1. Classification (NCBI taxonomy): domain Eukaryota; kingdom Metazoa; phylum Chordata; class Aves; order Passeriformes; family Pipridae; genus Corapipo; species Corapipo altera. Next base: position 6,845,423 of record NW_020884898.1, on the reverse strand, counting down.
ATCAACGTGAAAGTATCCATAGCAGCAGGATCACCACTTCATGCTGATTTGCCCCATCAAATACTCAACATTATTAATTCTTAATTTTAAATCGCCTAATTGTTGCTTCTGGCCATCCATTTCTGTTTTCTCCTGAACTGGAGTCTCTTGTCTGAAGCTCATTTTTTCTCTGCAGAGGTGTTTCTGTGTTGTTGTGTCTGTTTTGATTCTTGGGAACATAAACTTCATTATACCCTGCCTGTGAGATTAAATCACCTTATTTTTCTTAGTATTCTTACACGTGCATCTAAGCACTCCCATCTTCTTTTTTTAACTGCAGCATCTCACTAAAAATTCATTGAATTACATGTTCATTCAGACCTCCAGAGACAGTGTTTTCTGGAAGATTGTCCTCATTGTTAAATATTTTCCATCTTTTTCTATCATAGCATAACTTAGCTGTGCTTAGGCAGACTTTATTTCAAATAGCTTCTCTATGATAAGAAACAATTTTTTTTTCTGGTCATTACCAACAAACCAGCCATTTCACAAATCTTACTAGAAGTGTTTTATTCTTTAATTTTCTTCCAAGCTTTGATGAAACAGAGTTGTCACTGAGTGTGAAGCATGATACCTGTGATCTTGTCCTATGTTTTGCACAACACAGAGATACAAACCCAGGAATTCAGTTATGTGTTCATAGTTTCATAGGAGCCGTGTACTTGCCTCAGGGATTAAAAACAAGAACATAGTCTCTCTGTTGTTGCCAGAACTACTGAGGCAGCTGAATACTCTCTATGCATTCTTTTGCTTCTGTTTTACCAGGACCATGTGAAGTGTTAAATATGGGGCATGAAAATGGAGTTCACCATGGACATGGGTCTCTTGAGGCTACAAGCCACTGGAGTGGTGAGTTTACCAGTTTCTTTAACATGGAAATCTGTTACTTTCTGGGATTGTTGAATAGTGCAAAAGGTATTAATTGACTGTAAAGGAAAGTATATTTTTATGACAACTGGACTACAGAAATAGTAATGACTTATACAAGGTCTTCAAAGTTTCTAATTATGAAACCCACATAGAAAGATGTGTAATTTTTATAAGTAAAGGATGGACAAAACCTTAATGACCATCAAATGGCCGATAGCTGCCTGCTTAATGTCCTTCTATTTCTGTTTCTGCTTTAAAGCTACTGCACACCTGAGTGGCTGCTGGGGGCTTGTGGGGGGCACAGTTGTTTTAAATTCATAGGACTCCTTCCCCAGAAAAACACCTGTAGAAAAATGATGTTTAAAACTGCTCAGACATCAGGTCTCCTGGGAATATTCAAGCACACAACACCGAAGTGAATTTGAAATTTCATCACCATTCTTACTGTGATTGGAATAAATGACAAGGGAAGCGAGGTTTTCAATACCATCCTCTTCAGTGCATGAAGTTACACAAGCAGAAAGATCCCTTTTAAAGAGGTATAAAAGGATTCTAAAATTCCTCAATCTAAAGATAGGGATTGCTTACACATTAGTGAATTAAAGGGGGATGGTGGAGTGTTTAATTTGTCTTAATTTTTGTTTTGTTATATTTTGATATAGTTATGTAGACAGCTAAGGGAGGAGGGTGTTAAGAGTTGTTAGATCTGCTTTTTGTTCTGTGGATATGGCTGAGCTTTTGGCTAGCTCTAGACAATTGTAGTCCCTAATCGTGCCGATTGTAATTATGTTTAAAACTACCCAGCAAATAAAATGGCCATCTCATATTTTAAGGAATTATTTACAGAATCATCCAAAAATTTCAGACTTGCGTAAAGAGACCGTAAGAGCAGTATAAATGTGATGGTATGACAGATGTGCTTGGGTGAACTAAAGCTACTCTAATTTACTTATATGGATTTGCATTGTGAACTGAACACTGTGATCAGACAGTGTAAACAAGTTCTGACAGCAGCAGCTTCAGTCCTGCTGTGCTTTGCCTCTTTAGCCTCACTGTTTGACTTTGGGGAATCAGATATGCTCTGGTGCATCTCTCTTCCATCGTCAGATGTAAAATTAGTTAAAACTCAGCCTGATTCAATGTCACTATTTAAATAAGCATTATGGCTACCACAGTTATTGCTACCTGGCAATACTTGAATCAGTGGAATTGGTTTGGTTCATTATATGGCCACAGGCTCCTAGATAGTTTGCAGCAGTGGAGAGGACAGCTGGTAGTGACAGCATAGTTGGAAAGAACCTTCTGGCAAGCTCTGAACTAGGAATGATCTTCCCAATTTTTACCTGTGTGATTTCTTGTAACTACCCACTGATGATAAAGTTGTGATAAATCAGATTGCTTCTCCTCCTTTCTTTCTACTCTTCTGATTTGCCCAGTTAGCTGTATCCCATTCCCAGCTAAGTCAGTGGCAGTGTTCCCTTTGATTGCTCTAAGTCTCAGTTAGTATGTTTTTCTGAAAATATTTTTTGTATAAGAACATTAAGTCTCAAAATTCTGGTTTTGCAGTGATATTGGAAGTAAGTATTGCAATATGAGGTGCAGGATATCCTTCACTGGGTAGAAATGTCCAACTTTTCAACATTAAAGAACATGAAGATTTGTTCTTTAAGCTTATAGTAGTTCCCACCTGAAGTGCTGTGTTCACTTCTGAGCTCTTCACTGCAAGGAAGGGATAGATGTGCTGAGAGAGTCCATAGAGGGGCTGTTAACAAGATTAAGGGACTGAAGAATCTTTCATATGGGGAAAGGCTGAGAGATCTGGGACTGCTTAGCCTAGATAAGGCTCAAAGAGATCCTCTTAATGTGAATAAATACAGAGCATGAAGGAACAGACCCCAGTACCACTGACCAGTAAATTGTACATATCCCTAACAAGCAGATGTCATGTACTCAGAACCAATGGTGATGTATGTGTTTAGTCTGCCTGTTTTCTCAGCAGGAGAAACAGTGAAATGAATCATCAACTGAAGTCAAATTACAGGGTATAGTTGGACAACTTTTTATTCAACACTGAAAACCTGAGAGGAGTGGAAAGGGCAATAAATAAATGATGCTTTCTTGTCACTGTATCATAAAGATATCCATTCATATGGCTATCTCTGATCCTAATCTCACTATTTTTTTGGGGAGGCTGTGAACTAGTGGTGAATGGGATTTGTGCAAAAGTGTCTTTCCACTGGTTAAACAATGGTTGGGGTTCTGTCCAGGGCATGGCCAGAGGGGATATGTTCTCCCAAGTTGCCAGCAGGTTAGTGATACTTGCTTGGAATTAAATGAGATCTGATGATTCCTCATGCCAAGAAAAAATTGTGAAGTTACTTGAAATCTAAAGAATCCTTGTGTTTTAAGAAATCTCTAATTTTTTTTGTAGATAAATGGTCCCTGGTTAGGTGGAGTAATTTTCATGCTAACCTACTAATCATTAGTATTCTTAGTACCCTGAGTTTCACTTGTGTTTATGAGTGCTTTACACTTTACTAATATTTCTTGTGGTTGTCTATTTTCCCCATGATTTTCATTATCTTTTTTATAACCTGGTGAAGCTTGGTGTGGTTTTCTAGTTCTTGTGTTATTAATAACCTTTGATTTTTTAACTCCTTGACAAATCAGTACAGGAAGTACAAAGGAATCCTCTGTTCTCAATGTGTATTTGCAAAAAGCAAGCTAGGTTGATTTGTTTTTTTTCCTTTGTCTGTCCCAAGATAAAATGGGTAGAATGTGTCCATATCTCCAGCACGTTCTGAGGACAGGCTGTACACAGGATTATTTTAGGAGACTGTCATTAATATTTCCATTCCATGTGCCTCAGAAAAAAGTGCTGGAGGTAAATCTGCAGTTAGAAGTCATGGGAGAACTCCTGACCCAACTCTAGGGTTACAGTATCGTGAATAAAGGGCATTAGCTTAAATCAAATTTTAAACTCACGTTGTTATTTAACAATAAAATGGTTTCAATTGGAAGGGCCTTGAAAGATCATCTCATTCCATTCCGCCTACCATGGACAAGGACACCTTTCACTAAAACAAGTTGCTCAGAACTACATCCAGCCTGGCCTTGAAAACTTCCTGGGATGGAGCATCCACAATTTCGCTGGGCAACCTGTTCCAGTGTCTCACCACCCTCACAGTAAAGAATTTATTCTGAATTTCTAAACCTACTCTCTCTCAGTTTGAAGCCATTTCCCCTTGTCCTTTTGCTACATGTAAATAGTCTCTCTCCATCTTTCCTGTGGGCTCCCTTCAGGTACTGGAAGGCCACAATTAGGTCACCCTGAAGCCTTCTCCTCTCCAGGCAGAACAACCCCAATTCTCTCAGCCTTTCCTCACAGGAGAGGTGCTTCATCCCTCTAACCAATTTGGTGGCCCTCCTCTGGACTTGTTGCATATGTTTATATGTATTTAATTATATCTGTATTTTCCTATATTGGTAATTTTTTACCCTGTACAAAATAACTCATAGTTTATTCTGCCGTTGGCTCTTAATGACTGACTAATCTTTCCTCAACAAATTACAGTTGATGCTAGACTAAAGAGGATGATCAAATAGTATTCAAACCTGGGAGGAGAATGCTAGGAGATGAAATATGTTTGCAAACTAATAATTCATATGCACAAGGTAAAGTCATACTAGGAAAGCAAGAAATTTAGCACAGTTGTCTACCTATGTTATAAAAATGAAATACAAGTTCTTGGTTGTGTGACTAAACAAGCACATTTATTCCCAAGGAAAGTGGAGGAGTGTGTCATAAAAGCCAGATTTGCTTCTCATCCACTAGAAATAAGGGAGCGTAGCTTTCAATAGAAAAAAGGTTCAGCTTTTATTTAAGGATGGTTGAAAAGAGAAATGCAATTTTCATGCATATTAAGGGAATTATAAAACTAATTATGTATGAAAATTAAAATAATTGAAAATAAATCAGAATCAATTGACAACTGCCACTCTTTCTAATTTACTTTCTTGTGTCTAGCAATTGTAAGTACTGAATGCAATGGGTAAAATGCAGTTTCATTTCACAGCACTGTCTGAGCAGACTCCCACCAGAAAAATACAGCATAGCAGTCATGAATGCCCTTTCTCAGCTCATTCATCAGGGCACTGTCTGATTATCTGGACTTGAATTTTATGCAGCATTTCCATTTGGGGGGAAGAAAACCCCAAAACAACAGCCTCCCTAAATTCTTTTCAAGTTGCTATATCTTTGTTTTCTAGTTGCAATTTTGCTGACCTGGAATGGAAGAAAAATGTAGAGGCGACATTTGTGTCACGTAATTGGTGTCATTAGCAATTTCTTCACCATGAATGAAAAAGTAATAGCAAGTCTTGGATAGTACAATCCTCCTGGGAAGAAGGGAATAAATTGAGATTACAGTACTGTTTCTTTCTAGGCAGGACCAATCAAGATTCAAACCATCTGACTATGAACAGCTGGTTCTGAAAAAGCAGAATCTTTTCTTTTGGAGAGGAGGAGCTGATGTGGAACTGCATCTCACAGGTACATAAACATAAGTCTTGTCAGAAAGGACAAAACACATGTTAAACCTGTTCATGGTGAAAGCAGACATGAACCAGATATTTCTGAGGACTACCCACCCTTCTCAAGTGCCTAAGGGGAAGAGCTTGTGGATGACTGTAGTGCTTCAAAATCAAGTGAAAGATCTTGAATGACTAGCCAGTGTAAAAATGTTGGGTGCCTAGGAAAGCTCTTGGATCTGAAATGACCCACACAAATTCAAAATGGTCTGTTTTTATAATGCCAACGTGCATTCTGCTGGAGTAGAGAATAATAAACCAAGGGTATCGGCTCCTATCAGCTTTGAAATTATTTTGAATATTAATTTTTAAATGATTTGAGGCTCTTCTTGCAGTGTGCATACTAATTTAAATATGACATTTCGGCAAGAGATGTGCTAAACCAACTGAAGTTCACAAATTACAGAACTCCTTCCTCTATAAAGGCCATTATTTAATGTGATAGACAAAAGGTATCTGAAGGACATATACCTTCAGATAATGACACTGTAGAGAGTGTTTTGAGATCCTTTCTTGAAGAGCTGGGTCATATTATCAGTGCTAGTCAGGTTAGTTTAAAACACCAGTGGGTGCTGGGTAATTTGATATTCACACAGAAAAAGCAACTGAACAACTGAGAAGTGGTTTAGTTAACTTGCAAGTCTAGAGTTGTGTTGAGAATGAAGCTCAAAATTCTGGTTGCCCTTAGAAATGATCACATTCTTTAGGAAAGAGGATTCAGAAATCCTCTCTTGCTCATGGAAGCCTATGGCTCCATGATCTGCTCCATAGTCTTCCCAGGACTGGGAAGCTGGACTTGATAAAGCTTCTTAACTTAGAGTGTAGCCTTTGTCTATTTCTGGTCATTGTGAACCACCCACAGTCATCACAATTTATCAGAGATTACACAATTGCCTCAAAGTTGATGGCAGCTCAGCACTTTCAGGTATATTCTCTCTGGATCTCCAGACTTGTGTATGATAAATTTAGTTTAGGAGTCCTTGATTCTTTTCTGCGGTGGGTAATACTTCTCTTCCATAGGTTTTACTATCACCAGGGACCTGGGAGACCTGAGAACAAACCCTGTTAGAAATGACTGAGGTACTTTTCCAGCCTTTTCCATACCTTTTTCATTCAGTAGCAGATACACGTCATCTTAATTTTTGTGCTGATTTCTTTATAGAAGCTTTTATTCTCTTTCATGCCCCTCACTTGTTTGAAGTTGAGCTTCCATTTGACTGGCTGCATTCCATTTGTTGTGTCATGCCTGGGTGATGCTTCTGTGCTCCTCCCAAGGAGCCTGTTCCCATTTCCACCACCTGGAGACCTTTTTTTTGTTTTGTTGGTTTTTCTGTTTGTTTTGGTTGGGGGGTTTTGTTTTGGGGTTTTTTTTGTTTTGGTTTTTATTTACATTTGAGCTTGGATAGGAGTTTCTCATTTAGCCAAGCCATGTCTGCTTACTCTTTTGCACATCAGAGGGACTATTAATGTGTTTTTAAACTTTATTGCTGGCCTACTTGCCCTACAATACATCCCTCTGAATCAGACAACTGAAAAAGCCAAAGTCTGACATCTGCAAAACTAGACTCTTTATTTTGCTACTTGTCTTACTTTCATATTTTTAAACTTTACTATCTCATTACAGGCAAGCCTGACATTGACTATCAGTGACTGCTTACTTATTTATGAGTAGCAGATCCTGCACAGCAGCCTCTCTAGTAGCTGCAGCAAAAAATTGTCCCCAACACACCCTAGAAATTTGGATTATTGGTGTTATGCTTCACTGCCTTTCCAGATGATGCTGAGGTGTTAAATTCCTCCATGAGAACCAAGGTCTGTAACTGTGCCTTAAAGAAGCTTATTTTTTCACTTTCTCTTCCTGACTGAGTTTCCTGTAGGAGCAATCCACCAGCATGTCCATTCTTTTTGGACGTCCTTACACTCTCAGCCTGTCCTTTCAGCCAACTTTTTCCCTCTTGACTAGAGATGACTATGGTGGAGAGTCATCTGCATAGAGCACATTATCCCCCTCTTTCATCTTTCCTGGAAAGTCTGTGCCCATCCATTGCAGTGCTCCATTCCTGTGAACAGTTCTCCTATGGCTCCATAATAATCCCATTACATTACAGCTCTGCAACAATGCATGAACATCTAATTCCCTCTGTTTGTCAACTACTGTGTATCTTTTACTGGATTTGATACACATACAGAGCCTAGTTGTTTCTAGGAATTTTTGTTTCTGTTTTAATTTGAGACAGAGTGACTCTATCTTGAATTTCTGTTTTTAACAGACCTCAAAAAAAAAAAAAAAATGCAGTGGACTGATGTGAAGAAAGATGATGGGGGAAAAGTATTCCTACTTACTGTAAAAAGAAGCATATTGTGCTTATGGAAATGGTACAGAACTGAGTAGAAGAAAACCATCTAGAGAATAAGAAACTTAGACTCCTTCTCTAGGGTTTACAGTTCTTATAGTACTGAAAGGTGAGTGATAGCACTATTGTGGGTGCATGAACTGAGATTCATCTAATTTATTTTAAAATACTTACATTTGAGCTGCCATTATTTTCCCTTGGACAACATCAAGCAGAAGATATGTGCTTTGTGAGTTGAGGGTAGTTTGAGTGTCTGGCACACTCACAATGCTGGTTTCTTTCTGTTGACTGCATAAAGAACTTCTAGCAAAATGCAGAATAGCTACCTCAGATGTGGGGCTTTACATGTCAGTATCCAGAGTTCAGACAGATGCATCATCCTTCATGATTTTTTAAAAATCCAGCTTCTCAAATGAATGATAAAGTAAAAGTCTTGCCCTGCTTCAAATAAATGCTCAAAAAACACAGTGAAAGAAGACTGGTGCCAAAATACTTCTTAAAAACATATTATTTTTAGAATGATATAATGATTTGTTTTTAAAGTTTTGTTTTTCTGAATTTTGAAGATTCAAAGTTGGTGAATTGCTGTACCTGAGGCAGGTGCTTTACAGACAGCTGCCTGGTTAAATATATGCACTCTGAGCATTTTGCTTTTGATTAGCAAATTGGGAACCATAATTGCTTTTTCTTACTTTGCATAATTTTTCATACCTCAGATATCTTAGATTATATCTTACATCTACTAGAGAATAAAGTTTTTTGTTGAGTTGTTACACATATTTAGTAAATTTTTGGGAAGCAACTTTGTTTTCTGTTTGTTTGAAAAACAATATATCACATGCAGAAAACTTAACCAAAATGTCAGTCCCTTAAATTCAGTTGCTCAAAAGATGAAGGTAAAGGGTGGATCCTGATTCAAATGCTAATGTGCCAATTAAAAAAAAAATCATTTAAATTAGGTGTCATTAGTTGTTAAGTGGCAAGAGTCTATTAAGATCATTTGGTCTGGCCACCAATAAGTTTGCTGTCCTCATCCTCTCGTCCTTCTGACCATGATATCTTCAAGAAAAAAAAATGTGAAGTCTCTGTTTGATGACAAAAGAGATTATATAGATTAAATCACTTAGTGGTTGGTGAAAAAAGAACGTGAAAGGTCAGGTCTCCCTATACATTTCTTCATTCTTGATTTCAGAGCAAAATCATTTTATGTCTTCTGTTGTTCTTTTTAAGATGAAAACTGAAAAATAGTTTACATAGGACTATTATTTGCTTAATGTATCTCTACTTTATGAAAGGTACATAATAGCTGATAAGTATCCTCTTTATTTTTTCTATTAAGAAGTGTTGAGATCTAATAGCTACATCCCCAAATATGAAATTACTTTCAACTATGAGGGAAAATGAATATGTTGATGAAAACTCACAAGATATCTCCAGTACTATACACTTGTTGGCTTTGTCGCTCATTCACAACTTCTGCCTCCAGAAAATGAGAACAGTGTTATGTACAAAGGGACAAGGTATAAAAAAATGATAAGGCTACCGATTTGCTGGTACTGCCAATAGCCACAGAAAGTAGCAGTAGACTCAGTACTAAGATTTGTTCCATATGGTATAAGAATGACAGGAAATTCACAATTTAAAAAATTCCTCAGCACTAACACTTAGGAATTTCAGAGAAAAACAGTGCATGGAGCAGTTCAAATATTTACACAAATCTGAATCGAAGAAAAATGAGTGGATGTTACCATTGATGCAATAGGTGATGGCTGACTGTCGAGCACAGCAGCTCTTATGATTTCATTTAAAAATGAACTGTACAATGAGTTGGTTATCGGTACATGCTGAGTGAACTTTAGCAAAGTGATAGATTTCATTCCAGTCATTACAATCAACACAGATCCTGAAGTGTCATGCCAGTGCTTATATTTTTTTGAAGATAATTATTGGTTTGAATTGCAAAAAGAGTATTTACGTACCTTCATCTTTTTCAGATACCATTTTCTCACCTTTTTACCTCTTTTGGGTTCCTCTTGCAGCTGCATATTTGTAATTTCCAATTTCTCTCTTCTCAGTCCTTTGTACTGTTGATAGTTCATAGACTTTGTGACATAATCTTGTATATATTGATTACAAGAGGAAATTATTCAAAGAGAGTAAAACCTGAAAGGTCACATTTTGAGTCCTGTATCAGTCGTCCTCCATCTGATACACTGCCCTTACGAAAGCAGAGAGTGTTGTTATTTTTTCAATGTGCTAACACACCAAGACTTGAGTATCTGGATGATTTGCTAATTTTTGAATATTACAACCCCAGAGTTAATTCAAGTCATTGCCCATATTTTCTTCAGAAAATCCTCGTCTGGACACTTGAAAAAGAGATTAGTTCTACTCCAGCCATATGCCTTTTCTGTTTCATTTTCCAGAGGTTTTTAAAATTTTGATGTTTAATGTTTTGCATAGTTGATCTTGATATACAAAAGACATTTAAGATTGGGGTTTTTTTCATGCTTTTCTGTAAGGGAAAAAATAGTATTTTTACCTCCATGCAAATGCTGCCTGTACAAATGTCAAAGTTCAACAGTTACTGAGCTGCCAAATCAAAGAGAATTCTGCAACTGGGTCTGAAAAGAGCCCTTTGAAATGGGAATCAAATGAACTTCTGAATATTGCATGCCACTCAGTAATAACAAAAATTCATAGCAGAAAATGTCACTGAGCAGCAAAAACTGATGTTTTTGTAGAGATACAGGCACATATTTTCCCCAGACATTATTAGTTGCTGGTATTTCTAAACCAGGCTAATGAGCACTTTAAGAAGGAGTCAAATAAGTTCTTAGTTTTCAAAGGTTTTCATCAAAGATCTGATCAGTTGAAAAAGACAGTTTGAGCCCTGTCTTTATTCCAGGATGCACAATCAAAATGACACTTTAAATTTGCATTTAAAAAAACCATTGCATACCTTAAAAGTCGCCTTGGTAAGTCTGTTCCTCTTGCATGTAAAAGCAGATTTGCCTCAAATTTTTTTTCTGTATTTTTTCAAGCTGAGGAGAGTTGCAGAGACACCATATTCCTCTATTAATTTGTGGGACCACACCAGAAGTACTCACAGAGAACAAAGATTTTCTGTTATCAAAAGGGGCTAAATTTATTTTTAAAACTGAACACCATTTTTCTATGCGCAGGCAACATATCACAGCATTTTTGGTGGTTCTAGCTAATAAGACTATGATAATTCTTTCTATTACTTATTTTTCCATTGAAAATAATTGTGATTTCAGCCAACCCCCCCAGTATATAAAGCTTTTACTGTACTGAAACATAGCTTATTCTAGTAGTCTGAAAATGGGATGTGTCCCTCTAGTTCTCTTTGAACTTATTAAAGCAAGAAATTATTTCATTTTCTCATATTCTTATAATATCTATGGATTGATATGGGGTGAAAAGAACCAAAAGCACATTTGTAAAAGTACACAAATCTGTGCTTCTTTCTTCCTCCTAAATGCCCAGAGGATGATTGAACAGTGCCTTGACTGAGAACAGTGTACAGAGGATGACTCATCACATAGTCTGACCTTGAATAAATGGAAAACGTTTTCATTTTGTGCTTCTTTCCAGCCTGTTTCACGTGCTTATGGTGCACCAGGAGGTGTTCCAGGCACTCTCAGTTTAGTGTGAATAAAAGGCTTTTTAAGTTGAGCAGGAGTAAACTGGGAGTTGAGCAAAACCACAGACGTGCAAATAGGTTGATTGCTTTTATCCAATGAGTTGAATTTGTAAGAATCAATGTGCAGGCTAAAGAGAAACTGCTGTTTGCAGTGTAAAAACAGGGTTACATTTTATTGCTCTTACAGAAACTAAAACTATGCTGGATATTCTTCAGCACCCTCTACTGGTTTTGTAATTATTTACACAAATACGGCATTCCTGAAGGAAACCTTGAGCAAGCAAATAAGAAAAGGAACAAAAAAGAATGCTTTTTTTTTTCTATCCAGATTTCAATAATAAATTCATTCAAGTTTCTGCTTTTACCACCACATAGTTCTCTACCTGTGTCTTTTCAGTGCCTTCAAAGTAGAGCTTTATCCAGGTGATTTAAGCCACGTCCTTGAGGAGCCTGTTTCTCTGTATAGTTTTACCAAGCACTTGCCCCTGCATGTTAAGCCAGGACCTGTTAAGGCAAAAAACGCAGTTCTCTCTAGGTCAGTAATACTGCTGTATAAGGTTAGGAATCAGAGTTATGCTGCAAATGCAAGCAGGCTGAGCTCCACATCAAAACAAAAGGTGATGGGACTAAGGTAAGAGCTGCAGGGCACCTGCTGCTTTTGGTAACACTATTCCTAGGAAATCAAGCACAGGGAAGTTCAGGGAAGCTCTAGAAAAGCCAGGTGGCAAAAAAAAAACCTGTCCAGTCTCACATTTTCCACTGAGAAGATTTGTATGCTGTACTTTTTATATTTTTAAACAATATAGTTTTATTTTTTACCTGAGAAAATCCACATAACCTTTGTCGTGCTGTGTCTGAAAAGCCTAATAATGGAATACCAATACTCTGAATGAAGCCCTAACTAGAGTGGAAAATATTTGCTCAGTTGAGTCTGAGAAAAAAAATTTCATATACAAAATGTGCTGCTGCAAAGAATTTTAGAAAATCAGACTGCAAAGATTATAGAAAGTCAGACTGGCAAGATTTTAAGAATTCAGAAGGCAGCTGACTGAGATTCAGGGTTTGGAATGCCACTGATCTATGGAATTTTCCCCTTTGCATGTTTCTGGCCCATTTTAGAGTAAGGTGTCACACATTGGAAGGTATTACAGAGAGTGATAAAATATTACTTTGCTCTAGCCACAGATGGATGTGTTCATCTATCTACAAGGACATTTTATCAGGAGAAGATCCTCAAGTCAGAGTATGAAACCTTTCTCATTAAACCAACAGAAATTATTTCTGCAAAATAAAAATGAGTGAATTTCACCTAAAACATAAGGAGTTTTTAGTTTCCTTGATTAAGATCTCTACACCTAAGCATGCATTTCAAATCACTGTAACATTATTGCTGTATTTTAGCACTTATTTGACAGGTGACACATAGTTTAAGTAAGGCAAAAATGTCTTAGAGTAACTTGTATATAATATAACAAAAAATAAAACCAAACTCTCTATTAAATAAAGTGTAGGAAATCAGTCTGCTTTAATATGGGATGATGAGACTTAATACTAGAATTCTAGTATAGTGGTTATGTAAAGAGTGAATTGCTCATCATAAAGATTAAATCTTCATTGTGCTGTGGCAAGTGGCAATGAACTGGCAATCCATCTGTTCTTGCTCTCTTCAAATATTAGAATTTATTACTGCAGAAAAAAAAAAACTGCTAATTTTTGAACCAACCACCTGTAAAGAACAAGTCATTGCACAGATAAGATGTGGTCCCCCCGCCCCCATCTGCACCTTCAGCTAACTTCATTCCCTCAATTTGAATGAGAGCATATTTCAAGTGGAAAGCAATTATATGGCTCTGTGCCTTGTATAACCTGTTAAAACCAGTAATTTACTGGCATAAAATTAATTCTGTGCTCAGTTTACAGATCTAACTAACTTAGAGTAAGAACATTTCTCTCTTCAAAATATAAAACTACTAGAGGCTTGCTTGGATGGGTTTACTATTTACATTGTGCTTTCATTGAATATTGGTGCTAAAACAGATTTGTCTACAGCTGATACGGCAATACCATTATGTATTGACAGTGTAACAATGCCATTTATTTTTCTACAGGCTTATTTGTACAAGATGACTTCCTCTGTTCTATATGTGTCTTATTCCTTCTATCTGGATGGAGCCAGGAGTAGAAGTTCTGCTCTGGAAGAGAGGAATTGAACAGTGATAATGCACTCCTCTGCTGTTTCAAGCTTTAGTTAGTAGTTATTTCTTTTCTTTCTCCAAGGTACTCTGTTGTGATTGTAAATACTTGGCCAACTCCCTTTGTCATTTGAGAAGATCCCAGACCATCTTTTTCTGCAATACAGCACCCCTGTAGAGTAGCTTTTTTTTGGCTGTGTTGAAGATGTGGGCTTTGCATTTGTCAAAGAACAGTGAATTGCATTCCAAGCAACATTGTTCAAAGCAGAAGGAACTTGCAATGTTGTCTTCATATTTAATTGAACCTTCACCTTTGTATCTCCTTTCAGAAATAATGAACACCTCAGTCACTTTTTTTAGCAATGCAACCTGTAGTTCAGGGAACGTGTCTTGCTCTTCTGGTAAAAACTTGGGCTTTTGGATGAATCCTTAAGAAGGCCATCAAAAGTTATCATAGAATAGTTTGGGTTGGAAGAGACTTAAAGACCATCTTGTTCCAATCCACTGCCATGGGCAGGGACACTTTCACTAGACCAAGTTGCTCAGAGCCCCATCCGTCCTGGCCTTGAACCCTTCCAGGGATAGGGCAACCACAGCTTCTCTGGGAAAGAGAAGCCAGTGTGTGCCAGTGCCTCACCACCCTCACAGGGAAGAATTTCTTTCTAATATCTAATCTAGCCATACTCTCTTTCAGTTTGAAGCCATTCCCCCTTGTTTTGTCGCTAGAGGCCCTTGTAAATAGTCTTTCTTCATCTTTCTTGTAGGCTCCCTTGAGGTGCTGGAAGGCTGCAATTAGGTCACCCCAAAGCCTTCTCTTTCCTAGGCTGAACAATCCCAATTCTCTCAGTCTTTCTTCATAGCAGAGGTGCTCCATCGCACTAATCGTCTTTGTGGCTCCTCTGGACTCACTTTAACAGACTGATGTCCTTCCTATCACATCTGAGTAATCTCACCTTGGGAGGCACTGAGGTTTACCAGCAGAACAGTTATGTTATGTGCCAGCATATTCATTAAAGCTTCTTATGATGGAAAAAAAGCCTAGTATTTAAAGCTGGATGTAAATGGCCACCAGTAGATTTAAGAGATGATGTTTCTCAGGTGAAATGGCTTTTTCAGAGTTGGAGAACACTAAGGAGGGGCTTTGACCTTCTGACGAGATAGTATAAAGGCTCCAGAATCAAAGAATCATAGAAGAAAAAAATGGTTTCATTTGGAAGGGACTTCAAATATTATCCAGTTCCAACTCCCCTGCAATGGATAGGGACACCTTTCACTAGACCGGGTTGCTCAGAGCTCCATCCAACCTGGTCTTCATGGAAAGTTAAAAAACAGGGTGAATCATTATAACATTTGGGGGTTTTTTTCACTAGCCTCCTTGATTTTATACGAAAAGAAAAGGTTTTAATAAGTTCATTGTTAAACTCTTGCATCCTTTGCACTGGCTATTGCTTTCTCTTTAGAGGTGTTAAAGGGTTCAGCCATTCAGATGACTGGAGCTGTAGATACAAGGGAGGATGTCAGACAAAGAATGTGCACCTCAGAAATGGATAAAAAACAGAGATAGGGTCTGAATAATACTTTATCTAAGCAGATTAAGAAGCAGGTGGTATCCCCTTTGATTTCATACAGCAAACTGGAGATCTTTTCTATGAATCTAAGCAAGGTTTCCTGATCTGAAATATGCTTTTAGTCTAGCTGACTACTTTAACTACTTCTTTATTAGAAAAATGGAGCTGTGAATATTTATCTGTTCTCTTATGTGGGAAAACATGAGAGTTGCTTACCCAGGAATATTTATGAAGTTCAGACACTCTATCAGAAGTAGTTCAGGATAAGCACAGATGGTAAATTCGTTACTCAAAACTGATGAATCCCCATTTTATTTTCAGGGATGTCAATAAGGAGCCAACAGTTTCTTGAGGTGATCTTGTTAATTTTGTATTCAGGTTTTACGATTTATCTTCCAGGCTCTAAAGAGCAATTAAATTCACCTATGCTAATCAAAAGACTTAATGAGTATCATAAGTTTTACTGATAATGCTGCTCTTTTCTTCTTTAGGTAGCTTCCTTCACTGGCAGTGCTATAGACTTTAAGCACTTAAATGTCACAAGTTCAGAATGGCTGGGGTCACTAAAATAAGAAGTCCATGGAACTACTGAAGCAAGTCCAGAGGAGGCCACAGAGTTGCAAAGGGGACTAAGAGTACCTCTCCTATGAAGACAGGATGAGAAAGCTGGGGCTGTTGAGCCTGGAGAAGAGAAGGTTGTGTGGAGACCTCAGAGCAACCTTGCAGTCTGTGATGGGGCCTCCAGGGAAGCCAGAGAGGGACTCTTCATCAGGAACTTGAGAATTTTCCCAGCGCGTTTCTGATCTAACTGTGAGGCTCCAAAAGAAGCAGCAGGGCTGGAGTTGGTTTGTGACCTGCATTATGAACGTGGAAAACCATCGATGGCTGGTGAGGAGACGGGTGTGTGATGCTTGTGTGCAGCCCACAGAGAACAACAGCGGAACACCAGCCTCAGACCTCCATCTCAACATGCCCCGGCCATGTGCACTCACAGCCCAGCAACCTCCCGTGTCCAGGGCTCATCCCCAGCACTGTGAGCAGCAGGGTGGGGGGGGACTCTGCTGCTCTGTTCCGCTCTCAGGAGACCCCGCCTGCAGTGCTGCCCCCAGCAGTGGGTCCTCAACATAAGAAGTCCATGGAACTGTTGGAGCAAGTCCAGAGGAGGTCACAAAGTTGCAAAGGGGACTAGAGCAACTCCCCTGTGGAGACAGGCTAAGAAAGTTGGGGCTCTTCCCAAACCTGGAGTGGATGGTGTGGAGACCTCAGAGCAACCTTCCAGTCTGTGAAGGGACCTCCAAGGAAGCCAAAGAGAGACTCTTCATCAGGAACTGTAGTCACAGGACAAAGGGGGATGGGTTCAGACTGAAAGAGGGTAGGGTTAGACTGGATGTTAGGAAAATAGTCTTTATTGGGGGGTGGTGAGGCAGTGGCACAGGTTGTCCAGAGAGGCTGTGGATGCCCCATCCCAGGCAACATTCAAGGCTCAGTTGGACGGGGCCCGGAGCAACCTGGTCTGATGGAAGGCTGGTCAGGTTGGAAGGAGATGATTTTTAGGATCCCTTCCAAGCCCAACCATCCCATGATTCCATCATTCCGTGGTCCCCATCACGCACACTGGAGTGGCCCTGGGCCTCCTGTGACATCACAGCTCCCAGAGCCCGTATTCCAGCTGGAACTGCGAGTGCCCGGCGATGAGCACAGCACAGCCACTCGCCTGCTGCCAGCGCTGCCTTTGGCTGTGCCAGCGCGCCCTCGTCAGCTGCCCCTGCTACGCCCACCAGTCCTGAACTCCACCTGCTGTCTGGAGTTTGGCATCCACTCCTGCAGGATGGGCACCCTTGTCCCAGAGAAGGTACACTGCTATTCCATGGAGCTGGGCCCCCACAGCTGCCCGAGTGAGATGGAGAATTGTGGGGATGGTGTGGGACAGAGACCCCTCTCTGAGGTTGTGCCACCTGATGCAGGCTGAGAGAGACACGGAAGAGGAGATGGAAGTTGACGTGGTAGTGGCTATAGAAGAGATGATGGAGGTCGACTTAGAAGATGTTGTGGAGGAGATGGAGATAGATTTGGAAGAGGATCTGGAGGAGATGGATGTCGATCAGCACGATGAGGAGGAGGAGATGATTTTGGGATGAGGACAGACCCTCCAGCAGCAGGACAGGCATGTTTGCCCTATTCCCTGCCCACAGAGAGAGTGGGTCTCTTGCTGCCAGGCTGGGGCAAGGCTGTGCTGGGTGACCTCCCTCAGGGACACAGTGCCACATCCCTGGATTCTGGTGGCACAGCCACCACTCCTACCCTGCCCTGTGCCTGCTTTGGGCCACATGACCCCTGTCCCACCGCCTGGGGCTCGACTCCCATCCGCAGCCAGGCTCAGTCCTGGCGGCAGAGGCCCCCTCTGCCCAGCGGCTCCCAGGCTGGTGGCACGTGGAACACCCAGCAGGGCCTGACTGGAGTGACTGTTCCCTTGCTTTTCTTCCAGGACTGATGGACATGCCGGAGAGGAAATTGACCCCTGTACATATGTTTTAGTTGTTGTTGTTTCATTTTCCTCCTGTAAATACGTTGGATAGACTTTTTGCTATTAGATAAGTTGAATTGTAAATATGTTTTGTAGGTTGTTGTTTTTAATAAAGATTCTTATAATGTAAATACGTTCTGTAGTTTGTTGGTTTTGCTGCTCTTCTGTAAATAAATACTCTTTGTTTTTCACACCCCAGCTTTTTTTGTATTTGCTTTGGGCCCTTGCAGTGTTTGCAGCATTGTGGTTTCCACCTGCTCCGGGTTCCCGGGGCTGGAGGTGTCTGGGGGTGCTGGCACGGCCCCCCGGGAGTGTCTGGGGGGACCTGTGCACAGAGGGGTCCCACTTGCGGAGGTCCCGCACTGGGCACTCCTGGTGTTCATGGGCTGCTGCAGAGCAGTGTCCCCAAGAGCAAAGCTGTCACCAGCGGAGAGGGGAGTCTGACATGACCGGCCCCTGCAGCAGTGCCACCAAAGCAGGCAGGAAACCTCCTGCTCCCCTTCCTGCTAGAGCCAAGGGGACTCCTGGGGCGAGAGCCGGGATCAGGCCACAGGGATGCAAAACTCCAGTTGATTTCCCGAAGACCATGACAGTCTTGAGAAGTGCTACAGTCAGGATCTGGGGAGAAGCTTTTGGAGTTGGAATGGCTGATGTTTAAGGCTTTGAACCTCCAAGCGCTCTGGGCTTTGCTTCCCATCCTCATGGCACTACCCCATGCCCTTCAAGACACTCAAGCCAAGCAAAACAATCCTTCCACTGCCCGGATCCCTGCTGCTGGCAGTGGGCACTAGGCCATGTCCCCCACTCTTGGTGATGTGTGGAGGGGGCAGCACAGGCTGTGGGGGGGAGGTGGTGGGGTCTTTTCTGTGAGGGTGCTGGTGCCGGGGTGCCAAGGGCCCCATGGGAGCAGGGTGCCTGGAGGTGGGTGCAGGGTGTGGGAGCTGTGGGTGCTGCAGAGAGTCCCAGGGGGATGCCATGCTGGGAGGTGCAGGGCTGTGGCATCCCAGGGCTGTGGGGTGCAGAGGCTGGGCTCCCAGGGGTGCTGATGCCACTCCACAGCAAGGTTGTGGCCCCAGAGGTCCCCGAGCTCAGCCCCTTCCCAGGCAAGTGTCCCCTAAATCCCCCAGTATGGAAGGCACCTGTGGGGAAAAGGAGAAATTGCTTCTTTGGAGACAGCAGCTACGAAGGACACTGGCTGAGGCAACAGCAGATGAGAATATGCTGTGAAGTGTTACATTGCGACCATATCAGAACAGAGACTGTTAACCAAACGAGACTGTTAGAAACTGTTAATGCATGCACTGAATTTATTGTACCCCTGGTTTTACCGAGTTTTACAGCATTTTTCTCCTCACGTTTATCCCCTATTTTCTCATTGGTCAAGATTTGCTGCAATTCAGGTGTTTCCCTTTTTGGTCCCTGTTTAGTGCCATGTTCCCTCCTTCCTGCCCTAATTGGTTATGACCTCTGTCAGTCCCGTGCTCCTCCCTCTTTCTAGATCCTTCCCTACCTAACGTATAAATAGAGTGAACCACCCTTAATAAATGGTGCTAGTTGTTTGAAGCTATCACTGTCCTTGAACCCCCTCAGTGGTCCTGTGGTCTTTTCCTGATTGATTATGACACCCCAGTTCCTCAAACATCCCTGTGCCCGGCATGTACCTCGCTGGGCAGCCCCTGCCCAAAGCAGCCGGGAAGCAGGAACAGCAGCTTTCTTGAAGGAGGCCATTAGATTTTATTTCTGACCTCATTTTATATCCTATGCAGGATGGGTCTTCATCAATCAGAATAGCAGGTAGGTAACCTAGGAACGATCTACTCTGGTTCCTGCAAGTCTGTGGTATTATGCAGTATTACAACTATTTAAAATGATGGTTTTTGTGTGATACTTGTTTTCCACTATATCAGTAAATGACCATAATGACTTAAAATTCACTATGAAATGCTATTTTCTAGGGTAAAACTCTCTAAAACCTTTTGGTAAGATATAATTCATACACATTTTCAGAACAGATGATGAAAACTCATCTGTAACTTTTAATTGTGAGATCTATTATTATAAACCCACAGAATTTTATATATTTATAAAATATATAATTATATATTATAATTATATAACAATAAATATATATTTATATTTATATCATTAAATATATAGTTTATATCATTTAATACATTTAACATATAATCTAGTATGTAATATTTTACCGTTATATGAAAAACTATTTATTAACATTCTAATACTTCATATGGATAACAAGCACAGTTTTCCTCTCCCAGTAGCTTCACATATGCCTAAATTTATTGAAAAGCTAATTTAGGATTGATTTGTTTCACAGCAACATAATTTCCACGTCAGACAATAAGTACATAAATGTGAACCAAAATAATTCACACATTGCTTTGAAATGCAGTAAACATGTCCTCAAAGTGCCCATATCATGTTAAAAGATAAAAATCCAGCCCTGTTGACAGTGGTGGTCACTAGATGACAAAAGCCACAAAGTGGCACACAAACTATCTTGCAAGATTTGCTAAATAGAAAAGGTTTTACATTTGTGGAACAAAATGGGTTATTTGTTGGGGTTTGTACCACTATTGCAATGTCCCTTTGGTATAGATTAAGGAATTTTTAATTCTGGAAGAAAAGATTGTATGCAGTACTTTTACTTTGATGTAATTTCCCATACCTACAGTTACTTTTTTCTTTTTGTTGAGGTAGTGTATTGGTGTTGCAATGCAAGAGTACATCTGCACTGAAAATCTGCAATAACAGTAAATAAGCTTTTTTTGTGAGCAGAAATAACCCCCCTAATTCATTGTTCCTATGGCATCAGCATAACACAAAGAAATGAAAAAATTGCTTTGGACATTGTACCATCATCTATAAGACATCTTTGGAAAAATTAATGTCTTGTCCACAGAGAATAAATAGTATTGCTTCTTTTGTTCTTCCAAGGTCAAGGGAGGGGATTCTACCCCTCTGCTCTGGTGAGACCTCACCTGCAGTGCTTCCTCCAGCTCTGGGGTCCCCAGCATAGGAAGGACATGGACCTGTTGGAGCGAGTCCAGAGGAGGCCATGAGGATGATCAAAGGCATGAAGCACCTCTGCTATGAGGAAAGGCTGAGAGAATTGGGATTGTTCAGCCTGGAAAAGAGAAGGTTCTGAGGTGACCTAAATATGACCTTCCAGCACCTGAAGGGAGCCTACAGGAAAGATGGAGAGAGACTTTTTACGAGGGCCTGTAGTGACAGGACAAGGGGGAATGACTTCAAACTGAAAGAGAGTAGGTTTAGGTTGGATATTAAGAAGACATTTTTCCCTGTGAGGGTAGTGAGGCACTGGCACAGGTTTCCCAGAGAAACTGTGGCTGCCCCATCCCTGGAAGGGTTCAAGTCTGGACTGGCCTAGTAAAAGGTGTCCCTGTGCATGGTAGGTGGTTGGAACGTGATGGACTTTAATGTCCTTTCCGGTCCAAACCATTCTATGATGATGCTATGATCCTGGATGTGAACAGATCTGTCCAGCACAGATGAACAGGAACTAAATATAATTAGGGAAACTCAAAATTTTCTCCACTTTTTAACTATGTTTATCCCCTTCTGCATAATGGGAATGTGTATGAATTCATATGTATATGAATGTATCTTCTTTTCAATGACTACAGATGGTATTTGTTTATACTTCTCATATCTGAAAAGAAAATGAGGTTTCACATTTCCAGGAGGAATGTTACATCAGTGCAAATCAAAATAGACTGAAAATTTCTTCCAGAATCCAGGGAAAATTGGAAAATGTTTTATTTTACGGAATTTCTTGATTTGTGGAGGGCAAAACCTGAACATTATTGACCTTTCTAAAATAAATGTTCCAATCTTAGTTAGCTGAACGACTTCTTTTGAAATCTTTGGTGTTTTCAAGTGACTGACTTCAAAATATCTGTTGCAGTATCTCTTGATAGTGGATGTGTGTGGTTACCCCCAAACCTCTGTTATTTTGAAGTGGTTAATATTTCATCTCAGGAGCTTGAACTAGATACCTTTAACCTCTGAAAAGTTTTTACCAGTATGTTTGTTAAAATACAAACACGAAATATAGCCCCTACTGGAGACAGGGAATATAGGGAATGATGAGAGACTGGGACTGTGTTGTTGTAAGCAGCTGTTGGAGTACAGTTGGGTACAGGAGACAACACTTGATCTTATAAACATTTGCACCACCAAGGAATTTGTTTAATTTGTATGTTAGAGAAAAATCAGTAAGTTTGGTTCTTTACATTTTATTTTATTTGGAGTAAGAGAAAGATTAAATCACTTTAAACCCTGTGCAGAATACTAAAAGGAAATTAACTGTAAAAACTGGTGTATTCACAAAGTAAAGATTGCTGATGATGTATAAATGTGGATTTTTTTCGCAGAACAGTTTGTGACAGTGTGTCAGGAAATCCTTCTACAAGTCAAGTAAGTGCAGGCTTAGCCACTTAGTGTTAAATGTAGAGTAAATCTGTTATTCACAGCCACGATTTAGATAAACATGTGTCGGTTTTCTCTTTCTGGATACTGTAAACAAAACCTTGAGCTTTTACTTTAAAGTAGGTTGAGTGATTTCACGATAACAGAAAACTGAACGGTGCTTGGTTCTCTATATACCAGTTCTGGGGGAAATTGATTCCATCTTAATGACTGCCTCCCTCTTTAGCACCTTGTCTGAACAATCCTAAGAGTGTCCCCAGGAGATGATTTATGAGCCAATTTGGAAGCTGGTACTTCAGAAGCCAGAAGTAGTGAAAGTGCCTCTCGCTGGCCTGAGCTGATCATGGAATACCTTGTAGAAGGGTAATGGAGTACTTCTATGTTCTGCACCATTTCAGGAAGTTTGCAATGCTTTCCTCTCCCTACAGTAGCAGCAACATTCCTGTAAAAAAAACGTCACCAGGCTTGGGGTATTTTCCAAAATTAGACAATCTTTTTTCAAAGAGTATAAATTTTAAAGAGTTTGTGTATAAAATATATATGAAAGTTAACACGTTTGATGAACTATTTCAGGATGATGAAATTTGGCAAATATACAGAATCACATTCCTGTTGTACCACGCTGACTTTCAGGTTATGGTACTGAATGATACTATGCTGTGGGTTATTCCAAGTACAAATGTGAAGCCTGAGTATTGAACACAGAGTTACATTTGGCAGTTTCTTCTTCATTTACATGTTCTACTTGTTTTAAATTTTATACCTGGATGAAAATAAAATCAGAGGTATTGTCTACTTCAGTTGCAAGCTTAACATTTCAGAGATCTTTCATTCTACTTTGTTGCAAGCACCTTGTAGACAAATGGAGAGACTAGGAAAGATAAAGTTATGAAAAGTAAAACTATTTTAGCATTGTGTATATCATGTCAAATGTAGTGGTTGTAAATTTGAAAAAGGTAAGCTGTGTGCTTTTTAAGCTAGTTTAAAAGAGTTTAAAACAAAAGAAAAACCAGTAGTTAGAATAAAGAGTAGAACAGAGAAGACGGGGGTTTTGAATACCTAAGAAATTTTAACAAACAAGTGCGTATGCGAGCCTAGATATTTTTGAACCTCATGTTGTACACATTCATTGGATAGGAAAAAATGCCCTTAATTTCTTATGATATATGGAAAGAATTCCTAGTGTGATATGGGGAGTGGAAAAAAACCTGAAAATTTGTTATGTTCTTTATTAAATAGAAAATTAGCCCTAGCAATTTCATTGTTCTTCAAACTGCCTGCTTAGGAGGTAAGGGAGACACTCTATGCAAGCTTTTCCAAATACCTAGGAGCATCTAGGCTATACCTTTTAACCTAGTTTCTCTGATTCTCTATATAATAATCCCTTCCCCCACCATTTCAGTGCTTCTTCTGAAACCGATTCCCATGTAGTTCAAGACTAAAGTTGAGTCATTCTTTCTATCACTTGACAGAAACTCCATTCAGTATGTTTGCAATCACACCAAAAAGAAAACCTGCCATTATACCAAGACAGTTTCAAGGAACTGGCTCACAATGAGAGGTTAAAGAGTCAAGATGAAATGATAATTGTATTTCACAACGGGGATATTTATGAGTGAATGAAATTTGGTTTATTTTGTGTGCAGAGTCGAACAATGAATTATATTTTCAATCATCAAAAATGCACCCTACCCTTTTCCTCCCCCACCCCTTAATTTTCTCTATTCTGTTACAGCTTAAATTGTTTCCAGCATCCCCATGTAAGAATATTCTGTTGAACAGAGGCAGCAGCTGATTTATGCTTGTGGGGTGAGGAAAATTCCACATCTTGGCTAGGAGGGGTGAACAACTTAAGAAACATTTGGTGTTCATCTCCTAATTATATCAGCGTCAGTTCATTCACTGAATAGGAAATGCATGGGTTTGGATATTGCATGTGGGTACCCTTCTGTTGAATAAAAATACTTACTTTGAAAGCTATCAGCAGGACAAGTGGTAGCCCATGGGGTTTGTCCAAAACCAGCTTAAGATAAGGGACTGAAGAATTTTATCATTAATAGTCATAACCCTTCTTATACCACACCATCTGTATTTCTGATACAGATTTTGACACTTTCAGTGAGGGTGAAAATTTTCTCTGTTTAGTTATCAGCAGACAGTAGAAAGTACTAGAAATGATTAATTATTAGTAATAAACTAATGATTATTTTTGTCCATAGTACTTCCATCTTCCTTAGTTGTCATGTGAATCTGTGGTAAACACAGGGGCTGAAAGAAAGTCTTTAACTACTCTGGCATGAAGTCCTTACACTGTAAAATTTCCAGATGTTCAAAGTAGATAGATATTAAGAAAAAGATATAGATGTTTATTTTTTTCCCCCTCAGAATACTTTCTGTCTCACAGGTAATATGGAGTATCTGCTCAATCTGTATCACAAGCCCTAAACCTCCCTACCCACTAACAACTGTCAGAACTTCTGTGCTAACCTCACCGTCTTCAGAGTTCAAAAGGTTATGAATCAGAAGGCATGAGTAACTGACAGAAACCTCATTCCTGTAATTTCTTAAGTAAAAATACTAAAGAATCCTAAGAAAGAGACTTTAAGGAGGACAAAAAAATACAGATTACACAGTTCCTTGTAGACTCCAGACTAGTCACAATAAATGACTGTTTGTAATAATGGAAGATCTGATTTGATGATCAGAATGCCCATAGTGGGCATATGCATAGATCTATAGCTGCATATGTGTGTATGTGTATACATGTGTCTGTATGTAGTAGAAGTAATTCTACTGGATTTTACCTAAAACCAGGAGTACCTCAACTCACCTTGGTGCTTCTGTGTGTGACTTTTAAAATGTTGTGTACTTCTTGTTGCTCTATTCTGCGTGCTGTGCTATAAATGCAGCTAGCATTTTGGTCTTTTGTTCACATGTGAAACAGGACAACATGGAGAACATGGATTTCTTTTGTATCCCTTGTGGGAATGATATTACTGCATTGTGTCTTACTAGGGAGAGGCAAGCTATTCTTACAATAATCAAAGCAAGGTTCTGCTACATTGTAAACTGCATTCAGGAACAAATTATCCTTTATTATTACTTCTTATATTACTTTCTGTCAATCAATAATACAGTGCTAAAGCACTATTATCTAATGATTACACTGATGCATGGACACATAACGTGTTTAGATTTCACGTTCATGATGGCACAGGTTATTAAAGTGTTTAAATAGTGCACAAGCTACGTGAGTTATGAGCATCTGGAATCTTAGTAGAAAATCAGAGTATTTGATAATAATTTTATAAAGTAAGTGGGTCATGAAGAAGAGAAGAAACAGGTGTTTTTCCAACAAAGCATAACGACCTATTTCTATTTTAAATATGCTTAAGTATTTTCATGCATAATGCTGTAGTACATATCAATGCTATGTGCTAACAAGGAGGATACATCAACTGTAAAGTATCCTGTTAGAGTTGGTTTGAAGAGGCAATCAAAAGCTTATGTAGTCCATATTAAGACTTAACTAACTTTTTTGTGTTGTATTTAATGGATTAAATAATTCTTGAAACAGATATCACAAGAATTTAATATATGTATCCTAAACACGGGTAACAAGATCTGAATCTGTTCAGTTTATTGATAAATACACTGAGGATGATATTCAGAATTTTTGAACAAGCATAAGCCAATTCAAGTTGCAGAAGATTTCAGCCTTGATACCCGTGGTGCTCATATTCTCTTTGCTATCAGTAGTTTCACACTGCTTTATTCTGACTAATTTATTCTGTTACTTCAACCTATACTCACTTATGTCTCAATTACTTTTAATTCCTGATTCTATCCAGACTATCTCACCTGTAAAACCTGTTTGGGTAGCTGAGTTCAGGTTTGTTTCATAGTGTTATACAGTATCTGGCACAGGAATGTGTTTGTTTAGAACAACACTTGTGTGTTCTTGTATCTCATAAAAATGGGAAATTGAGTGTGTGGTGCTCTTTCTGAGCAACAAAAGGTACATGATACATTGCACTGATTTGTGCTTCTGTGTTCAAATTGGGTCAGATTTTTTCTAAAGCTGAGAATAAGGGAGAACTGAAAGGGTAGGTGGATATATTGATTTGTTTATTAGTGCTTGATCCTCTTAATGCTGAAGTCAATGTATTTTTAATTTCAGAGTGAGTAGAATCTCCTTCCTGAGAAATGATGAAAAAGTTATTTTTAGGGTTAAGCCCCAGTCTTTTCACTGTCTCTAATCTTCTCCCATTAATAACATATTTTCACTTTTAGGACATGATCTGTTCCATACTGTATGGAGTACAATGCATAGGCTGAGATATTACATGATGGTAATTTCTGATCTATAATGTGTTCATTGTGACAAGAGTTATTTATGCATCTTAAAAGTATTTAATCAAGGAGCGTTATTTTTCCCAAGACTCTCTGCAAGGCATCCTAATTTAGCGAAAGCAGAGCAATCAAAGAAAACGTGAGAGTTTTTTACGTAAAGATAATACAGGCAAAGAATACAAGCTAAAAAATCATATTGGGAAAACTAGACTACTATATGTTATGCTGTAGCTGTTATGAAAAGAAAGGAACTGCTAGACAGTTCTTTTAATGATGTGCTAAAGATATCTTTATCTGAATCATACATATTGCAGTAAGGAGATTGTCTCTTAATACATGAGACTTGCTACCCGACATTATAATTGTATTACTGGCCAGTCTTTCCACAGCAGCACACTTTTAAACTGGGGCTTGGTCAGAACTCGGGTGTGCAGAGGTAATTGGCACAGCCTGTTTCTGATCTTGAGGCACTTTGTGGTGCAGAGGTCTGTACAAGGTGAGCTCTTCTGGTTTGGTGTGTTCACAAATACTCTCTGCTCACAGAGCTGAGCATCAGCGATTATTTTCATGTGCCTGTGCTACTAGGATTTACTAACCAGGTTGGCTAGTGGTGTGGGGCTTGAACTTGTGAGAGTAGCTTTAGATGGAAAGGAAAAAAAAAAAAACCTAAGACAATTGGGTTTGTTCAGTCTGGAAAAGAGGAGGCTCTGGGGTGGCCTATTTGAGGCCTTCTAGTACGTGGAGGGAGCCTACAGGAAAAAATGAGAGGGACTGTTTACAAGAGCCTGGAGTGACAGGACAAGCAGGAATGGCTTCAGAGTGGGTTTAGATTAGGTATTAGGAAGAAATTCTTTACTGTGAGGGTGGTGAGGCACTGGAACTCATGGCCCAGAGAAACTGTAGCTGCCCCATCCCTGGAAGTGTTTAAGACCAGGTTGGATGGAGCTCTGAGCCACCTGGTCTAGTGGAAGGTGTCCATGCCCACAGCAGAGGGGTTGAAATTAGATGACCTTTGAGGTCCCTTCTAACCCAAGGCATTCTGTGATTCTACAAAATGGGATAAAAGCATCTGTTATTGGTCTATGACTTGTATAACTCAATTAAATGTGTATTGGGGAGGAACATGTTTTGGCCATCAATATAAACATTTTTACAACATTTGGAAGATGAATTAAAAGTAATATCTGACCTGTGAAGCATTCAGAGTTTTTATATTGTAAAACCAGACTGTGGTTCCCATCACCTTGCCTCTGGAGTCTGTCACAATCACTGTGATCTCTCTAGTGAATTGAGTTAATATTTATTACCAATACCAGTTAGGAAATGGACAGTTCCTACTAATGGGTGAGTTAGTACTTGGCACTGCTATTTCAACTGTTAGTACAACAGCATAAATTAGAAGGGTTGATTTTGTAGCAAAGTGGAGTTCTCCCCCTTACTCTGTGTTCTTACTGTAAGAAGCTGTGAGCTGCCATTGCTCAGATGCTTTGGGAAATGTGCCTCACAGTCATAGAATCAAAGAATCATTAGGGTTGGAAGAGA
The DNA here is from genome assembly GCF_003945725.1 of Corapipo altera. NCBI lineage: Eukaryota > Metazoa > Chordata > Aves > Passeriformes > Pipridae > Corapipo > Corapipo altera. The sequence continues at coordinate 6,817,251 of NW_020884898.1, read as the reverse complement.
GCTGCAAGATCATTGAGTCCAACCTTTGACCAAACTAAACCAAGTCATAAAGAAAGGAGGAGAAATTGGCTGAAAATCAGTTCACCTCTCATTCATGCTATAGCAAGGTCTGATGAGAGCACAGCCACAGGATGATAGCAAAAGCCTTGAGAGCACAAGTTCAGGACAATATCAGCAGCACCAAGGGTACAAATCTAAACCACAAATGGTAAATTACTGGTCATTAAAAGAATGTAAGTTCAAGATGTGCCAAAGTGTTTCTAGGGAACAGCAAAGAAAAAAACAAATATGTAGAATATCACATTTTTGATGGAAGCACAGAGAAAATAATAAAATATAAAAAGCAGTTACATCCTCTTCAGGCATGGGAAGAAAGAAAGAAGAGAGAATTGTTCCTGCATTGCCACTTAGTTATAGGTAATGCATGTTACCAGTGTTTATGCTAAACAGTATCAGGCCATTCTTCCCCTTTTTTGGGAACACTGCTTTCTGAATTTTTCTTCATCCTATATTCCTTCTGCACACTCAGTAATCACATGTAAAGGATTATCTTCATAAATATGTTTAAATAAATTAGAAGCCCAACAAATACTGCATCTGTGTTCTGTGCTGTGACCTTCACACACAGGATGAGTGATGCCACATCACTGGGAAGCAAACTTGGATGTGATGCTGTCCAAGAGACAGGTTCAGAGCCAGGGAAGGACGATGGTCATTGGTTCAGCTTATCTTGGAATTTGCTTTGCAAACAGAAAGGACAGGGCCGGTTGATTGTCCACTGGTTTTATTGTGGTTGCTGAAACTTTTTGCTTGCTCTGACAAGAAGGCGATAAGTAAATTCACAGAATGGTTGATTTTGGAGGGGAAATCTGGAGCATCTTTAAGCATGGTTACCTAGAGAAGGCTGCTGAGGACATAGCTGGGTTTTGAGTCTCTCCAATGATAAGTCACTATGCTAAAGTTTAGGACTTTTGTCTGTTTATAGCAGGTGCATTGGAATAAGAGCGTAGGATTTCGAACTTCTATTCATATCTCCGAAATCTAAGCCCTAAATTGTAACCTTGGTTGAAATTGACAAATGATAATTTAGCTTCTCCTGTTGAAGCTTAAGTCCTGTAGAACAGATAAATCAAGAAAGAAGACCCATGATGAGCAGGACTTTGGTTTCTGTATCTGTAATTCCACCTGCCTCAGCAGCCTTTGGTAAAAGATAGAACATAATCCTACCAAACCGGAAACAAAATCTATTACCAGTCTGTGACAGTATGCTCTCCTTTATTGTGCTTGCAGTCTAATTTTGTTGATAGTTTCTTCTTGCTGCTTATTGAAGAAACAGTATGGATTGTGTCTTCAGCTTAGCCTTCCCTGGATCTTGCTACTGTGACAGGGCTGCTGAAAGGTCAACATGAGAGATCGTGGTGAAAGGAAAGCATGTGAAGTAGCTTTTCCCTTCTCCAGGCTACTTCATATAAAGGTCAGAGGTGACACTAATGTGTTCTTTGGCTGCCTTCTAAAATAAACCATTCCCTAAAGGTCTGTTTATCCATCTGAATTTTGGACAGACACAGACTTCTGGTTGCAGCTTCACATATGGAGTGGATTAGAAGTACTGGTAAACTACAACATCAGCATGGGGGTTGTGTTTTAGATACCCAAGAAAGCAAAAGGAAACACCAAAGGTAAGAAATGTTCTCGATGTGTTTTCAGTACCTGAATTTCCTTATGCATTGTGTATGTCATTTAAATGCTTTAACATAGTTTACCATTAAAGAAAGGATACCCTTTTCTGTTTAAGGACTTGGACACCTCTGGAAAGTGCTGTCTTTGTCATATATACATGAGCTTATTTCTACTTGCTAATAATTGCAGAAATAGATTGAATATATATTCACATCCTTGTCTATCTTTGGTTTTGAATGTAGTTAGTTATTGCTTTATGAGTTCTCATTAAACTGGGGTATATGACTGGTAGTGATTATTCTTAAACACTTAATTTGGGGATGTTGATTTTTGATATTTATAAATAACTAGACATAAAACCTAGCAAAATTTACATTCTTGCAACTGAGTGGATGTAACAGACTTTGAATTTCTTAATGATAAAAATACTTAGCATCCAACTTATTCCTCATGTATGTGTGCTAATGTCACTCTAGGAGAGACTGTGGGGTTAAGAGCATACACAGTGTATATGAGGGCAGTCCATCTCTAGGATTGCAGCTGTTGGGTGGCTCTTTCCTAGTGTTTTGTTGTCTGACCAGCAATGAGGTGGTATTTCCCTGTTTGTTACAAAGACTGAAAGAGAATCAAGTGAATATTCTGACAGCAAATCAATTTCATAAATGGAGAGGCAAAGAAACTCTAGGCAATGGGGAAAACAGACTATAGGACAAGATGTCCAAGAAGGTTAAAACTAAGAGTATGAAGAGACATGTTTGGCTTTTAACAGATTAACAGGTCAGAATCTTGATTTTTTTTATTTTTTTTAATGTAATAATGTTATAATGACCAATACAATGTACCTGCCTCATTTTAAATTCAGCAAAATTTAATGTAGATGTTCTGGCTTCAGTGTGGGAAATTTCATCTGATACAGTAAAATAGTATCATGCATAATATAATGAAATCCTAAATTTAATATTGTGTATATAATTGGGGAATATATTCAAATTTGGCCAAGGTCTTTAAGGTTAAATACTTGAATCAATTATAAACTCTAGAAATGTGTCTGTGCTTATCATTATATGTGGGAATAACATGAAATCTAGAGATGCACAATTAAGTAATGACCTGTCTTCACAAAATCTGGATATAATTTTCAAATTTAAGTCTCAGTAGTTTTCCTAAAGTTCCTAAAACTAATTCCTAAAGGGAAAAGTAGTTTAACTTTCATTGAAACCAGTGCCTTAGGAACACATGGGTCAGGCTTCAGAAAATACTTCTGATTTGTAAGGTGTGAGCAGTTTCTAAAGCACGTTTCTGATTCCTGCTTTTCAAATTTAAACAAAACTATCCTTAATGTATTTGTCACATTTATGGCAGCCATTAATACATCATCCAGAAATGGAGTTATAATGAGGCATTGCTTTTTCTATATGCCTTGACTAGATACAAGTGATAGTAACATGAGTGGAATTCTAAACCACAGAGGCCCGTAATGCTCGATGAAAGCAAACATTTATTAGGAAAAAAAAAAAGAAAAACAAACTACAAAAAAGCACTCACCTGCATACAACTTGAAGCAAACAGATGAGTTTCAATAAAAATATTTTTGTACTTTTATCATTTTCTTGTTAGAGAAGAACATGAATTTTTATTTGTGTGAATCCAAAAAAACAGAGCCCCCACTTCCATCCAAGAGTTGTTTTTTGTTTTCCCTCTTGGAACAATGCTACCATTGCAATATTGTTATTTTCTTCTATCTTCCTTTAAAAATTATAATACAAATCAAATTTTTCTATTTTTTGAAAACTTCCTGATGTTCTTTCCTGAACTAATCAGCTACAGAAGACTCCCTGTTATTTTGGTTTACTATGTAAAACAGGTGGAAATTCTCTACAGCTCTTTCAAATCTCTGAGCAAGCACACTAGACTTCACAAATTGAAAGGCAGAAATAATAGCTTATCTCTATATGCTTATAGCCTGAGATAGTAACTGAAAATTGCCCTCTTTGGTATTGTGCAAGCAAGTACTTAAAAATGCCAAATTGTACTTGATAAAGGAATAAGGAAGATTTTATTTTTTTTTTTTTTGTGAATGTGTTTATATCTTAATATTCTGTTAACCTGTTCAGTAACTTCCAAGAACTTTATTCCTTGAAGGAATCTACTGAGTTCAGAGTCCCTTTGAACACAAATGGAGGTTGGTATGACTGACTTAAGTAAAAATGACCTCCCAGACCTGGATACACATCATGACTAGGATTCACGAACGAAGATTTAGGAAGGCTCTATCCACGTTTGTTACAAGCACGCTGGTGGCTAATGAGGCCAATATGAGATAGACATGTCTGATTGCAAAAGGCACAGCAGAAAGACTCCTTAGATGGTGTATTCTGCACAACACGGTTCTTTCTGCGTTGCCTTTTTTCCTCGAGAGTGATCCTGCGTGTGTTCTCAAAGGAGACAGCTGTGTTATAGATGGTGTGTCTCCAGGCCTCCCGATTGAAGGCCAGAGTAGACCAGTTATGGTGATCAATAAGGCCAAGGCTGAGATGTTGTTTTAGGGAGTCCTTGTATCTTTTCTTCAGGGCTCCTCTCTTGCAGCAGCCAGTGGCAAGTTCACCATAAAGCAAGATCTTAGGGAGGCGGTGGTCCTTCATCCTTGAGACGTGCCCTGCCCAGCGCAGCTGTGTTCTCATCAACATGGCCTCAATGCTTGTGACTGCTGCTTGTTCTAGAACAGATGTATTGGTCACATAATCTGACCAGTGGATGTTTAGGATTGTACGGAGGCAGCGTTGATGAAAGCATTCTAGGAGACACAGGTGGTGGCGGTAGTTGACCCATGATTTGGAACCATATAAAAGAGTAGACAGCACTATGGCTCTGTAAACACTGATCTTGGTACTTTTCTTCAAGTGTTTATTACGCCATACTCTTTTGGGGAGTTTTCCAAAAGCACTATATGCCTTTACTTTACAAGTAAAACCAGTACCTATTTATCCCCTTCACAAATGGAGGCAGGAATTCTGAATCAACCTATTATTTCAAAAGTTATTTTTGTTAACGGCTTTTATTTCCTCCTAACTTAATAACTCAGCTGTATGAACTTCAGGTGCAGCATATATTCATTTTATTTTTGACTAGCAATGCTTTATCTGACACAGGAAGCACACTAGGAGACAGAGAGTTATAGGTAAAAGAAATCCGTGTTTTTAATAACATCCTAATTTTCCCTTCAGAATCAAAATACAATAATTTGAAATAAGAGGTAATGGTGTCTGTCTCTTAAATGCTTCATATTCTTACCACCACCTCGTAAGTATTATGATAAGTATTATGATATTCTTCAGGAAGAAGTCTTATAGACTCAGAAAAAGGCCATCCCCACGTGCCAAAATGTAAGCTTATTTCAGTTAGACAAGGGAATTCCAGTTTAATCCAAGCTCTAGGATTAAGCTCTATTCTTACCTCAAATGGAAGACTGGCGTGGCTGCACAGAGAGCTTTGGATAGAACTCAAGGATAAAAAAAAAAAAAAATTATGACCTTTGGAAGAAGGGGCAGGCAACTCAGGAGGACTGCAAGGATGTTGTGAGAGTATGCACAGAGAAAATTAGAAGGGCCAAAGCCCAAGGAAAATATAATCTGGCTACTGCCATAAACTACAAAACCAAATGCTTTTATAAATACATTAGGCACAAAAGGAGTGTGTCAGAGACGGGATTCATATCTCACCAGATTGTTTGACTGGTGGGTTTAATAAACCATGTTTCCTTTGTGTGCTGGGTGGGGGGAAGAAGGGCCAGGCTTAGGCCTGGAGCCAAACCAGCTGTGCCCATGCAGAGCACATAGCAGGGAAAGCCATGGGGCTGGGTTGTCAATCAATGAGGCTGCCTGGGGGTCCACCCATAGCACTCCCCCAGAGTCCCTGAGTGGCTGTGGCACCCCTCACTTTGCCTGGGGGGACAGTGAGTGGCAGTGAGCCCAAGGTCCCACCTAGGGGGAGCAGCCAGAGCCTACACACAAAGACATCTGGTCTCCATCTCCCTTTGGCCTCTGTCCTCCTGGCCTGTCAATGTGTGACCTCCAGAGTGGTAAATATATCTCTTTCCTCTCTTTCTGCCTCTGTTCTTTCTTCTCTTAATCTCTCTTCCTTTACTCCTGTGGACAACTTAAACACCTATTTTCTGTATTTCACCTAAGTTATGAGTATCTTGCTTAAGTTGTATGGAGTTTGTGTTTGCTGGGTGTAACAGAGATTCCCTTATTGCTATGTCTTGCTAGTCTCAGTAATCTGTTGTAATGCTTTTGGGAAGTTGCATGTTATTTTTGTAAAACCCTTTTTGCCAAAACACCTGTGTAGTTTTTCTCCAGACATGAACTCGAGGTATCAAAGAATTTGCAAGAGTTCATATGGGTGAAATCTCTTGAAATCTAAAATTAAAATGCACACCAGGTAAGAGTGTGAAGCTTCTGGACCAGAGTGTAACAGAGGGGTAAGGAGAACCTCCATCTCTTATTGGACACAGGGGAAACATAAAGGATGGGGAAAATGTTGAAGTGGTTAAAGATTTCTTTGCCTCAGTCTTTAATAGTAAGACCAGTTGTTCCCTAGGTATGCAAGCCCCTGAGCTGGAAGACAGAAATGTGGAGCAGAATGAAACCCCCATAATCCAAGGGAAAATGGTCAGTGACCTGCTACACCACTTAAGACGCAGTTCTGTGGGGTCAGATGGGATCCACCCAGGGCTACTGAGGGAGCTGGGAATAGTGCTCACTGAGCTGCTTTCAATCACTTACCAGCAGTCCTGACCAACTGGGGAGGTTCCAGGAGTCTGGGGGTTAGTAAATGTGTCACCCATCTACAAGAAGAGCTGGAAGGTAGTTGTGAGGAACTACAGGGCTGTCAGCCTGACCTTGGTGCTGGGGAAGGTCATGGTGCAGGTCATCTTATGTGCCATCATGTGGCACATGCAGGACAACCAGGGGAACAGATCCAATCAGCATGGTCTTATGAAAGGCAGGTCCTGCTTGACTAACCTCATCTCCTCCTATGAGGAGATTGCTTCATTAGTAAATGAAGGAAACAATGAGATGTTGAATTACCTGGATGGTAGTAAAGCCTTTGACACTGTCTCCCACAGCATTCTCCTGTGGAAACTGGCTGATCATGGCTTGAACAAGTGCACTCTTCACTGGGTAAAAAAGTCTGGCTGGAAGGCTGGGCCCAGAGAGTGGTGGTGAATGGAGCTAAATCCAGTTGGTGTTCGGTCACAAGTGGTGTTCCCAGGATCAGTACTGGGGACAGCCCTGTTTAATATGTTCATTGTTGACGTAGATGAGAGGATCAAATGCACCCCCAGTCATTTTGCAGGTGACACAAAGTCGGGCTGGAGTGTCGATCTGCTGCAGGGCAGGAAGGCTCTGCAGAGGGATCTGGACAGGCTGGATCTTTGAGCTGAGGGCAATTGTGTGAGATTCAACAAGGCCAAGTGCTGGGTCCTGCACTGGGGTCACAACCACCCCCTGCAGTGCTACAGGCTGGGGGCAGAGTGGCTGGAGAGCTGCCCAAGGGAAAAGGACTTGGGGGTGCTGGTTGACAGCAGCTGGAGGAGATTGTGGCCAGATGGGGGTCGGTCTCCTCTCCCAGGTTACTAGCATTAGGATGAGAGAAAATGTGTTTAAGTTACACCACAGGAGATTTAGGTCAGATATTAGGAAACATTTATTCACCAAAAGCATCGGAACAGGCTGCCTGTGGAAGTGCTGGAGTCACCGTCTCTGGAGGTATTTAAATGGCATGTAGATGTTGCACTTGGGGACATGGTTTAGTGGTGGACTTGGCAGTGCTGGTTTAACAGTCAAACCTAATGATCTTTAAGGGTCTTTTCCAACCTAAATTATTCTGTGATTCTATGAATCTATGATATAAAATGAGCACAAAGGAACTAATGAGAAACCTTCAAGAGTGAGAGAAATATTAATGCTAGCATTATTCGTTCTTTTCTAAAGCTGCATGTTTTATTTCACACTGGAGAGAAAGAGTTGATACTGCATTAATTGCCTTTTTTTTTTTTTTTGGAAGCAATTTGATACAGTCCTTCAATAGAAAATTCCTAAATAAAAATCACAGGAAGGAAGTTTTATCTCAAAATTTTGAAGGTACTGTGTTCCTTTGATAGGCTTAAAATGTCAGAGAAGTATTTTTGTGCATTTTGAAGTTTTCCCAGTGCCAGTGTTGATTAGTGATAATGACTGTGTCTTGTGAAGAATCGAATGCTTTCACGTTCAGATTCACTAGGCTTATAAATAATGTGCTTGGTATTATCAAAGCAGTTATTACCATAAAAAATATAGGAAATCAAGATATCTTAAATTCTGTTTAAACTAATAAGTAATTATAGTAGAAAGAAAAAGACCTGTAGACCTATTTTACACAAATATGGAAGAATATATTTATTTATACTTAGGTTACTAACTCAAGTTACATGGACTTCAAACTTCTTAACAGTTTACAGAAGTGAAGTTTGGATGTTTTGTTCGAAACAACTAAAAATAACATAACCAAAATAATTTGATGCATGATGACAGCAAAAGAGGGTTTTGCCTCTTCTGTGTGAAAGTGATTCCATTTTCTCTACTTGGAGGAAAAAGAAAAGGAATGTGCAATGAATATCGTATTTATGCAAAATACATTTCATATATAGAGAAAAAAGAGAGAAATGGTATATTCAGAGATAATTTTTTTTTTTTGTCTTATGAATATTGAAATAAAAGTTTATGCATTTGGGTCTAATGTTTTGTTTCCAAACTTCATCTTGTCACAAACTAATCTGTTTCAAATTAAGAATTGAGAACTTTGCCTGATTCTTTCCCCAGTAACTATTTAGGAAACCTCATTATGTAAGATAACATATGTGAAAGACTGTGACTACAAAACATGGTTACTGAGCACTACCTAAATTTATTTTCCTTATCAATTATACCCCCAAAGACATAAGTATGAAATTGCTACTTTCAAATCTTACTCTGTTCTTGGCTTGTTATTTCATTGCTGTCCTAAAATGAGGAGGTCCCTTGTTCTAGTCTAATTTCAGAAGGAAAAAGTAGGTAGGATTCTGTCTATAATGACAGAATTGAACTATGTTGATATATAGAATACGCAAATAGACAAAACTATTTCCCTCTCTTTTCATGACACTGCAGATAGTGGTCTTCAAAACGCTGAGGTGATTTAAATTAATTAAATTAACCCTATTAAATGAGAGTAATTATTTCTTGCCTTAAACAAAAGCAGACCAATAAACTGCAGTGCCACTTATGTTTGGTTTTTTCCTCCCAAATACTGTGCATTTTCTTATTGTGAATAGGCAGAGCATATTTCAGTTGATCATCTGTTAGTTCGTTTACTTGCTGAGATATAGCGACAAGCAGAGTTTAAATATATCAAGAACTGCCTGAAATCTTAGCAGTGCAGTGACAAAAGTGGCAAAAACTTCGTTTTTTACGTCAGTGATACAGAGATCAGGCTGGAGTGCCTCTTCCTTCTAATCATGGAGAGACCAGGACAGGCAAAGCTGCCTAAGTAATGTGTTGGAGATACGGGGAGTGCAACAGCAGAGACCACCTCCAGTGCCATCAGTAACCATCTAACATGGCACATCCTACACGTCGCTCACAGACAGATGGAATTGTGTGATTTTGAGGGTTTTTTTGCCTGAAGTGAACCGTAAGTTGCTCTTAAAACTCTCATGTGGAAAAAAATTAACCTTTGTTGGTGGCAGGCAAAATAAGATCTGAGAACAGCCATTTCTAAAGAGGGCTATTACTCTCTAAACTAAATTTCAATGTGTTTTAATCTAGTGCTGTTTTATCTTGTATTATTTTATCATAGAAAACATTATACAAATGTTGTAGTAAGAACTATAACTGGGCTGAAAATATTAGTGCTGAAAATTCAAGAAATACCTGGTGAGAAACCTCCTGACAATTGACCTGTGTCTGATTGGCCAAAATCTGTGGATTGTCCTACACATATATAAATATATATATATGTATGTATGCATGTATAAAACAAAAATAAAAAGTACCATTAGAATGTTTAGCAACATTCTAAACAAAGAAAAAGAAAAAACCCTGCAGCAAAAAGGTGAGAGGTGGCATTTTTTAAGCTTCTTTCAGTCAGACAAGGGAAGTCTAGTTTAATCCAAGCTCTAATCTCTCTTCTTACTCAAACAGAATAGTGTGATTGTGCTCATTTGGAGTTGAGAGAATTTTGATGCTCTTGTAATTCTTTGACATATGGCACAGTCTAGCACAACCAGTCATCATGCCAAAGATGATTATGTCCTACAGCATGAATTCCAGCACTAATTTATTAATGTTGTCAGACTTAAGAACGTTTAACTGCTCAGAGGGTCGTGTTTTTCAGCAGCTCAGGGAAATATGTGTTTGAACACTTGCAACTGGTGTGGTGAGAGAGAGGGTTTGTTACTTGTGAATACTTAAGGACTCATTTTGACCACCAGCCTTGCATGGCAGATTTCAACCCCAAGCAATTTGTACTTGCAATGAGAGCCTTCAAACTGCACAAAAGATGTTCAATCATAAATATGACAGAGGTGATGAAGGATTGAGGGTTTTTTGTGCTTATAACTTAAGCTCTGTACTTAAACTCTCTGGGTTTTGAAGATTAATTATGTTTGATAGCTATTAAAATGAAGCAATGCAAATATTAATCAAAATCCTGTAACCAAAAAATGTTAACTTCCTTGATTCCTGTATGTAATTGTTGCAAAATTAATTATGGAAAATATTGGAGGATAAACTGTTTTAATTCCTAGGTTTAAAAGTGGGAGAGTGGCATAGATTTCTCAGGTTAGAAGCACAAGAACCTAATAATTTGGCTCTTAGTGGTCATGTCAGTGGTGAAGTCGTTAGTGGTTCATGCAGTTGTATGATTTCAGCCTCTCTTTGTCCTCTCCTTCCTTATGTTGAGGAATTTTCGTCAAAACAAGATTTCTTGTTTGGTTCAATGCCCTTCTTCAATTCATAAAGTGGTAAAAATTCAAACTCACCCTAAACTCCTTGGTGTCCATCAGAAATCTATGATGCTAAAAAGGTGCAGAATTTACTGGTAAATGGCTAAATTGAACTCAACTGTTCCTCATTGTTTAGTGTCATAGCTTAATTAAGCCACTCCTTGATTTTCTGCTGAACTGAGAGAAAACATAAAGCAGTGTATTTAATCCTCAAAACTGAGATGAACATGTTCTTGAGAAGGGAATTTTACTTGAGGTTTTTATCCAAGTAATTTCTTGGGGCAGAGGACATTCTGGGTTGGCTGTTGCTTTAATCTGTTATTTCTGGTATAAAAGATCTCTGGTGTGTTACCTCAACACTTCCTTAAAAAAAGATAGTTTTTGTAAACACCCACAACTGTGTTTGCCTTTATCAGTGTTTCAGACTGTAAGTTCACAAGGTAAGGAAATGTCAAAGTGTTTGTGTTTATGTATAGATACACACAAATGCACACAAATATATATATATATATATGTAGCTACACCTGGTAGTTTAGGCTAATTCTATGTATAGATGTAGCCCTAATAAAATATACATATGTATAACCATATGTACACAATGATATATCAGTGTATAGATACACATGTATGATTAGCTATCCAAGATGAAAGTGGCAGCCTTAGGACACAGATGGATATCAGGAGGGCAAGTGGAACACCAGAGAAAAGGATATTAGTAAGTTTTCTACTGTAATAATATAAAAGATGGCTTTATCTGTTAAGGTGTTCTGTCCTGGGCAGTATTACTGTAGCTGACCTAATGATAACTGCTTTTGTACTGCAATTAATGTATTAAGATTTTAAATAGAATACCAGGATATTTATGTTTCAAAAGTAAAGATTTTTTTTTCCCTATTTGTCATAACAGGATCTTGATGTGATTGGGGATAAGATCAATTAATGGAAGGTAAGATGATGTGTTGTCAAATCCTGAGCTGGATATGAACCCGTATTCCCCAACTTGTTGCTAGACTGGTGGTGAGATGTGGCAGACTTCTTTCATCTGCACCTCCTTGCCTAAATCTCAAACTTTTCTGTAAAAGGAGAACTTGTGGAGTGTGGAGTGCTCAGAGAGCTCGCAGGTACCACTGTAGAATAACACTCACATGTTTTGGCTCTTTCTGGAAGGAAGGATCTTTTGTTAAGGGAAGAACCTTTGCTTTAAAGCTAAGGATATTTGGGACAGAGTAAATGGCTCCTGCCCAGGAAATTGGAAATGGGTGTGTGTCTCTGGACAGTTTGCTTGTTTGTCTGTGCACTGGAAACATGTGAGTTGATATAGAAAAAACTACTTTAACAACATCTGCAGAAGTTGTATGCGTACAACTCCTGCTACTGCCAGCAGCAAGAAGAGATTTTTAATTCAGGTTAGTTTAGGGTGAGAGATTGTGATAAAATGAGAAGGAAACCTTTGGCCCAGGGTCCTGTCTCCTCATCACTGCACTGCAGGGAGCTGATCTTCTACTGGGACACAGCTGGCTATGAAGCTCTGTATGCAGTTAATTGATTGCTGAACTCTTTGAGGTTGTCTTGCTGTGCTGTTGCATTTTCACCCACTTTGGTTTTTAGAGGGGAGAGCAAGGGAAGAGGAAGCAAGACTGTATGTCTGTACCCTGAAATGTGGTGGAAAAGCAGAGAATCTGGGCTTCTGTTTTAACCTGGGTATTTTCATTAGAGTTACAGCAGTGAGAAGAGGTCATTGGGGCAGAGATAATCATGGCTTCTCAGGGTTTTTTTCTTAAAGCAGGTCATTGAATAATTTTGTATGTTTTTTTCTTGTACGCTCAAGTTTTTCCTTATAAGTAGCTAGTCTGCTAAACAATAACTTCAGTAAACATCACTTTTAAAGGAATGTATTCAAGGTAACCTACTGAACTCCTTAAAGAAGTAAAATTATTAGCTATGTTAAGTTGATCCTTTATAATATTTTTGAGAATAATCCAATTTAAGATAACATTAAAATGTTTTAAGGTATTTAATTATATTTTAAAGGCCACATTTTTGCATGTAAAATTTGCAATACTAAAACACCAAGTGCATTAATTCAGAAGGTCTGTCATATTTTAATTTCCCAAGATTATTTTTTTTATTGGTAGGTACACTTAAATACAATGTTGACCACATGATATGTGGAGTAGTCAGTAGACAGGTTGGTGATTTTTTGATTTAACTGCATTTTTCTTTCACCTCTCATCTCATTTAAGGGAATTAACTTACAGAAGTGTCATAGAAAAAAAAAGCATTTTCATTACAAGTTTTTGGGAACTAGAAATTAGCTACAAATACACCACACTTTAAAGGAAATTCTCTGGAAATAAGAGGGTCTGATTTTTTTGTTCCTTGAATTTTTTTAAGTGAAAAATATAAATAATTTATGTTACATAATGACTATGGAATATTTTAATTTGTGTGAAAAGCTTTGCCAAAATATTATTCGAAATTTTAAAATAAAATTATTTTTATTAATTTCAATAATTATTTTGGTGGTGCATTAGACTTTTCAGTTGGTAATTCCCTGGTTGAGGGCCACAGATTTCTATGGGCAGAAAATTTTCAATTTTTAAGGAGAGAGTGAGCTCCTGAACATAGTTTTTCAATTTTTTTGTGTGTCATTCATTTAAAGAAGTTTAGATAGTAGAGTGTGTGTATGTTCAAATGGGAAAAGAATGCCTAAGCTTGAGACTTCAGAATGACAACAGATTGAGAGGAGGACTTAATTGTGAAAGTAGTGCTTTATTGCCTTTCACAAAGTACCATTATGGCAATCTGTGGTATCTCTGGTGTGCTTTATCTTTTTTCTTCATTTAGCACAACAGCACTTGCAAGGACCTATCAAAATCTGTCATGTTTCACTCAACTGGACATTTATTAACACCCAGTCACGTGACCGGTGCACTGTGATGGAAGGATACGTGATTCTAAGAAAGAACACAAGAGAGGTGAGGAAGGAAGCTACCCTGTGTGTGAATGGCAGGAACACACAGAACTCTCCCAGGGATGGATGGCAAACCAGTGGAGAGCAGATTGGGCTGTAGACCCTATGCTGACCTTTTTCTGATGTAAGGCAGAAAACATCTCAACTTCTGCAATAATCACAACTGGAAAACTGTAAAAACATCCCAAATTCAGCTCTTTTATTTTTTTTCTTCCTCCTGTGAGCTCAATTCTTCAGGCATTAAAGCAGTATCTGGATTTGTGTTATGGGTTTATGATACCAAATAATTACCACTAATTTGCCTGGAAAGGTATTTCAGGTGCATCTTACGTGCAAACCTTGGCATGTGCGAATTTTGCTTCTTCGAACAGAAGCAGCATGTATCTTATGTTCAATAACAAAATGAACTTTAATCGATGTTAACCTCTCCAGAAAACAGATGTTTGTCAGTCAGCAAGCATGAAAGAAGTAATACTTTCCCTCAGTCATGCTGATTTTGATACAGACAGTTAAGTCTAATGACAAGTACTATAAAGAGTAGTATATTAGGAGGAAGTAGATACATCCCTCGAAAAACCATAAGATGAGGGAACTTGATCATCATCTTATTGTCACCCTTGACCCTAAATGATTTTGTCAAACAGTAAAAGTTGATCTGTACTCCCTTCATGATTGCTGAAACTGACTGGCAATAATATTTTTCTTTTAAGTGCATTCACTGGAAAAGAAGGGTTTCTTGGGTTAAATGGCTGTACATGATGCACACTGTTAACTTGAGAAGTCTACTTTCCATGCTGGTGCAAATTTTCAAAATAGGGTATTAGCAGCAGTTCTCTACTTGATAGTTGCTCATCTTAAAGGTAAGAAAACATTAAAAAAGTCGTACCGTTTTAGGTATTTGAAAATAATTTTAAAAATCAAATTTAAGAAAATAGTCTGACTGCTCTGAGTGTCTCTAAAATGCAATCTTTGGTACAATTTAGAATATTTTAGATATAGTGGATTTCAATATTCAAATACTATTAAAGTGATTTATGAGTACATATTGTCTCTTCAATTATTGTAGTCTATTTTCTTTTCCTGGCAAATCAAATATTGTTTTTCCATGATGCAACTTCTAAAATGCATTTATTTACTCAGCTTTGTTCCAGTGCTTCAGATTATGTTGTAAAGTCTGGTGGAAGTAATCCAAATATCATAGTCTAATTATTAGGCTAATTAATGCATAAGCTTTCTTTTTCAAAACAGAATATAATGAAGAGTATTTTTAATGTAAGTGCTTTTTTCTCCATTTTGTGTCTTCCTTTTTGTCCCTAAGGCTGGAAATTATATTACTTTCCTTTGTAAATTCATAATAATATTAGAAAGATAAATACTCTCAAGAAAACAAATTAGATATATCATTCAGTTTATTATATGTGGGAATTTAGGTAAGCTGCTCCTTTATTATTATTGTAAAAAATATTACTGATTGTATTTACAGCACATTGAAAATGCATTTAGATGTTGGTGCTGTGCTTTGAATATGCTACATTGTGTGAAGTTTGGGAGAGAATTTAATACACTTTACAATGTGTTTATTCTCTACCATACTGTTGCCTCAGTGCCAGTAGCAAATCACCATGACACAAAATCTTTGCTACAATACTTAACCTCTACAGATAAATGGATGCACTCTATCTTCTTTCCTGAAAGTGTGAACACATTCTCTGCCATTTCGAGGCTGCTTTTTCTAGATCTCCTTCCTTTTTATCATCTACCAAACGTGGAGGATTTGGTCTCCCCTTTTCCCCTGCTCTTGAGTTACTGAGGTTTTTCCTGTGGCTTCAGGCCCTGGTTTGGTTTCTGTCTGTGCAGTTACATTTGTGGTGTGTTATGGGCTTTCAGTCTTCAGACTTCCCCTTAGCACTTAGTTTTTTATTTTGATTTTTTGATCATGCTCTTTTGCAGTACTATGGACATTAGGTACAGCACTACATCCACCTTTTTCTCATGCTTCTCTTTCATTTGTATCTTGTCCACTGCCCTGATCAGATTTATCTCATAGCCAGACTTCCATTTTATTATTCAGACAAGAAAGTTTCCCTTTTGGTCTGGTCAACACTGATAAGACATCTGTCTTTTTCCTGGGAAAGGCATGTGCTGCACTTCTCAAAGTGTGAGATCTTGCATTAAGAGAGTTTAACAGCTCTAGTTAATCAGGGTGTAGGAAGCTCTGTTGAAGTGGATCTTATGAGGAAATGCTGAACTCTTAATGGGGGTCTCAGAACCCTTCTAAGGAGCAAAGTGCTCCATTCTTCTTTAATGTTGCCATGCAAATGCTCTTAGATATTACTTCAAATGTTACTTAATAATATGGAGTGATAAGAGCAGGAGTGTTACAGAATAAAGACTTCTGTAGTCCGGAGTGAGTGACTCGTTGTTAGGGAGAAAATGGATGAGGTGAGGTGTTTTCTATTTTTTTTTTCCTTTACCTAACTCCACTTTCCTCCCAAATGAAGCATCTGAGATGAATATTTAAGAATTCTACTTCAGCAGAAAGGATATTTTAAATCCTAGTGAGGAAAGGGAACAGAGCAATATGTGATACTTAAAAGAGTCAGTGTTCCAGCTTTTTTGTGAAATCTCTGTAGAGGATAGAAGTGATCTTCAGTTTCAGAAGTGCTGGAACAAAAATGAATCCTGTACTGAAAGGAACTGGGTTCTTCCTACTCCTTTTTGACAGCAGAGACAAGATACAGTTGAGGATCCATCTCTTTCCTGTAGAACTGGCAACCTGTGGTCTGTTGTGACAGTGGCTGTGGATGCTTGGGCACTTTTTGACAGAAACCAGTGTGACCAAGAAGTTGTAACTTTTCTCTGTATAATTTGTTTCTTCTGGGAGAGCTCGAAGGGGGAGTTATTCACTATTCTAAATAGGGAGTTACTCCCCATACCCTCTTTTAAACTGTGAAATTGTTTTGGTTTGGGGGTTTTTTTACAGCAAATTATGTTATACTGTAGTTCTCCATTTTAGATGTTGATTGCCTTGAGATAAAAGGAACTATTCATTCTGTCCTCTGTAAAGGTTTACTTTATTATCTAATAGGAAATCCAAAGGGGAAAGGAAAAAGAAGGGTGGAATGTGGTAAGTGATTATGTGAAAATCTATCAAAACCTTCATACTAGTAATATATTAAAGTTAGCATGAACAAAGACTCTCCTCCTTGTTTGGTGCCATATGCTACTTTTTCACTGTTAAAACACATTGCATGTTTTCTCAAAAACATAGGAAATTATTGAAGTAAAATGTCTTTTATTTCTCCTTTATCAGAATGTGTTCCACCTGGTATTTGCATGGATTGGATCAGAGGGAACAGTAAATCCATCAAAACAAAGGAAGATGATGCCACTGCAGTTAAAGCCTAAGTATCTAACAGTGATGATGGGATCTTGGAGACAGGTTTTATGCAAAGATACTATGAGGTCAGAAAGGTGAGAAAACTTGTTTTCAGACCTTAAGTTTGAATTTTAAGCTTCTAAGTTTACCCTGTATGTAAGATGCCACTTGCTTGACTACTGGGTAGATTTTCCTGTGCTGACACAAACTGCATCTCTTTTGAATGCTCAAGTTCTGAGTGATACCTTTCTCATTTCTTCACCTTACCTATAGTCTTATGAATAATTATTTTAATTTTTTTGAACATCAGATAAGTGTTCAGAATTTGCAAGAGAAAGGGAGACAAAATATGGTTTTCTTGATGCATGTGTTACTGCAGTGAATTGTGAAAGATTTAATTCTCTATTGTAGCAGGGACTGCAGTGATTCCAATTAGCTACTTTCTGGAATTTGCTTTTAGGAATACCTTTCTGAAAGGGTTCCTGAGCCACTTCTGACCACCTCTTACAGATGGTGGGTGGTTATCGCATGTAAGAAAGACACAATTCAGCAAATGCCCTTTCCTATCACTTTCTTTTTTTTTATTGAAGTCTTTGTCTTACTCTGTAAGAAGAAAATGTTTTACATACTTCACAATGTACTACAGACTCTTGAGAATGTTTTGTTTGTTTTTTTTTTATTTGGAATCCGGATTAGTTCTACATCAGTTGTTTTACATTTTTTATCTGATAATCTTTCCAATTTAATGTCTCCAAAAAACGAAGAACAATTTTTCCTATATGTTCCTTGCTAGTAGGGAAGAGGTGTATTAAATATTTTTAGAGGTGTTTCTGTACTCTTAACATTTTACAGTGATGAGATATGGTTATGCTTTTAAAAAGCTTTTATGACAATTGAATACAGAGATTGGAGATGATGCCTTTAGAAAGCATAACATACTCATTATTAACTCATTTCCATTCTTTTAATATCATGCCAAATTACTTTAAAAAAAACCCAAATATATTCACTCATTTCAATACAATCCAGCACGTTATGGTCTTAAATTGATCTCTGTTGATATTACACCTGAATCACCTTTTAAAGATGCTGTACAACATTGGAAAAGCCAGACAATTATTCTTAATCGCCTAACATCTACACATCCTTTAACTCCTAACAAGTTGCAGGGAAAAAAAGAAATGATTAGAAGTAATAGTTAACTAGTTGTTAGTAAACTAGTAATCTAAAAAAAAAAATGAACAAAACACCCCCACAAAAAAAAGTACACCAAAAAACTCCAGAGAGTTCCATAACATTGTGAGCACTAACACAGGCTATTGAAATATAAATCCAGGATAGCAGGTTTATGCAGCTAAAATGGTTCCTGTTTGCTGTTTTTCATCAACCAGTATTCATTGTCTAGTGAGTAATGAGAGAAAGTCATCTTCCAGGACAGGCTCAGAAAAATAGTCCATCTTCTTCTTTTTTTTCTTTCTCTTAAGCTACACACTCAACTCTTCTGTGCAGGATTTTGCAAAACAAAGTCTCAGCTTCTAAATATTCAGTGTGTAAGGAAAAGGATGTGAAACTGCTCGATGGATTGTTTTCTGTCTAAGCATGAATCTCAAAATGAAGTAAACTACAGATGCTAGAATGGTACTTGGAGAATGATCTTGCTATATATTACTATCTATAGGTCTTTTCAAAGTTTCTATGTGTAGCACAGTTTTTTTCTATATATTTTAAATTCCTACATAATTTATTTCTGGAAAGGATTATGAAAATTATATCTGTAGGAAACTTCAGGATATCCTAGTGTGTAAGCCTTGATTCTTCATTTTTTCGGAAGCAATGCTTTCGGTTGTTTGTTTCTTGTTTGTTTTATGGTTTTGTTTTTTTCAGGGGGTTTTGTTTGTTTGTTTTGTTGTTTTGGGGTTTTCTGTTTATTTTGGTTTTTTGTTTGGTTATTTTTTGTGGTTTTTTGTTTGTTTGTTTTGTTTTGTTTGGGTTTGGTGTGTGTTGTTGTTGGAGACTTGGGTGTTTTTCAGTGGGATTTTTGCATGCGGGTTTTTGTTTTTTCCTCTTTGTAAGGAAATGCGTCAGTCTGTGCTGCAGACTTAATAGCTTCTTTATTTAAGACTCACAGTCAGATTAAGAAATTAGGAGTCTTGTATAGCCTTGCATTTCATCCATAAAGAGCCTCAATAACTAGAAAAACAAATAGGTTGTGGAGAAATGGCTACTGTTTAAGTGAAATGCAGTGTAAAATGTATGCATATAGATCTTTTCTTAAGGAGTAGTCTGTTCAGATTCCGGAAAAATCCCCAAATATTTTCAAGCATGCCAGCTCCTGTTATTATGCCATGTGCATCCATCATGGTTACTATACATTTCACAGGCTTAGTAGAAGCCATTTTACAGGTAGTAGAATGTTTTCTGAAACTTTTTTCTTCAATATCAGTGTAAAATAATTGAGTTATCAAAGCTAAGGAAGTCTTGTTAAGCTTTCTATGTGATTCAGTCTTGAGACTCTAAGGCAGTGGTCAGCACTGTCTGGTTTTACCTGTCTAAAATTCTGGGGTTTTGATGTAAGCCAAACAGAAGGGATCTGTACAGCAATGAAATTTGCCAGATGCCAGTGTTGGCAAAATGATAATACCTCTCCTTTTGGAGCTCTCCTTTTTCATTCCAGGTTAGGTTTGAAACAGCATATGTAGCTTTTCCCTTAGATAAAAATAAGGTGTAAAAAGGTTACAAAACACAGACCCATTCCAGGAACATTAATGGGCATAATATTATTAAACTGAGTAGTTCAACTTTCAAAAATGGCTCAGCCTGTGTGTCAAATTGTGGTGCTCATCTGTGTAAAATCTTTGTTCATAAAATATAGCAGGGAAGAGTTCTGGGATATCAGTTGGTTAGAATGTGAAAGGTTTTTACGTGTTTCTGGAATTGAAGTATAGGACTGGAAAATGATTGACTGAGTTTTAAATTGTTGGTCTGAAAGTGCTCTTAGCCATCTCAGAGGCTTTACTTCTCTTTTACTCAGTAGAAAGAAGTTGCCTGCTGTCAAATTTTGGATGTTTCAGTACTCCTTAGTCTGCAGGATAAACTGCTGTACTGACAGTAAGATGTGAGTTAAAGGTAATTCAGGGTCAATGGCAGTCATTCAAATAGTATCATCTCACCTCTTTTACAGTGGATTTCAGCCAGACTGCTCGTGTTTGTTAAACCTATGAAAAGCTTAGAGGGGTGTGTTGTAAACCCTTGGTTAGTTAGTGCCAATTTGTTGCAGTTTCTCAAAGGTTAATAAATTGTAAAGACATATTAACATAATCTTTACAAATAAAATGTAATGTTCTTTATTTTTTTTTGCCAGCAAGATCCAATGTTTTGCTATTTAAAAACTTCCCGATGTTCTTTAATTTTACCAAATACAAATTCTCATTTGATTTAAAATTATTAAGTATACTCTTGACAGCCAAGTGAGGTAAGAAAGAAATAAATTGAAACAAAATTTTGCTGGATAAATGGAATTAGTGTGATACTCAACAGAAGTTTGAGGTTTGACATTGCTGAAATCAACTCTTTTTCTTAAGACAGTGCATATTCTTTCACTTGAAGTTTGACTTTGCAGTGCTTTCCTTGGAGCATTTTATTTTACGCAGAAAAAACCTGTTTTGTGAGGGGTGCACCTTGCAAAACTGGAAACAGCTGAGAAGAATTAAAGGCCATTTTTAGTGGTTCTCATGTTTTCCACATCTTAAAATACAGCTACACTCCACTCACCCTCAGTCCCCTCCTGACAACTACCTCTGAATGAGTGGACTGGCTGTAACCTGAGGGTGTGGGTTCTTGCATCTACCAGAAAATATGTCCAGTGACCAAACTGAGTATTGCTGACATATAGCTGCAGTCTGTAAGGTTTCAGGGTAACCTGAGGTAGTGAAATGCATTTTTTAAATTTTTGTTTTTATTTTGAACTGGAAGCCATTCTGTGAGCACCCCTGTAGGACTGAAGAATTCCTAATGGGGACAAGGACAAGTGGTGGATGGGGGAGAGTCAGACACTTTCTATAGCTAAAGAAAAATATTTTGGCTTTGTAGGCCATCAGTTCTTCAGGTTGAAGAGCTCATCATAGACTCATAGAACCAAAAAATGGCCTGGATTGGAAGGAATCTTAACAATCACCTAGTTCCAATCCCCCTACCTTGGGCAGGAACACCTTTGACTAGACCAGGTTGCTCCACCCTGGCCTTGAATTCACTTCAGCACACTGTTGATAGGGACAATATTTGGTTCTCAGCACAGTTAATTTATCTCATCCTGAAATATGTTACTATTGTGATATGAATTCTCACAAAACAGTATGGGATACAAAATTTCATTCCTGTCAAAGAGAAAGCAAGATTTGAATGTTTTGAGCCTCGTAGGAGAGACTTAGCCTCAAGACACCCAGAGGAATCAGCTGGCATGTGTGATCATTTAAGTTTTGAAATTTTTGAAGAATTCTCTATGAAATCAATCTGACTTCTACAGGTATAAAGGAGTTTATAAACTTACCTCTGCTGAAACTGGGCAGGGTAGTTACAGTGATTTAAAATACTGACTTGGAAGAAAAGCTGCTAAACAAGCCTTGGAGAATGGAAGGCAGTGATCAACAAGGCAGAGAGCAAAGGAGTGTTGCCAGTGTTCCCTCGTGCTGTGATGAGGCAAACTTTGCCATCAGATTAGGCCAGGCTGATAATTTCTGTCCTAGAGTGGACATTATTTTTCTTCTGTTGTGTTTTCAAATGTGTGAATGGGAAGGTAAGAGATTTTCCCTTTTTTTTTTTTTTTTTCCCTTGCTCTCCCTTTGGTTTTCAGCCATGAGGCTCCCACTGCATTTGACCATATGTTGGAAGCAGAGGGTGGTAGAAAGCTCGTGTGTGTGTCCAGGTGCCGTCTTCCAAACTCAAGCAAAGTTTTGGCTTAGAAAAGAAAGTCTGGAAAATCATTTGGCAAATTCATTTGCTTTATAGGTGAGTGTTTTTTAATGTATGTTCCCTGGTTACAGTAGAACTGCATTACTTCTACCTAACCTCTTTATGTAGAGATTTGGAAATTCAGGACTCCTACAAACTATTTGTAATGGTTGAAATCCAGCATGCTGAAAACTGCAACCTATACAGCATGGCAGTGCAACCTGAAAAAGCTATCAAGATACATACACACACATCTCTCTGCATCTATAGTTATAATCTGCATGCCTATTTATAAATAAGCATTTGGATTTAAAAAAATAAAAATACAATGCAAAAATAGAATCATAAAGCTAGTTCCCAATGATCTCTAAATTTAATTAAATCAGTGTTTTGTAAAAAGGCTATTTTATACATTTACATTTTTTTACTTTAACTGCAAGATAAACTGCCTTTTCAATTACAATGAAAAAGCAATTATTAAGTAGAATAATAAAACTGATGCAATTTTTAAATCCTCGTCTTCCAAATATTTATTCCCATGGTTAATAGCATTCTCTATGTGCTAAGCTCAGCATTAAAATTATTTAATCTAAACAAACTGAGAAGCTATAAATATGCAAGTACAAGAAATTAATTTTAAAAACTACCTAACTACTATGTGTTTTACTGTAGCTAAGCTATTGTAATTTGTCCATATGGAAAATAAAATGAAACTAGGCAGTACAGTCTATTATACAATGTTTTTAATTTTAGATGCACTTAAAAAGAAAAAGGACTAAATACCACTGGCCAAATTGTAAACACACCAAAATGCACCAAAATCCTAAGCTGTAGGATTCTATTTCTACACTTTTTTAAGATATATATTGTTAATTATTTTGGATTTTGTCTGTTCTGTAAAATATAAATTAGATAGTACAGAGGTTCACTTTAGCAATGTGAAGTTGGTTTATGGCAAATCTGCAAAGGCTGAATATGTGAATTTTGTCCCTGTCTTATTGTCTCGCTCGTAACGAAAGACATTATTGTGGCATTCTGGTTTTATGGTGGTGGAATGGTGTAGAGTGGAAAGACATGACTGAACCTACGTACAGTCCATTTTGTTGCATTGAGGAAAATTGGGAGTAGGAGATGCACAAACTGGTTTAGTCTCTTTTTAAGAAATATATTCAGCAGTGTAGAAAGTAGTGCAAGGCAGCAATGACATCCCTTTAACTACCAAGGCAAAGGGATTGAGGGATTGAGGAAATGGGCAAGCATAAGTTGTAACTACATGCTGGCAAGTAGTATTCAGGACTTGAGCATTACTGCTGGCCTAGTTACAGTGACATCCTATCAAGATTTAAGGTACCTGGATCATCCTTGTCTAGGATTTTTCAGACCTGTAGGAAAGGAGACAGAAAGCAAGAGATGCCCCAGCTCACAGTCTAGGCTAGGAGTAGAAACATATTTTCCCTGGCCAGTAAACTTTGGTGTTAGGTTGAGAAATAAGAGGATTTGTTTGCAGTGGCAAGGAAAGCAGTAACCACCTTGGATGGAATGTTGAAACAAGTGGGAGCTGTAATGTGTTAAATGACTGCTTAAATGTTTAAAGACAGTTAAAACCAATTGGAATCTGCCTGTGAGAACTCCTGAAGCATCCTGGTATCGTCTCTGCATACTTTTGTTCCACTTATCTCCTACCAGAGCTCTGTCCTTCCCCAAAGTGGTTGCAGTTCAAGGAAAAATCAAACTACTAATGCAATAATAATATCAGTATTGTCCTGAAAGGCAGGTTGATTATTTTATTGTTTGTTAGGTGCTGGTCCTCTAGCAATCTCAAAAGAATTTATGAATCCCATCCCATTAGAAGGACAGAAACTTTTACAGATTAATTATTGGAACTATGCTACGTAAAATAATGTCTGTATCTTGCTAGATAGTTGTTGCATTATTAAACACAATGATTATGGAAAATCAGAAATCTTGAAGAGTAATAAACTTCTAATAGGTTTCCTCTTCTTATGCCAATAAGTATTTGGAGTCAAAGTGCAATTGCTGCCATCTTATTTGTGTGAGGAGTCCCTTTTTATCTCTCTTTGTAAATGAAAATAATATGTTTCTTGTGCATTCATATAAAACAATGGTAGAGCAATGCTATTTAGTCTGTATTTTTTTATTTTTTGATTTACAAATATGTGATTGCAATATTAAAGTCACTTAAGCCTGTTTATCTGTCTGTCTGAACAGACTGTGAACAAAAGGATATGCATCTTTAATGAAAATTATTCATGTGAGTAATATTATACCGAACTTGATGTGCTAGACTGTCATCTTCATTGTTTCATCCTGATTTCCCACTGTTTTTCCACTTTCCAAATGTTTTTCTTAGTGAATTTCTGTACTATAGGGACTACTACTACATATGCCATGTCTCAGTGTGGGATACTATCATATGATGTTTAATTCATTAGGACTTATGTTTCACACTCCTTCCACCCCACCCTCTGCTTGTTACTTCTCCGTTTTTAAATATCCTAGGAAGACTTATGGATTTTTTTCCACTTCCCAGGGGAAGAGATTGTTCCCCAAAAATATGGTCTGTGGGGTGCACTTATATTTTGTTGAAAGGGTGAGTATAGAACATTATTTTTCAGCATGAAACTAACATAAAATCCCTATTACTGAGCAGGGGCTGTGGCTTGGGCAGGGAAGGGAGAAGAGAGTAACCAAAAGGATATAACTTTTCAACCTTGTGAATACAAACAAAACCAAACTCCATCCATATCTGTGTCTAGTACTCCACCTCCTCCCAAAGAAAACTTTACAACAGTAAGTCTCTTTAAGGATAGAAGAAAGAATGCTCAGATCTGATAGTAAGATGTGTCAGCTTCTCACAGTGCAATCATACTGCTTTGTCTGAACTCCAGCAGCACAACAGGGGAATTTGAATTGATGTTGTGCTGTTTTATAGGGTTAGGATTTTTTATTTAAGAATGCAAGAAAAAAAACCCCTCATTCTAAAGATGCTCTCTCTATATACATATATTTATGTATACATATGTATGTATACATTTGCACATCTTTTCAACCAACTGCTAGACAATTTTCTGTAGGAACATTGTAGGGAGAAGCATTGGAAAGATTGGGTCAGTCATGGTGTTTTCAAGACTATTTTGAAGTCATGCATCTGTTAAGCTGTCTTATTGAATGGAGAACATGTTTAGTTAACAGAATATGACAAAGGCAAAAGACAAAGGCAAAAGACAAAGGCATGATTCAGTCACACAGTAAGAAAAGGATGTGGGGACTCAATGAAATAGTGTGCAAAGACACCATCATTGGTCTTTGTTCCTAGGAACATTATCAAGTGAGAGCTCTCTTCTCCTAGCAGATACCTTAAAAGGAAGGCGACCAATGTCAGGAATAGAAGGTGGGGAAGATTTTGTGTACTCAGAGCAGGTGGTCGTGGAATCCCAGGATGGTGGCAGGGAAGGAAGAAGATGAGAAAATATGTTATGCAAAGGCAGTAAGATAAAAAATGACATGAAGGTATGGGGTATCAAAAGTTACTAGAAAGGAGAACTACATCAAGGCTTTCTGAGTGCTTGTCTTATTTTGCTGTTTTTAGCAAACCATGCAATATTTTGGAGATTCTGGATTTTTTTTGTTTGCTTTCCCTTCTGCGCCAGCTTTGCTTTAAAAACATTTCTGTTAGTCCTCTGGAAGTTTTGCATAACTTCATTATGAACCTCAGTAGCTTGTGATATTATCCTAAAATGTGGCAGTATGTCATGCACACAGACTCTTGGCTTCATCTGCACGTGCTCATGCACGTGCCATGCATAAGGACTTCACTCCTGGTGGAGTGCATATAGAAACAGACTGCTCTGTCCCTGGATATTTAGGATATCTCCCAGTAACCAGGATATTCTGCAATGAGACCATATGCATATTTTTAACTTATCTTTAAAAATTAGGCAAGCATGGTATAATACCATACATAAGCTCTTATGTTTCCTAGCACTTTCTATGTTTTAGCTGAGATTTACAGGTTCAGGATGTGGTGAACCTATTCTCATAAGCAATTTCTTGGCTTGCTCGAGGGAATGCCACAAACTCAATAAAGCCCTCCCTTACTTGGCACTAGTGCTGTCTGCCACCCACATTGGAAAGTCACATGTGAGAACAATTCTCATTTTCTCTTGCAGTGAAATGAAATGGCTGCCCTCAAAACCACCTTTGCTTTGAGTGGTGTGATATATGTCTTGTTACATACAATTTCTTCTGTATCTTTTCTGTTTAAACAGATCTTTCATCATATATATTTGAACACTAAACCAATTTTTAAAGCTCATGGATAATTCAAGAATGGATGGACAGTTGTCTTTAAGTTTTCATCTGTGAAAATACTAACACAGAGAGTTCACCAGTCTCACTCCAGAACAGAAAATGTAAATAAGCTCAAATCAATTACCTGCTGAATAATGCAACACAAAGAAAAGCTTTTTGAGCTAGGCATGGGAAATTGAATGCTATGATTTTATACAGGATCCATGCCAAGGTCTCTGCTGAGATGGGACAAGCTTTTTGGCAACCAACTAGGAAAAAGAGGAAAAGATGATTATTTGTATTGAGTTTTAGTTTTGCATTCATGTGGCTGAGAAGACTCTTCCACTCCTCCCCTTTGCTATAGCACTGTGGTGTTAGATGTTAGTTCACATACGGGTTTTGTTTTAAAATAAATATCGTTTTGTTAATTACATACTGATTAGTTTATAAATGTCATAAAAGAGTTTTCATATGCCATGTCAATTTGATTAAAACCCACTTGAGTTTATATAGAGAGTTTCAGAGAAGCCAAACCTCTTACAGAATAAGCTTTGCCAAAATGGGCCTGAGTAGTTAAAAGTTTTTTACAGAAAATATTTTCTTCTTTGTTAACAGTAGCTAAAAGAGTTTGTTTACAAATTTGATCTCTTACAGAAGGACAAGAGTCTGAGAATCCAGTGGTCCATGCTGAAATGGGAAAAGGCCATGAATTCCAGCTGGTTGAAAGACTCATGTTTTCCACTTGTATGAAATGAATTCTGGAAAGATACAGCTTAGCTAATAATATAACTAATATAGCTTGGATATGATAAAAGTAACACTAAGAAGGAGAGAAGATCTTGTTCTTGAGCATACTTGAGTTTAGCATCTTTAGACACATTTTAAAGTCAGCTGCAACTGGTTAATATTTGATTTGTGCAAATGGACCAGCAATAGCAAAACCACCTCTGTGCATATTTGGAAGGTAATTTTGAGATTTGTTTTCGATGGGTAGCCAGGGTTTGGAAACAGGTAACACACAGATTTTGGCATAGGGGAGGCAGCACACTGACAGTGACTACTGGTTTAGGTGTGTTACAGTGCTTTACTGGAATCAGTTCACTGTTGCTGTGCTTTCTGCTCAAATCCGCTCTCCTTTGCCTCACCTGTCCCCCACCCCCAAAATTATGGCTATCATAGACATAATTTCCAGCTCCTGTGGGTGAAGACTTTGGCCAGGATGGTGCTATACTTGCTTGATTCTACTCACATGTAAAGCTCTAGGCTGTAGCCTAAATACTCTAAAATGGATTTAGATAGATTCTTATTCAAATCCTGACTTAGTTTAGTTTTACTTATTTATCTATGGATTTATTTATTTATGGACTGCTTTTTTTTTTTTTGCTCTTGGGCCTTTGCTGTTGCCAGAGAGATGGGAATAGTTCGTATAAAATTGGCATGTAAAAGGTTAACACTGAGCAATATCCAGATTCCAAATTCTGATTCAGTCAACACAAAAACATATACATAAAGATAAGAAAGATGACGTCCTTGTTTTATGACTACCTCTGTCACATGATAGAATCATAGAATGGTTTGTGTTGAAAACAACCTTAGAGATCATCTAGCTCCAACCCCTCTGCCATGGACTGGGGCACCTTCCGCTAGACCAGGTTGCTCAAAGCCCCATCCAATCTGGCCTTGAACTCTTCCAGGGATGGAGCATCCAACACTTCTCTGTGCAGCCTGTTCCAGTGCCTCAGCATGCTCACAGTAAATAATTTCTTCCTCATATCTAATCTAAACCTACTCTCTTGACTTTGAAACCATTCTCCCTTATTCTATTACTACATGCCCTTGGAAAAAAGTCTCCCTTCAGCTCTCTTGTAGCCCCTCTTGGGTACTGGGAGGCTTCTTCTATAACGTCTCCCCTTATACCTGGGGGTCCTGGTTGAATCTGAGTCAGCAGTGCCCTGGCAGCCAGGAGGGCCAACCGTGTCCTGGGGGCATCAGGTAAAGCATCACTAGGTGGGCAAGGGAGGGGATTGTCCCACTGTGCTCTGCACTGGGGCGGCCTCACCTGCAATATTGTGTGCAGTTTTGGGCTCCACAGTATAGGAAAGATATTAAGCTGTTAGAGAGTGTCCAAAGGAGGGCAACAAATATGGTAAAGGACCTTGAGGGGAAACTGTGTGAGGAGCAGTTGAGGTCACTTGGTCTGTTCAGCCTGGAGAAGAGGAGACTGAGGGGAGACACTCACTGCAGTTACAACTTTCTTGTGAGGGGAAGAGGAGGGAAAGGCACTGATCTCTTCACTGTTACCAGTGACAGGACCCAAGGGAATGGCCTGTGATTGTGTCGGGGAGGTTTAGGTTGGATATTAGAAAAAGTTTCTTCACTCAGAGGGTGATTGAGTGCTGGAACAGACTCCCCAGGGAAGTGATCACAGCACCAAGCCTGGTAGAGTTCAAGAAGTGTCTGTACAATACTCTCAGGCACATAGTGTGACTCTGGGGTGTCCTGTGTAGGGCCACGAGTTGGATTTTATAATCTTTGTGGGTCCCTTCCAAGGCAGGATGTTCTGTGATTCTGTGACTCTCCCTGGAACCTTCTATTCTCTGGACTGAAGAGTCCCATCTCCCTCATCCTGTGCTCATGTGAGAGGTGCTCCATCCCTCTGATAATTTTCATGCCCTCTTCTGGGCTTGCTCCAGCAGGTCCATATCCTTCTTATGTTGGGGACCCCAGAGCTGATTGCTGGACTCCAGGCAGGATGTCACCAGAGCAGAGCAGAGGGGCAGAATTCCCTCCCTCTCCTGCTGCCCACACTGCTTTGGATGCAACCAGGACACAGATGGTTTTCTGGACTATGACCACACGCGGCCGGCTCATGTTGACCTTCCAATCCATCATCCTCAGCAAGTCACTGGTTTGTAATGAACACAAGATGTTAGAAAAAATTTTTTCTTACGCCTTTGGCCAAGACTTCCAGTTAGGACAAATGATCAAATAAAAAAGTACATTTGCATACAGTGAGTTTTAGTCAGCACAAAAAACCCAAACTGAAAACTAGAATTGGCAGACAATACACCTTGAGTAGTTTGACAAGATGAGGATTTTGAGGTTTAGCAATCCTTGCTAAGCATTTGCAGTTGAGTAAGCAGAAAGGAATACAATCTCTGAGAACAAAAAAAATCATAGGAGAGTATTATAATAATAATAATTTGTCAATGAAATAAAAATGGCTGTGGTACAGTTGTATATTATACACTTCAGAAAACAAAAGTATTTGCTAATTGGGTAGTATGATGATAAAGTTATGTAACATGTTAAAGTTGTGACTTGAACTCTATGTGGGTTTTGTGATCAGATACATTTAATCTATTTAATAAGATATGGATTAAGTTGAACTTTTTAGATGACAGAAATTTTGATAATGTAGTTATGAGGTGGCTCAGTGTGGAAATGAGGTAGATGAATGCTTACTTCAATAAAAACATTCTCAGTGTAACTACATAAATTGCATAAATGGGAAAAAGATATGTTTGGGGACTCTTTTGAGAAAACATTACCCAAGATGATATCCCACACCATTCGTTAGTCACCTTGTTTTATTAAGCCAAAAAGATATTCTGAAAAAAAAAATCATTAATTTTGCCTTTATGGAAATTTATTATTGCTCCTAGTAAAGGATAAAATTTTTGTATTAATTTCTTCTTATGAAATTTTATTTTTTCTGGGATAGATTAAAATCTTCCTAGCCATACTTGCTTCTAAATCATAGCAGTAATTAATCGAATTTCATCTAACTCCTATTTAACCTAATGGTCAGTGTGGGAAATGTATTTTTATTGATCATAGTAATGACAGAGAATAGCCTTTTAATGTGTCCTGACCTGGTTGTTTTAAGGTGGTACTTTATGTTATCCACACATTATGGTATCCTGCTTTATTGTTTTCCTTTCCAGGACAGTGTCTAAAGCCCTATAATTATTAATTTAAACTTAGTAAATTGTTTTCTAGGCATATACTTTTTTTTTTTTTTAAGATAGCCTGCTGTCTCCATTTGTTTGTCATTCATTTGTATTTCTTATAATTTGTATCATCTTTAAATATCAAAGACAAATTCTTTGGCTGCTCTATAACTAATTCTCTACAAAAATAATAGTTTTCTAGAGGGTGCCACGGCAGGAATTTCCTCTTTCTATTTATGCAACACCAAAGGGTAAATCTCCTACTGGTTAATTTATCTGTAAAGTCTGCTTCAGTTTGCATGTTAAGTGATGCTTTAGCACTTAAGGCTAAATTAATACTAATCATGTTTGTGTAGCTATTGACAATTGTTGTGACCTCTGTCTTAGTCTTTAAAGGGATGCATATGTTTGATTATCAGCAGTAGATTTTATTTATCCATAATTACTGTCAAGAATGAAATATAAGTTAGTGGGAAGAAATAACAGGGGGACAGAGCTAAGGACAATTAGCTCTTTATTCTTTATTCTCAGGAAGAATAAAGAGCAAGGGTTAACTTTAGGTAGTGACCTGGCTACATTTTTCAAAAGAATTTCTTAATTTTTAAAAAGTGAGGGGGGAAAAAAAACAACAAACAAACCGAAAAACCAACACACAAACACAAGTTAAAATTTCTCCCTTTTTCAAAGTAATCAGTGAAATCCCTGGTGAACTGGGTAACAAAAAGAGTTATCTCATATAGGTCAGTGTTAATTTATACTGAAGTGAGGCTCAGTTTTGATACATTTTTCTAGATGACTGTGGGAAAGTTCTATTGTATGGATGAGAGAGAAGAACCTTCTTAAAATTATAGTGGAAGATCAATAAGCAGGGTGAAATTTGTCATGACAGTGGTTACTCTTGAAATACTTTCTTATATCAGTGAAATTCCTATGAAAATTCAGTAAATTTGAGGTACACCTTCCTTGGAGGATCAGTATAACTATTTTTCTTTAAACAGATTACGATTATAGTTTGTGGGGACTTTTTCCTGCAAGAAGAAATTTTACAATTTGTGTAAAACTCTTTCCTTCCCCCACCTCTCAGCAAAAATAGGTTTCTTCATATTACATATCTCATATATATCTAATAATACATTAGGAAAATAGATCTAACTCAGTAACATCAAATATCTCTAAATCATAAATAGTATGAAAATATAACAGCCCTTAAATCACAACCTTCATACGTTTCAAATGAGCATTTTTCTTAAAGCGTCACCATTGTTTTAACAATTTCTTGTAAAGTCATTGATTTTGTGTTGCTTTGGGGAAGGTGCAATTTATTACTGTTAATAATGTTTCTGTGATCCATGAAAGGTTCCTTGTTGCCACTAATTAATTAACCCATCAGAAAGTAAACCTTCCTTTTAGAACAGATGATGAGGGGTTTTTATAAAGTCTATCTGACAGCTCTAGTTGTCAGCTTTGGGATGTGAACATTCTGGAAATCTTTCCTTCATTTTCCTGTAAACATTGTGTTCACATCAGTCTCAGCACAGTCAGATGTTGGGAGAATTATGTGTGGAATCACTCTTTACTGAAGCAGGGTCTGTTTCTGCAGGGGGATCTTAGTCCATGGCTGGGTTGGTGTTATTGTATTTGGTTAAGGATTGAATCAGTGAGTTAATTGTCTTAGTGCATTTTGTGATGTGTCACTGGAAAAAAATCACAGGTTTATAAGCTTAAGTGGCCTGTTAATGGAGATTTTTTTTTTCTACATGCCTAAAGAAGTACCTCATATATGTAGGAAGAGGTGGGCTGCCCATGATGTTATCACCCCAGCAGCAACCAAGCACTGAGACAGTATAAGTTCTGCAGAGGTCCACTCCTGTGGTCAAGCACAGCAGTCTGGAAGTTCATTTATGCTTCTGTAAGAAGTCAGCTCAGTGATGAGTCCAAGTGCAGGTGCATCAGATTTGTTTTCTGCTGGCTCTGTGGTGATCACTGCAGAGATGGCTCTGAGCAGCAGGCATGGGAGGGGTGGGGGGGGGCAGCGAGGGAAACAAAACCCTTAGTGCTAATCTGCTCCTGTTGACATCCAGCTGGACACAAGGGCTCATCTTCTGTATGCATGGTTATTCCTGGTCTTTCGAGTTACTCCTTGGGATAACTGTTGTTAGGGCATTCTGTTCTTCCAGCTGACTTCCAACATGTTCATAAGCAGTTGTGCTTTTTAAATTTTTTTTCCTGCTGCTCTCCCAGTGTTCTCTTTTCTCACCTGTCTCTCTACCTGCTTGTCTGGTGCTACTCCATACCTTTTGTGCTGACACATTATTTCTCAACTTACTGTTCAATTAAGTAATGAAGTGCATCTCCACACCCATAAAGGAGCTCAGAAAGACAGCAGCAAGAGCTGAAACCCAAGTAATGCCCTGCTGGGCTGCTCCCAGGCCATGTCAGGGACCACCAGCCCATCCACGACCTGTCTGCACAAGTCCAGAGGAGCAGAGGAATGCACAAGGACAGGTGGGAACCCAAACCTTGGACTTCTGAGGAACAACTGCCTTATCCAGAGCCCTAACAGTGTATCTCAGCTGATCCTTCAGCCTCAATGTCCAGGCATGAAACCCATCACAACGTGTCATGGGGAGCAGCTTTGCAAATCACCTTTCAAGCTGAGAGGAGTTGCTTCTTAGGGGTAGAACACATTGCAGAATGCAAGGGAAAAGCAGTTTGAGACCACATAGGATTTACAGGGTGTTTAGGCAGGAATCAGTGGTAGGAAAAGGGAGGTGTTCAAGTGATTTAGAGAGGAACAGGGGTGGGAAAACAAAGGAGGGATAAGGAATTAGAAGGGATCATCGCATGTTGTAAATAGTGTGGTCAGTACTCTTGCCAGATGTTACCCTGTACCTGATCACCTCTCTGTCCTCCTTTAATTTTTCCCCAGCTCTTCCCAGGGCAGCAGCTCCCTCTTTGTGTGCAGGGGGATCTGTGTGCAGCAACTGGAGTCAGACCATGGGGCAGAGGGTCTGTGTCCATGTTGCCAGAGACTGGAGTGAGTGTAAGTCTGTGAACATGTGTGTGAGCAATAGTGAAGATCAAATCAGATGGATTGGTGAGCAGAAATGGCCCAGGAGCAAGATAGTGAACAGATCTCTAGGGCTGACTTTGGGTGTGAGAGCACCTGGGTGCCTCTAGGGGCAAGAGCATGGGGAGATTAGACACTGGGACCTGGAAAATCCTGACCCGTCTCGATGTGTGGGTGATAGTCTATACCAGCAACTGGAGTAGGGCTGCAGCTTCTGGGGTTCAGAGACTGGAATCACAGAATGACCTAGGTTGGGAGGGACCTTAAAAATCATCTGGTTCCAAGCCCTCTGCTGTAGATGGGCAGGGCCACCTTCCAGTAGACCCGGGTGCTCAGAGCCCCACCCAGCCTTGTCTCAGGTATGTCCAGATGCCAACAACTGCAGAGCTTGGGTCCCAGGAGCCAGCCCTGGGCACACTGGATGTCTGAGTCCAGCTGCTGGAGGGATCCCCCTTCTACATGGGAATAACATTTTCACTAGTCGTTCTCCATCCTGTCCAGCCACAGGGAGCAGAATGAGGGTGCTGGTGCTGTGTTTGTGCAAGTGCTCTGTCTGTGACCTGTGCAGGCAGCTGTGTGTGTATTGCATGTTTGTGCTTTTGTATGTGTATCTGCTGGGAGTGCTTCTCCAGCCTCCCTGCTGGCTGGACCTACTGGGAACATGGAACAGCAGCAGCCTCACCTCTCTAAGACTGTTTGATCCAGCAGGAATGACAGATTTCTCCTGACAACTCCCACTGTTCCAATGTAGATGAAACCTGTTTTCTGTGATCAGGCGTTATTGTAGGCATCTGGAATTGTAACGCACCCAGAACAGAGATACATGGAGGATGTAACTCAGTGCCTAATATTTTTGTGGTTATATTTTCCCTCCCAAATCAAACAATAAACCATCATATTTCCCAATGGTTTATCAGCTCTGTTTAAACGGATCAAAAGGGTTTGTTTTTGTGACAGAAAACTTGATTTGATGTAGAGCTAATAGTACCATTATATGATACCACTGAAATACAGTCATGGTGATCATGTGGTTGCAAGGAATTGAGCAACATGATTCTGCATTAGCATAAATGTTATGTTAGGTATTCTGGCTAATCACAATAAGGACAAAGCCCCAGTAAAGATCAGAGGAGCGGTGACAGGTTGGGATACCTTAGAATAATCAGTGAAAACTGAAAGGAGCATGCTGAAGTTGCTCCTTAATAAAACTTTCAAGGGCAAATGATTTAGACCATTGCAGTTGATGTGAAATGCTTGGAGGTGAGTCGAGGAGGAGAATCCCTGAAAAGCTATAAAGTCAAAACTGTGTCTCAGGGGCACAAAACTTGCAAACAGAAGAGAATTCAGGGATTGTATAAAACATGCAATGTTTTAAGGGTGGGTTGTGAAACTTCAATATGGACTGAAGGTGAGGTAGGAATCAAAGTGGACCAGTGGGTCCACCTGGAATGAGTGTGTGGGAAGTAGAGATGTGAGTGGGGTAAAAGAGGCTAGTTGAGTTTATACAGGTTGCTGGTTAATACACTTACCTGACTGACCTTGACTATCATAGTCTATCCTGTGTTGTTCTTAAATCCTGTTTCTGACCATCCTCCATGTGGGTTGTACAACCTGTGTTCTAGGTATAGTTTAATTCCAGCAAGCTGCAAGTTAGACCAGTCCTCAAGTAGGGTAAGAAGTGTGAGTGCCAGCAACTGCAGTGAGTACCAACTCCAGGGGCTTGAGGTGTCAGCTGCTGGAGGAGCAGCTCCCATGACCTGGGAGCCAGGGACTGACCAGACCAAGTATCTGTAACCAGCTAATGGAAAGACAGCCAACATATATGTGTGTCTGTCCCAGTGGTGGATCCACAAGAGCGATGAAGGCTTAGGGGATCTGTGCTATTCCTGCTGGTGAGAGCCCTGTGCCTTTCATGGATACTGGTAAAGGCACTGTTCTACCTATGCTACTCCATGTGGCTGGCCATGTATGCATATAAATACAGGTGTAAATATGTATTATAGTGTGTGTCTGTCTGTCTGGGAGCACTTGGGCAGCCTCACTACTTGCTCTGGAAACCTGGAACCACTGCATCCCTGTATCATCCCAGCTGTGGTAAGAGTGAAGCCCACCAGATTTGGCAACCTCTACTATGATGTATTTTTGAAAGAAAACTAAGTAAATATATTCCAAATGTGGTCATTACAACTGGTAACTCCATTTAAATTTTAAATGTCTAAGGCAATATGTTTATGCACCACTCATTCATTTTGCTGAACTGAAACATGATTTAGAGTAAACACCAAAGTTTGGTACAGAGCAACAAGCACTAACGGATTTTAACTTGCTTTGCTATGTAACTGGGCTCTGGTCACCTTCATATGCTGATTACTAAAAGGAGAATTTCTGAACAGAAAATATAGACTAAATTCAGGGAAACTGTACTGTAAAAATTGAGACTTGTTCACTGGAACATATAAAATGAGGATTCCTAGAGAGATAAAAAAGTACCTGAGAATAATTTGACTAATCAGTGAGCCATTGAAAGGGGAACCCTGTACTTTAGTACTCTTAAAGCTTTTGGGCATATTTATGTATTTTAATTGGAAAAAATACAGATTTTTGCCACCTGGAGTTTTTACATGCTACTTAGCTGTGGGATATGAATAGATTGCAATTTATGAGCTAATAATCTAAATAATAACATAGCTATTAATTCAGTATTATTGTGAAAAGGATTGATACAACTTGAATGTACTGAGTGTATTCCTGTCTGCCTTTCTCACTGAGTTATTAATCTGCATATAAAAATTATGTTGAATTACTACTTTCAAAGGAGGAATTGACTGTGGAGGGTATGGTGCTATTAGTTGATAATAGTGGTCTCTCTAATCTACCAAACAAAGACTAACAAGATCCAGCAGCTGGAAGTTGAAGTCAGCAAAGTCCAAACTGGAAAGGCGGTGAAAACTGCTGGAAGTGAGGGCAAGCAACCATTGGAACAGATTACTCAGAGGCACAGTAAGTCTTTCACATTCTTGTTTCATAACTAGCAGTCTTTCTTAGGAATATCACCTGATTTGTCACATACTGAAATTATATGAAGGTGTTTTATATCTATTTAATGATTAAGGTCAAGCTAGTTCAAGAGAAGAAACTGCAAGTTATGTCTATCTTTGTAGTTGTCCAGATATACAGAAGTCAGGTTAAAAAATTCAATGAGCTAGTGGGTCACAATGCAACTGCACCTACCTTAAGAAATTTCTCATAGCCCATGTGGTGGTGAAGAGGCATATTTTTGGTGACAGAAAGAGGATGTGACTGGTATACTTATCCCTCACTCCTTTCGGTTCCTGCCAAAGCAGTGACTTCCATGTCATGGGCGAGATTGTGTAAGGCCTGCTGGTGCTCACAATGGGAGTTTGATCTTTAGGATACCTGGGCCAAGTTATAGGTTTGTTCAGTTGCAGTGTGATTCAGAGGGTATGTGGATATTGGTGTTAAATATTCAGGCCCTTGGAGCAGAGCAGTTGATTCTATTAGAAATAGTACAGCTTGGATTTCGAGGAGGATGCTATGAGAAATACTTTACTACCCAGACATCACATGTGAAGTATAGAGCCATAGAACCTTAGTGTATAATTACAATTTTTACATGTTTGGATCTGTTCAGTGCCAGCCTACAAGTCTGTTACTTTTTGTAAACGTTTAATATGTTTCTTGAGCGATAGTTCATATTTTCTCAGAACAAGAAAAAACCTGTGGTGATTAAGTTATTTTTACTACAGTTAATAGCAATGACTATTATAAAATGAGCACAGAGTTCAGTTGGTTTGGGTTTTTTTTTGATAAAATGAAGCACAAAGAACAGGAATAAAAGCAAGTACAGTGCTTGTCAGAAATGGATGACAGAGAAACTGTAACAGGAGGAAAGAATTCAAATAAATTACATGCTTGAAAACACATGGCTAATAGATGGGGGAGAGATACATCAGTTACATTAATGCAGATCAATAATTGATCTTTGCAAAGAAGGATAAGAGACAAGTGTGTCATTAATGAGGAGGAATTAAATACAGTCGAGAAGTCAAAAGCATGCATTATCAAATATGAAGAGTGAGAGTGAGTGAGGAAACAAATCAAACTTCTATTCAATGGGCAGTTTTGTGGTCTTGTTAATGGCACTCCTTAGCTTTATTGGGAAAGAAGAATAACCTTTCTGGAGAAATGAATGTGCTTTTCTTTGAAAGTAGAAAATTAATAGCTCTTTAAAATTCAAACCAAATTCTTGTATCTGAACCTAAAAATTATTTGTTATCCAATGCCTAAAAGTGTAAAGATGATGAATCAAGAATGTAGTTAGCAAAGAATTCCGGACAGCTGTAACTAATGAAGCAAAATGCAATTGGCTTGGAAAAAAAATAAAAAAGAGGTGAGCTGGGAGATTTAGGACTGACAAATGAGAAAGTCCACAGACAGTATTGAAAATGTTGAAATCCATATTTTACTAGAGTTTTTTGTTGTTGCACAGAAGGGAGACTGAAAAGGCATAGAACCAAAGAAAGTCATACCTGCATCCTTTGTGACTAATAAAGAATTGAAAACTTGACTCAATACCTAGTATAGTGAGGATTTTTAAGTGGCTCTCTGTGTAGAGGAGATGAAGGGAATAATCAGAAAAAAAGGGCAATTTTTAAACACATCAGCAAATTAAATAAGAAAACGTCACTGTCAGAAAAGCAAAAAAAAAAAAAAGTTGTTATAGCACAATGAGAAATAGAAATCATTATCTCATTTCCATGAGTTGTACTTGCAATATTTTTACCATAAAACATGGTATACATCTGGAAGAAAACCATCTGAGATGTCTGAAAAAGTTCCTGGTTTGCTTTTGGCAGGGAATTCCCATTATGTGTGGTTCCTGCACAGTGCCATGCTATTAGAGCTCACAGTTTTATTGTGTTATGCTATTGAAGACAAAAAAAGAGAGGGCTTGAGCTTCCCCAAGGTAAGATTTTATGCTGATAATAAGGATAATGTTTACAACTAATTAGTAACGGAATGAGGTGGATTTAAAGGACTAGCTGGTTAAACTTGTCTGTAAAACAACCTTTTTCTACCTTCCTGTGATTTTTCCAAAGTAATTATTTAGACAGAAGAGAGGAAACAGTAAAATTCAAGATGTCATTCCAAGCTCATTGTAATTTATGAATCATCAAGTTCTGTACTAAATATTTAGCTTGCCTTTTTTGTATGTTGGATTTTTTAAAAAAATGTTATTCTTTGTAGGATCTATGGGTATAATTCTCTATGTATTCACTGTAGTAACTGATTTAAAATTTTATAAATTCTTATTTCCGAGAATGTTCTGTCTGGAAAATGATTGTATCCTTCCCAAAATGCTGATATGTTTTTTTTGCTCCATCCGTGCATCTGTTTTACAGATGAGGAGGAAGGTCAGTAACCACTGTGATGTCTTGATTAGTTCAATTTTCTCTTTTTCTTATTTGAAGTTTATCAAATCTCTACCTGTCTGCATCTGCATTTTGTCAGGTGCTGACTACCAAAAGTTTAATGCTGAAGAGTGAATGGTGTTTGAGAGAGGATGAGGGATGGGAGCACCAACCTGCCTCTATCCTCCTGGAACAAGCTGTTTAACTTTTTTGCTCTTTCTTCTTTCAAACTAGAGCGCGTTTCTTATTCCAAAGTATGATGGTCAAAGTCCTTTTATTGTGCTACTCCTGTTCTTAGAGCCTCAAGGTATAAGAATTTATAATAAATATTCCAATAGTCAGAATGGTTATGGATTATTTTTTCAGTTCAGGTATTTAGGAAAATTCTTACATTGATAGACTCTTGAACCTGAAGTTGTCATCATCCTTTTCCCTTTCTTACTCTCTGTGTTTTTTCCAGCTGTTGCTATGAGGAGCTGTTATTAAAATTACTCAGTTGAGTACAGCACAAGCATCACTTAAGTACACTTCCTACTGTGCCTCATCAATGTACATAAACACTTCTGAGTACATCAATAACTAGTTTAAGTTATAATATATTATACAATGTAAATTTTATGATGTGGATGCCTGCCCTCTAAACACTGGACTGAGAGCAGTAACTTTTCTGTGCCTGGATCAGAAAAATGGGAGCTTGCAATGATTGAAATTAGCTTCTGAGATGGGTTTGAGTCAACAACTGGCAAATGATGGTCCAAATCCTATTATAATATTTCTTTAAACAAGCCGGCAATGAAATTCTCCTGTATCTGCATTATCATGCTTGATCTCTGCTTTAGTTTTTGGAGACCATGTCTAAATAGGAGATACAATGTGGATGCAGAACACTGAGCAAAAAATAGTACTCAGAAGAATTTCAAATATATTTTAGTTTTATTCTGAAGCTATATATTCACACATATTTCACATAGAGATTTAAGAATGAACCTGAGAATTTTTTTTTAATATCTAATCTATGCTTTAGAAGCATAAAAAGGGTAAGGAGGAGGACAGGGTAATCAAGAATGAAAAAAGGAAGGAATTCCTAAGTACATGGCATTCTGTGGTATCACTAATAGTGGTGTTTTTTCCCCTGATTATTGGTAACTCCATTTTCAGTGAAAGAAAAGATTCTGCTCAGATGGAACTCTTATAGCAATTCATGAGGAATACCTAAACTCTTTTCTAAGGGTGCAAGAGTAGCAGAAAATCAAGATAGGACTGAAGGATAATGAAATCCAAATATGAGGTTTTCATAATAGCAATGACAAATTTGTGGAAGAAGATAAATGACCCTTTAACCTTCCATGCTGATTTAATCTCAGAAATATGCTCCAGTTTTACACATCAATCACAACCAGCATGTCTCTAAGTGTCCTAACTGGTCATCCAAGGCAGCAAAAGTCCTGTTTAGTAAAAATTTTGTATATATGCACACATTTATATTAATTTATTATATATATACATATACATATATATATACATATATATATATTCATATATATATATATAATGAAATCAGCTGAAGGATGTTTTGTAAAGCTGACTAGGAGCAAAAAGCGATTCAGAATTATGAGCTCAAAGAAAATCTTCTAATGAGCATGGAAGGTTGTATTGCGAATGAGTGCACGACCGGCTTTCCTGGGAGATGAAAAGTATAGCAGAGGTGGGCAGCAAAGGCACTAAACTGATTTTGCGTTCCAGGATTACCTGACATGAAAGCTGTTCCAGCACTTCTGCATGTTGCTTTATGTATTTTGATTGATACTGAAAATTACTGACGTGCTGGAGGAACTCCCTACTGTGCATACCAGAGCATTTTCCCAAGTTATTTGTGGTTACCGCGTAGCCCTGGTCATGAAAGATCCATAT
This sequence comes from Corapipo altera, assembly GCF_003945725.1. NCBI lineage: Eukaryota > Metazoa > Chordata > Aves > Passeriformes > Pipridae > Corapipo > Corapipo altera. The sequence goes on along the minus strand of NW_020884898.1, from coordinate 6,776,569 downwards.
TTTGTTCCTGTTGGTTACCTAAAAGGTTTTCATTTGGGTATCTGTAGTGGATTTGAATTTCTGTTTTTCTATAGAGATGGCTTGATGTAAAATACTGAGCAAAAGTGAACATGACATACAACATGTACTGCAATGACCATATTTTGCCCTGCATTAGGAAGCTATTTAGAGAAGCCCACTGGTCAACCAACTCTTTTTCAAATAGATTAAAGTGGCATCTTGAGAATTTCTACTGGTGTCTGTTGTCGTTAGTCACAGTAGTGAACTTGTATTATTCTCTTTTGGCAATTACTGCACTAAAAAAGTAATTTTGCTGGGTGAAGTGAGCAACTCTATACAAATTCCTAGGAGGTTCCTGCTCTGGGTAGGAGTCTTTGCTACAGTTTGTGTTATATTGAAAACTTTGTCTGAACAAGGTAATGATTTGATCAGAGAGATGAAGCACCTCTCCTGTGAGGAAAGGCTGAGAGAATTGGGATTGTTCAGCCTGGGAAAGAAAAGGCTTCGGTGTCACCTAATTGTGACCTCCCAGTACCTGAAGGGAGCCCACAGGAAAGATGGAGAGAGACTATTGACAAGGGCCTGGAGTGACAGGACAAGGGGGAATGACTTCAAACTTGAGAGTAGGTTTAGATTGAATATTAGGAAAAAATTCTTGGTTGTGAGGATAGTGAGCTGCTGGCACAGTTTTCCCAGAGAAGTTCTGGATGCCCCATTCCTGGAAGAGTTCAAGGCCAGGTTGGATGGAGCTGTGAGCGATCTCAGTGGAAGGTGTCTCTGCAAATGGTAGGGTGTTTGAAACTAGATGATCTTTATGGTCCCTGCCAACTCAGGCAATTCTGTCATTCTGTGATTTACATAGGACTTATTCTGAAATCCCCTGTAGCCTTATGGTTCCATATGGAATCATATGGAAAATATGGAATCATATTTTCTCCAAAACTGGAGATAACCAAATTGAGTTTCCAAAGCTAGATGAGTACCAGAAGTCCCAAGTTACTGGATAAAAAAGAAGTATAGTCTGACTAGTCTGACTCCCCAGCTGATACTAAAGAATCACCTTGCTCACATCTCCTTTGTTATGTTTTCTGCAAACTGAAATGTCTAAAATAAAAAGAGAAAAACCAAAACCAAAAAAAAACCTCAAAAAAAACCCCAAAAAGAAAACAGATCCAAAAATACCCCAACAAAACCAAACAACCTCCCACTCCAAAAAACCAAAACAACAAAATTCCTCCCAACATATCTATGTTTTTTTGCTTAAAAAAATAATTAAAAAATATGGAACAGGTAAATCGAATCCTATTTGTATTATTTTTTCTTTCTCTCAATTTGGTAGTTTAATTGGTAAAAGGAAATGTAATTTTATTGTAGGGTTATAAAAGTGAGACTTCCCTTGACCTTCAAGGTGTGTATCCCCTTTCTATCTAGAATAACTAATGTTTTGTTATTTTCTGCCATAGAAATAATAATAGCAATTGCAAGGGTTATAAAGTTGCAGTAGCAGCAGCAATCATTCTTTACCTGGGGAAAAAACTAACACAAGGAGGATGGGAAACCTTTTAGTACTTAACCTGTCCATAGCTAATTTGAAATGGGTGAGCTGATAAGCAAGGTGGATTCACTCCACACTGTCCTTTCTCCCTTACCAGCACTTTGGCTAGAAATTGGACTGTGGAAGTGCTCCTAGGGCTGAATTCAGTGGTGCTCTGCAGAAAGCAGATTCTGTCTCAGGTCTGGTTCCTCATCAAAATGCTGAACTGCGAAAGGAGCCAGACAGTGCTAGAAATTAGTTTGTTTTAGCAAGGGTGAGACGTGTCTGTTTGTAGAAAATCTTGGTGGTATTTTGTTGTCTCACTCTTTCAAACACTCTGTGAAAAGAGTGCATAATAAGGTCTTAAGGGCCCAATGTTACTTTTGCAGGTAAAGAGGATGGAGAATACGTAGCATATTTTGTGGATTTTTGGATTTAGCTTCCATTTTGTTGAATCCTCAAAAGGCTGTGGCTTAGAATCATAGGATCATAGAAACATGGAATCATTTAGGTTGGTAAAGACCCTTAAGACCATTGGGTCTGACCATTGACCCATCACTGCCAAGTCCACCACTAAACCATGTCCTTAAGTGCTATGTCCACATACCTTTTAATTACTTCCAGGAATCATGATTCAACCACTTCTCTGTGCAGCCTATTCCAAAGCTTGATAGCCATTTTGGTGAAGAATTTTTTCCAAATATCCAATCTAAACCTCCCGTGGTGTAACTTCAGGCCATTTCCTCTCATCTTTGTACTGGTTACGTGGGAGAAGAGACCAACCTCAACCTGTCTACAGCCTCCTTTCCGGTAGTTGTAGAGAGCGATAAGGTCTCCCCTGAGCCTCCTTTTTGCCAGGCTAAACATCCCCAGTTCCCTCAGCTACTCCTCATAGTACTTGTGCTCCAGACCCTTTCCCAGCTCTGTTACCCTTCTCTGGACCTGCTCCAGCCCCTCAATGTCTTTCATGTCGTGAAGGGCCCAGAACTGAACCCAGGATTCAAGGTGTGGTCTCACCAGTGCTGAGTACAGGGAGACAGTCACTGTCCTGGTCCTGCTGGCCACACTATTGCTGACATGGGCCAGGATGCCATTGGCCTGCTTGGCCACCTGGGTACACTGCTGGCTCATATTCATGTGGCCGTCAACCAGCAGTCCCACATCCTTTTCCAATGATTCCAACTGGGCTGATTTCAGCAGATAAATGCAATAGAAATGTATCTATCACACTGGATGCATTCATACTACAGTTTAGTCTGCTTTAAAAATTATTTGGTGAAGCAAACAGGACCTACTCACAGCTCTCTGTGCTGGATTAAAGTTTCCTATTTGTGGTGTTGATGTAAGTGCTCTTCGTACAGCTTCCTCATGTCGTTTATTTCAGGGGCTCTTGTAGCAACAGACAGACTTTGTAAAATGAAGCAATTTTTATTTCCCTTTGACCTTTCATTGGAACATGTTGGTTTCCATTTTACGCTAATTCAAATTTCTTTTTTTTATGGAAATCTGAAAGTTATGGTTTATACACTTTGATAAAAATGAATATTATTTTGCTAATTTTTAACATTAGTTAATGTTTTTAAGACTTTGAGGTACTCTGCATCCCCCTGTACGTCCTAACTTTCTTTCTCATTTTAACCTGTCCATGTAATTAATGTTTTCTACTATTTAGAGAGATCTTGATTTTGTTTTGGATTTTGATCTGATTTGATATATTTGTAAGTTTGTGAAGAAAATATTAACCTTAACTTATCTTATGCTAAACTTCTGTATAAATATGCCTTATTCCTTAAATATTTTTCAATATAATTTTATGTAGTTAATCTTGATTTTCATGAAGAAAATAACAAATAGAGTTACATTTACTGTTCTGTTGGCTGCAGAATCATAAAATAATAGAATGGTCTGGTTTGGGAAACCTGTTCCAGTGCCTCACCATTCTCATAGTGAAGAATTTCTTCCTAGTACCGAATCTAAATCTACTCTCTTTCAGTTCAAAGCCATTTCCTCTTGTCCTGTAAAAAGTCCCTCCCCAGCTTTCTTGAAAGCCCCATTTAGGTACTGGAAGGCTGCTGTAAGGTCTTCCCAGAGCCTTCTCTTCTCCAAGCTCAACAGACCCAACTCTCTCAGCCTGGCATCAGAGTGAGGTGTTGGAGCTCTCTGCTCATCTCCATGGCTTTCCTCTGGACTCACCCCAACAGGACCATGTTCTTGTTATGTTGTGGGCCCCAGAAATGACATTTGGAAGCTTTTGATGTGTATTGGAAGAGTTATCTGTTTGTCTGCTCCAGCATGTCTTATTACAGTATTTTCAGTATGCCAAGAAGGTACTTTACTTTCTCACTTGCTTCAGCTTCTGCTTCATGGCTTTTGCCTCCTGCTTTTAGGCCTCCAAAATTTATCAGATAATATTATTTAAATAAGTTGGTGCTGTGGTTATTCTTTGACTGGTACTGATTTGGATTCTAAATATAAAAATAGTTGGGAAAATGCCTTTTCCTTTGTTCATAAATTAATTTTGGCCAGAGTTACACTTAAATATGTGCCTTGGAGAACCAGTGCCACCAATGATAGAGCACTACCAGGAATTCTGTCCAGCAAAGTACCAACCAGGAGCAGTGGTGTGAATCAAAGGGAACTTCCACACATATCAGCAGTAATTCAACTGAGTAGTGAACTCTATTACAGAGTTAACTGTTTGAAAATGGAGTTTGTACAGTGATCATCAACTTCCTTTGGCATAGATTTCAAGTGAGATGAAAAATACACTGAGATATGTTATCTGTGCAAATACAACCATTTTGTCAGTCATACCATGGCATGATGGGTGATCCAGTAAACTTATTTTTATGGCACATAAGTGCTAAGCAATCTGCAAAAAGTACTCTGCACTAATGCCAGTACTATCTTTATTATTGTTGAAGAAAGACACACAAAAAAAATATTTTTAAATGGGAATTAGTGTTATGCTGTGTTCTTCACCTTTTTATAACCTTTCTGAAAGGTGAGCTTTCAATGTGAAATACTAAAAATGAATACCAAAAGCTTTTATTGAAAGGTCAATAATGGTTTCTATTCTACAACATGTAGCATTCCTAGTCTGAAATTTAAGGGGTCAGAGTACCAATATTAAGTGCATTACTGTATCAAAGGCTGCTGACAGAAGCATTTAAGACGTGAATGTTTTTAGTCTACCATGATCAACTAGAAAAACTGCATACACTTTTTTTTTTCCCCGTGGAGTTATACTTACGCATAAAAAAATCGAATAAAACCATTCAGTATCAGCAAGGATGTTGGAAGCAGAGAATTTCTTTTCTTTTAGCTAGCCACCTAAATGCATTCTGGCTTCAAACCATTTTATTCTCTGCATTCTATTTCTAGAGCTATCACAATATTTATTACTTACACTATACCCTTCTGCAAATCAAATAAACAAACAAACAAAACACAACAAAATAAACCCAAAAAAATGATCCATTTGGAGGTTACAGACTCACCATTCTCCCAAAATATGAAAATTTCTCTCTGATGTGTGCTCTTAATTTTTTTATTTTTTCTGTCTTTTATACATATGTAATAGTTTTCACTGAAGTGGGATTTTTTTGGGGGATCAATCGCCATGTGATTTGGTGGGAATGACCTTGCTTGACTCCTGACCATTTGACTCAAAATATGTTTAGAAAAACAATACTTTGTAAGAAAACTCATTGCATTCAGAACGTGACATGTCTACAGTTGTGTATGTAAGAATCCTAAAATTCAAATTAAACTGCAGAATGTGTGAAATTTGGCTGTGGGTTGGTTGGTTTGGGATTTTTTTTTTAATATTCTGAGCAGTAGGTAACTAAATAGAATGACACAACAGCAACATCTGTGCAAAGAATGGCTGGACAGTGTATGCAAATGTTTATTTTATTCACTTGCAACAACAAGGAACTAAACTCGTCCTTTTAATTTTCTCCATGCTATTTATGTTTCTTTTTCAGTGCTGTGTATTGGCTTTTACTCTGAGACACTCTGAGCATCTTCTGTATCTTTTACACACATATCTGCAAATATGTGAGTGAACTGTCAAAGTGCTGAGTACATACTTGTTAACCTAACAAAATATTAGAACTTGGTAAATGCTTACTCAGAAAATAACTTATGGTTATTTTTGGAGACATTTAATTTCCATAAGATGTTTGAATTCTACTGATGTAAAAAAAAAAAAAAAAAAGAGAAATTTCTTTGAAATAAGGGGTGGTATATGCAAAAATAATTTTCTTATACCAATCTGAAAATTTTCTGTTGCCAATTTCAATTTTCTTTTCCATCTTACAAGTTGATACAGTGAATAATCTTCAAGTGAAAATGAAAGGCAAATCGTCAGTACTTGATAAAACCCATCTAGTAGGGGTTAAATGATTTTTATTACATTATAGCTACTCTGAACTTTCCTGCAGTGAAGAGCACATCTACTTGTCTTTGTTTTTTTAGTTCTTCTGGTTTTTAGTATATGATTGAAAGTACATAAAATTTTTAATATTCGTAATTTCAAGATACCTGTTATGTTCTGGTAGACATAGCTCTTCAGAGGAGTTGTAATTAATCCTTATTCCACGAAACTGCTCAAATAGGCAAAATTCACTAACTTGTTTGCTCCTCTCATGGTCAATGCCTCATTCCTCTGTTTTGAAGATGATGGGGATGAAAACAGCATATGCACACTGGAAAGAGAAAGAAAATTCCCTTCTCCAGAAAAATGTGTATACCTTTGGGATGTTTCACCTCCACCTTCAGTTAAATGAAAATATTGTTCACATCATAAATCTCGAGGGAAAAATATTTATTTCAGAACATGGTTTTGAGACTAAGGTCTTGTCATGTATTATAACTACAGACAACATTAATTAAATGTTAGTTTATTAAAATGCAGAGCCCAAGTGACCAAAATGTACCACGACTGTCAAGAAGTGCAAAATTTTTATGGTCCTAACAACTGTATGTGTTTGCAAGGCAAGGGTTTGGTTGGTGGCAGGGCTACAGGGATGGTTTCTGTGAGAAGCTACCAGAAGCTTCCCCTGTGTCTAACAGAGCCAATTCCACTGTCTTCAAGATGGACCTGCTGCTGGCCAAAGCTGAGCCCATCAGAGGTGGTGGTAGCACCTCTGGAATAACAGATTTAGGAAGGAGGGAAAACTCTGGTGGCACAGCAGCCAGAGAGAGGAGTGAAAATATGTGAGAGAAACTACCCTGCAGACAACAGGGTGGGAGAAGAATGGGGGAGAAGAGGTGCTCCACGAGCCAGAGTGGAAATTCCCCTGCAGCCTGTGGTAAGTTCTAATTCACTGAATGCTTTATAAATGTCAGTGACAACTCCAAATGTGGCTGGTAAAATGGAAAGAGATATCTGTGAGTTATGTGCTGCCTCAGCCAAGTGATTCATTCCAGGGTAGCCAGCAAAGCTATGCCAAAGGGGAGTAGCAGAGGGAAACTTGCTCAGTAGATACCTTGCATATATTTTGGTGTGTGATAGTGTACCTTTTCCTCCAAAACTGTGAGCCCAAGTACACCAAAATACTGCATTAGGTTTTGTGATATAGATTAAAGAAAAAAAAGTGCTGTTTCTGCTGTATGTTTTAATTGTCCGGAAAGACTTGAAAAGTAAAAACCAAACAAAAAAGGAAATATAATTTTATATAATTATCACTTCACTTTTTAATCTTGATGTAATACTCCTTATTTTCAACACTCTTACTTTTGTAATTCCAGAAGCTGCACTCTCTAATATCCTTTAACTGTAGGTCAGGTTGTTTTTCAGTCAGTGTTAAGAGTTCTACATACACTACTTTTTTTTATCCAACTCATTATACTTCAGAAAGGCAGTGTTCTTCTCTCTTTCTGATTGTGTTAGACAATGTGTTAAGACAAAATGTTTTTGTCCCTCATTCCTTGAACTCTTCCATGCTGTATTTCAGAATTGAGTCAGCAGAATCACTTTCAAGTATCTGGAAAATATATACATATATACACATGCATATATATATATTTGTATTAGTTAGTAAGTTATTGTTTGTAAAGCCTCCGGGATTTTTTTTTTTATTAGTTAAAAAGCTTTAAAACCTCCTGCTGATACAACTCTCTTGCTGAAGAAAGGCTTTGTAAGTATGTTGTTTTCTTTTGTGGACAAGATGGCTTAAACTGGGTGACAAGTAAAGTTAAGTTCAGTATAACATTAAAAGAAGATACTTCAGAAGACATTCAAGATTTGGAGTTAGTATAACAATGACATATATTCTTACTTCCATGATGTTCAGACTTTATTCAGATTTTTATTCCAAAACAGGGAATATTGATGTTAACAGAGGTGTATCTCAATGTAGTGGACAGTGTGTAGTTTATGTGTTAGAACATACCCTCATTGTCTTCATTTGAATGAATTCAGAGCTTTATTTCATTAATTACCTTAGTTGATGAATTTGGAAATCCTTGAAGGCAACTGGGAAAGGTACAGGACAACAAGATGTGAAATATTATTTATTGCCACTAAAATTTGCTAACTATTCTTTAGGTTCTTTCATGTAGTAAATGAATTTCCTTTATCATAGTCTATTTTATGGTTCTAGTAATTATGTCTCACCAAGCAAGGTGAAATTTTGGCTCCCCTAAAAGCAACAGACCCTTATTTTATCAAATATTCCCCTATTCCCAGACTTTTACTTAGTGTCTTGACTGTCAGTTATGAAAAAAGATGATATATAGCCCAGAAGTACTGTATCTTGTGGTTAACCTCTGTGTCCCTGATTTGGCATGACATACTGTAATGAAATTTGACTAGAAAAGGATTTCACTATGAAAATGGTTTGTGAAGGAAAGAAATCAAAGAATCGGAAAAGAAATTTAACAGCGCTGTATGCATAAGATACAAACATGGAATTATTTATGGCAATACTTATAAACCATTATTATTCAGTATTTTTTTCCTGTATGTCTGGAGGATATTGACACTTAAAAGCCGATGCTGACTGGTATGAACTCTTGATTGTATGTATGTGTATATCCATGTTAAGATATGAGGACTAGAGGTGAATAGAGAAAAAACAAATTTATTTTCCAGGAAGATTATGTTAAGTTTGATGTATTTTTCTATCAATTTCAGTGGCCTTCTACCTATTTTGGGGCAGATTTCTCATATCAGCAACAAGCAAAAAACTCTTCAGTCAGGCCTGTGGAATAAGCTGTTCTGGAATCGTGCAATTTAGATGTTTCGGTACTTTTGGCCAGCAAAGACCTTTGAGGCATCCAGAGGAGATATCTTCTATCAGGCTCATGAGTACTGCTTGGTGCAGAAGGTAAAATGTTTAGGAGGTCAACGAAATTTGGGGTCTTCAGCAGGTCATGGCTGGATTACAAGTAACAAATTAAGTGGGAGTGACTGAAATCTTTGTGATGAGAACTGGAACCTTGAGCTTTCAGTCTCATCCTTTCCCCCCATGCATCTCAGCATGTGCGGTCAGTTGTTTTTTAGCTTCTTTAAGTGTCTTCTCTGCTCTACCAAAGGTGCAATGTATAGACTTTATTCCTCTCATAACAGTGTAATTCCAGGATGGTCCTCCCCAATGATAGAAAGGTTATATGCTGTGATGATGAATATCAAATGAATCTTCCACTGCCCATTCAGTTAGTAAGGTGGAAAAGATGTCTGAGGCACAATTTCAGCTGTCAACATTAGGTAAAGTAGGATATGCTTTGAGCAAAAGCTGATATTCAACTTCAACAACACTTTGCATGATATTCAACTTCAACAACACTTTGCATTATATTTTACTCACTAAAACAATCAACTCACGGTACCAAGGAACAAAATTTACATTAGAGATAGGTAACATTTACAAAAAAACAACTTAAAAGATAGAAATAAATTATGCTATTCAGATTCTGCTGTTGTATTTTCAATATTGCTTTCAGGAAAAACACAGCTGGTTGATACTGCAGAAATACAAGAGAAACTGTAGATGAACTCTGCAATTACCAGTCTCTCTAATCTAATTCACTCACTGTAAGTTTTTAAATATTTATTTTTTTTTTTTTTTTGTAATTGAATTCTCATTGGGTGAAGGACGAAAACAAAATCTTTGCAGACAGACTCAGCCCAAGATCTGGGACTGATGATAGTCTCTCTTGGTTTGAGTGATCATTTTTTAAGTCTTGGGACTAATGATTAGAGTGAGACATTGTAGATATTACCCTTTGGTGTCAAGTGCTTTTCAGTTTCATAATCTGATTTGTAAACCAATACCTTAGAAAGTGCTTTCCCAAAAGGTTAAATAATTCAGTGGTTTTATTAGTATAGCTAATTACATTTCTGTATACAGCGTATTGCCCTCTGTTTGTTCTGCATTCAAAATATCGAAATGTGGGTATTGACCATCTAAATACTGTACTTTAGAAGAGCATTCATAAGTCTATTTTTATAAATAATTTGTTATGAAATTATTACACAGTGGTTTTCAAAACGAAGTATTTGCTGTGAGTATTGTTTTACTTTTAAGCTTTGAATGGACACAGTGAGAGAGATCACTGTCTGTCCAACTCAGTGGTTTGTCCCCAGCAATACCCAGTAGCAGATTCTAGTCAGAGTATGGAACACCAGAGCAAATCAGAGAAGCCCTTCCCCCTTCAGCTTTCAGCAATAGGCAGATTTATGACTTTATTAGCCAGCGGCTACATCAAATCACTGTATTTGGTGGCTGTGGATTGATATCTCTTGCATGAACTTATCTTCATTTGAATTCATTTATACTTTGGGTCTCTTGTGAGTTTCACTATTTAATCACATTTTATGTGGAGAATGTAATTCCTTCTGATGACTTTGCATTGCTGACTGTGACTGTGGTAGTATCACAATTTTCCTTTTCTGTACTACGAAAAATAAGGAATAACTGTTCCATGTTTGATTTTGTGTATATTGGCTGTACAATTCTAGGCATCTGTTCAATTCCTCTGTAATTGCTTTTTTTCCTTCTCCAAAGCTGAAGAAATTAAATTTGTTTACTCATTTCTGAATACAGAAACTATTCTTTACAGAATCACAGAATCAGAGAAATTTGGGTTGGAAGAGACCTTAGAGATCATCTCATTCCAACCCTTTGCCATGGACAAGGACAACTCCCTCTAGACCAGATTGGTCAGAACTCCATCCAGCCTGGCTTTGAACACTTCCAGGAATGGGGCATCTAGAACTTCTCTGGGAAACCTGTGCCTGGGCCTCACCACCTCACAAGGAAGAATCTCTTCCTAATATCTAACCTAAATTTTTTCTCCTTCAGTTTGAAAGAGGGGAAATTCATCTGCCCATTCTGTTTCTCTTATCCACCTCTCTTTTCCCCATTTTCAATTTAACCTGTTTTGGGAGGTAATGACCTTATAACTATGTATAATATTCATGTCAGGGAATGTTGTGCTCCATGGATTTCAAGATTAATAGTTTCAGGATTTCTTTTTCCTTTGTCCTCAGTTACTGATAGCTCCTCACATCTTACAGGCCTCAAGATCAGCTGAGCACTTACTACACTAAACAGGATGAAAAGCTTTATTTTTCTTTTTTTTTTTTTTCTGATTAAAACATAAATTGCTTCTGATACCGTCAAATTTGATGGAATTCTGTTAATTTTCCAGACTAACCTCATGTCAGGGCAATACCAAGTTTAAAGGCTTCTTGCAAGCATCTCTTATTCCAAAGAGAGATTAAAAAGAGGGAGGGAGAGGAAAAGTGAGTGTAAATTATTAAAAAAAAAAAAAATTAAGCAAGGAAACTCTACAGTCGGGCAAAATTTGTCCTTGACTGTAGATTAACATTCAGTGATAAAAGGTTAGGAGTGAGACATGCTGAAAAACTGAAAAACTCAGTGAGATCCTTCACAATTTTGAGCAGGGATAGAAAGCAACAAGATAGATGAAAATTAATGCCTGCTGTGTAAATCACTGTTAGGTAAAGTAGTGCATATGGGAAAATAGTTTTGTTTTTTTTCCTTTGGCCTCTGGAGACCATTGGGATTTTGACACTGGCATGTTTGTGTGCTTCTGCATAACTAAGGAAAAAAAAACTGGGCTTGTTACCACCTCAGTAGGACAAAATACTGCTTCCTCCACTGAATATTATGTTTGAAGTGCATGACTGACTGGTTCAACTCCATGAGAAGAACTGACTTCTTTTTTCAAAAGGAGAGGAAAAAAGATGAGAAGAAGAAGAAAAGAGAGAAGCAAAGAAGCTGAGAAGAAAAGGTGGAGAAGAGAACAATTCTGTTCTGTCTCACTCTTCTCTCCTTGTGAACCTAATGGGATGTGCAGCTGCTACCTCTTCTTTGAGGTTAGCACTCTAAAGGACTTTGCAAGTGATTGTTAGATTTTTTTGTATGAAACTTCTGAAATCTGGTGAGTACAATGGGTTAAAAATAAATGGATTAATATCAAAATTGTCCTCCTACCCATTGCGTACAGTGGATATTTTACCGTGCTTACTCTCAAACCAGCAACTTTCCACAGCTGTTGCAACTGTAAATTAATTCAGTAAAATTCTCCAAAAACATGTACATTTTTCATGGTGATTGGGACTTTTATACTTCTGAGTCAGCTCTTGATCTCTGCATGTTGTGTGGGGTCTTTATCCACAGTCTCCTTTCCTGCCTTCTACTGTCTTCAAGGAGCTTCTTAGTCTAAGCATGCTCCAAAACATTCTCCTTATTTTAGGCATATGCCTTTCCCATGTAGGAAATGTAACATCTTTTGAGGAAACAGCACACACAGTGCATAGTGGGGGTGCAGGGAAATGATATATTCTGATAATCAGTAGGTTTGCATAAGTATCCAAATGATGATTTTGAACTTCTTGTTACTGCATACATATATACATACTCATATTCTGTGCTTACACTAGTCTAGAAAACATGAGGATCAGACAAATACAGCCTGCCCCAGAGTGATTATTGTAGAATAAGTTAAATAAGCATTCTGGTTTAATTTATTTCTTTTCTTGTTGGCTTGCTACTATTTTTTTTTGTTTCTTTTTTTTTTTCTTTTTTTGCACTAGAAAAGAAAGAGAAATAAGTGGAGATATTGGATAATATTTTATACCAGGGTTAAGAATGAGAAAGACAAGGAAGTTTTTAATATTTATATATATAAAACCAATTTTTTTAATGTCCTTACTCATGTATTTATGTATTGATCCTTTTTCTGTGACTTCAAGTGCAACTGATGTTTAAAAGTAATGTGGTTTTCAAGGTCTTGCTGCATTTCCCTTCAAGTTCTATTTAGAGAATCACAGGATACTTTTTTCTCTATGAAAATATCTTCAGTTGGGATGTTTCAGATCTCACTATTATTAGAAAATCAAAAGAATGGATATTGTAAACCTGAGTGGGAGACTGTTTGAGAGAAGAGGAGCTCTTCAGTGATCAGGGATATAACTGCAGATGGGTATGAGAGAAGTCAATGCAAGAACATGACTAACTTGGTTACAAATCTGAAAGGTTTCACAGGAAAGGGAGTGCATCCAGGATACACAAGAAAATTAGCTCAGATTAAAAAACCAGAATGTGTGAAACTTGGTAAAGATTCACAGTTTAGAAACTGGAGAAGGGGAAAGGAAAAAGAATGCTTAATTTCTGGCAAATAACCTGCAGGGAAGAAATTTGAATGTGTGCTATTCTCTTAAGCTAGAATCAGAATTCCAAGTTGCACCATCTTTGAAGTGGAACTGAGTGTTGTTGGATGTCTATGTAATCACTTTTAGTTCTCAAATCTGAAGTGTTGTTTTGCAGTGCATCATGAAATGAATTACTCTTACTAAGTTATTAGGGTGTATAAGTATGAAGATGTGTATATACAGTCAGCAGCCTGTAAAACTGCTCAGGACAATCTTCTTTAAATACCTCAGTATAGCACCACAGAGAAGCATCATCAGATGAAAAGCATGAGACTGGGAATGAAATGAAACAGACTTATTAATGTCTTTTAAACAAATCTAGCAGAAAGACTTGATGTCTGATAAATTTGTTTATCTCTGCAAGTACAGCTGCTGAATGTCTTAATTCTTCACTTTAAAAGAAAGCGTCTGTGGTAAATTAAAAAAGTCTTGATATAGAAGTATAATGACCAGGTTTTTTTCCTACTCCTTTCTGCAGCATAGCTTCACTTTCATCTTTTCTGGAAAACAACTTACAATTTAATTATTACAAAAAGTCAAGAGGATTACTTAATGGAAGAAATAAATCAGCAATGTTATTAGAGCATGAAATCAAGTTTATTGAATGTAAAACAGAACCCCTATATTATGTTTAGCTCACATGAGTGGGCTTATTCAAGTCAATGGAAAGATGTGCATAAATAATACTTTAGGAATTAAGTCCTTGAATAACTGTTTGTAGTATCTAGACATAATACTCATACAGAAAATTCAATAGTATAACAATAATGTTCACTGTTCCCTTGTTATTTTATTAATATGTAACTTGGTTTATTTGAGCTGGTTAAATCTTCCTGTATAATCTTATTCAGAAAATTCCCTAAGCCTTTGCTTGAGTCTGTCTTTTTTGATAAACTCAAGAACCACAGAGTTTGCCTGCACTGGATAGATATTTTTGGATGTGTTCTGATTCATGCATCCTAGCAAGGATTGTGGACTACAGGCAGAGAAACTGTAGTAAGTCAGATATGTCCCAAGTAAAGGATTTATGAAGAATGGGAGAAAGTCATCATTGCATATGTGTAGCAAGATTTATGAGGAAACATTTTCACTTATTCTGTGTGTCTCCAGTGAAGCAAATATGTACAAGCTAATTACATAGGAAATTAAATACAACATACAAAAGAAAAGGTTGTCTAATGAATTCTTTGTCCTAAGCAGCTGCAAATTATTTAATAAAATGTATGTGCTCTGATATTCTTGCACTGCCAGCTACATTAAGATTCTCCTCAAATAGTCTTTTGCAAATTAATACACCTACTTAACTAGGACCGTGCTGTTCATCGTGAAAAAGAATTTCAGCAATACTATAGGAATGGATTAATTGGTAGTCATTATTTACTCTCTCTCAATTCCTTTACTACAAAAATCTATTTCCTGTGTACAATAAGTCACTTCATAGTAGAGAAATTTCACCTGGAGCATGATAACATGCTATAATCCACACAGAAATTTTCAGATATGTTGTTTTATTGACTTCTCACTGACTGGAATTAGATCTCCATATCTTCATTGGAACAATCTGAAAAGAGATAATTTGACAATCTTTCTTGGTTAAAATAAGACATAAACGAATGTGGGAGGGAGTGAAAAACCCTTTTTGTCTTACCTTTCTCATATTTGCACCACATTTTTCCTTAGTATATCTTGTATCTTTTTAGCACTTTTCATAAGGTTCAGTTTGTTGTTTACAATAATCTTTATTACTTGTTTAGCATTTTTAGTATCTTTCAGTAAACATTTGCTTTAAAGAATCGATATATAAAACCTGTTAGAGAATTGAAACTGATACAGATTTGAACGTTATGCTTAACAGAGCTTAGAAGGTTCTTTTTGTTTCTTAATGTTTTAACAGTTTTGTTTTTGTTTGGTTTGGTTTTGTCTGTTACTGTATTTCAGGTAGAAATGAACATAAACTCTACAGGTTTTAGGGAACTAAGAGACTGAGATTTGCAGTCAATACATGGGATAAAAATTTCTGTGTGAATTTAAAGACTACTGAAGTAAAAACTTTTCTTTTTTTTTTCTGTAACACATTTTGCTCTGTTGTGGTGTTTGAGTGGGGTAGTTAGCTGGAAGGAAACCTACAACTTGCTCTTGATTCCT
Organism: Corapipo altera; assembly: GCF_003945725.1. Lineage (NCBI taxonomy): Eukaryota > Metazoa > Chordata > Aves > Passeriformes > Pipridae > Corapipo > Corapipo altera. The sequence continues at coordinate 6,761,198 of NW_020884898.1, read as the reverse complement.
GTGATTTGTAGTAACTATGTCTAAACCCAAACATGAATGTTATCCTTTGCAAGTAATAACCTGAGTTCAAACTATTTGATCGTAATACCATTTTTGTATTTTCAGGTGTTTTTTTGCAATATTATTTCTTCCCTTTTGGTTGTGTAGTAGCAGATTGTTATCCCATACATTTCCATGGCTCTTTTTAAAGGTAGCCAGAAGTTTGATTTATTCACACACACACACACCCAGTGTTGTATGTCTCTATGAAAGGACTATATCGTGCAGGTTATCATAGGCTCTCTTTGCAGTTAGTGAAGAAAAACAGAGCATGATTCATCTGACCTGTTTCAGCCATTTATTTAGAGTTAGGTAAATTGTGCTCAGAGGTTACATTTTTCCCAGTTCTAAAGTGAAGTCAGATGACTACCTTAAATGGAGATGTTAAAAATCTACAATTCATTGAAGTGAAACCTGCTCAGGATTTCTTCATGCTGAATATTAACATGTAGTCAAGAGTGAATGTGTGCTTACAAACCAGCACAGTGTACTACTAAGTTTCCCACTTTCCTTGTCTAGTTATCCACTTTTTTTCTTAAGTAAACAAATCAGAGAAGTAAAGGATGGCATTTTTAGGAAAATGGATTGATGGCCCCATATAATTGACTTGAAAGGATTTAGTCCATGTAGAACAAACTCAGTTGTCCGCTAGATTTTTCAGAGGAAGAGAGTCTTCATTTAGAAAAGGTGCAGAATAACTTTACTGTTTTAAAAATTCTATTCATATGGAGAGCTGTTTCCAGTGTGCCTTACGGTATTAAATTTTTGCATGGGATATCTGCAGTGACTGTGTTGACAAAGATTATCATTGCACTTGCATGTGGCAGACTGGAGAGTAGAAATGTGATTTGGGGACCAGGGGTGAAGGAGGGACTCTGTCTATATGAGCACGTTCTCTCCTCTGTGTCCTCTGTGCTTACCTTCGAATTGGTTATTTTGCCTTTATTTATTTAACTTGAAGAATAATTTAGGCTCAGTCCATTTAAGAGTTTGGATATACACCAAAATGATGAGAGATGTGGAAGTCTGAAAAGAAACCTCAAGAATACAAATGAAACAGTGTGGATCCAACTTTGGAGAGTGGGTAAGAGACACAGGGCATTCTTTCATGAAAGTAAACTTCTGAATAGATTTACACTTATTGTACTTTATTCTGCTTAGGAAATGGCTGTCTATCACTGTCAAAATCACTGTAGACTGAAGGGGTATGTGTGTATGTGTTTTCTGTTAGGAAAAAGTAAAGTAAAATCTAAAAAACCCAATGCTACAGTATAAAGGGCATGTATGAAGGAAGTGAAATCAGAAGTATATAAATACTGAGGAAAGAGTTTGTTCCTATGCCCTTCCAAACTAGTAAAATGTATTAATCAGAAGAAAAAACCCCAAGTCTATAACGTATTTGCTGAGAAGAAGGTAATTATTTACTTTTTCGGGTCAGCAGATAACAAGTGAGCACAGTTAATAGGAAGGAAGTCAGTTTGCATTACAGGTTCCAAACTAATTTCCAGGACATTGGAAAGATGATCTTGAAGGTCACTTCCAATCCAAACTATTTGATGATCCTGTGAATAAAAATATTGATGCTGCATCATGCTATTCCTCCTAATCCATATTTCCTTGGTATGGTATGGCTTCACTGAGGGTGTCTATCTGCCATATGCAGCAAATAAAACAGAGATACCTGATTGAAAGATAACTATTGGAAGCAAATAAATTTATATTGAAAGCAACAGATTGTTCTGAGATGAGAATATGATAAATGGTTTTAATTACTTCATTTAAGGATTTATAATATTTTTTTTAAAATGATTGAACATAAATACAATCAGATTTTTTTTATGTGTGGTATCAGCAGTGGTATAATTTCTGGTAGTCTCCAGAAACTCCAGAAAAACTTCATTTTTCTTAGACTAACCCTTGGTTGTAGATTTCAGTTCCTGTGAAGTCATTGAAGATGTATAACAGAACACCAAATTATTTGCTACACACATGGGGATATTGTTTCTAATACAATGTGCAGCAGTCTCTCTTCAGAGTGTTATACTTCACACAGAGAACAAAAGATGACATATATTGATCTCAGGACTTGTAAATCCTAAACATAGCCTAAAGTCACATTTTCATTAGCTTTTTCTATCCTTGTTTCCCACAAATCTGGGAACTGGCTTCTGTATATAATTGTTATGTAGCTGCTAAAACAAATTACCAGCTGAAGGAGTAGATGATGCTTAAAAAATCCCCTATGTGATATACTTAGAAATCCTTATTAAGACATCTTTAATTTTAGCTATACTGAAGCAAAGAAGAATGCAGGACCTGAGGAGAAGAGAGAAGGAACTGACAGAATGAAATGGGAAGCTCATATCTGATATTTATCTGTAAGTTAATGCAATTGTGCAAAAGATGTTAAATTAAAGGACATTTACCCCTGTGCAGCAGTACTTTGAATTCAGTTCCCAGAGTCGCTCAAGCATACACCAATGTCCAGCATGTTGCAACCTGATGCTTCCAAGTTCTCTCTCATCGCTATTCCCTCTTCTCTCAGACTTTGTGCTAGACCCTGATGAAGGAAAAAATGTGAGTATCTACTGCCCTCTATCTGCCACTTGCTTTTTCACAGAGGAGTAGTTTATCAAACAGAAAACCTGAGGATATTGTGTTATAATATTTCAGAGAACTTAATTGCAGAGTCATACAAGCTGGTATTAACTAACATTAGCTGAGGTTCACACTCAAATCATCTGTAAGTGTCAGAACTGGAGTATTACCAGCTAAAGTGTACTTGCTTTCCCTGAGCACCAGTATCACCAGTTTCAATATTTGGGAGAAGAAACTTCCCAATGGATGAGGTTCCTGTAACAAGGAGACAAATTCTGAGTTAAATCTCCAGTGGAATCACAGTGATCAGCAGGAGGTGAGGCCTTCTGTAGGGAAACTCTATACTAGCTCTTCCTTCAGGAGCTTATTAGTCTGAGAGGCAGCAAGTTTTAACTTCATGTCTCCAGGTTATTCAGTGTAATAAGGTGATGAATAAAATGCATTAAAAATTTTATGTTCAGAAAATTGACTTTTTTACTTCACGTAACATACTTTTCAGAAGTATGTTGAAAGGTAATTTAAATTCTTCATTAAAATTACCTCACAAAGCGGGAAAAGTTTTTTAAATGGAAATGAAAGTTTTACTCCAAAAAATGCAAGTATTTCAGGCTTTGGTCAGAGCTTCAAGTATCACTTGCCTCTGTTTTACTTTGCTCTCCAGCTACACTTGATCTTTGTACTGTGGTATTACTCTTCATAAAAAGTCGATAACTACTATCACATTCCTCTGAGAAACTGTAGCAGAAACAGAAATGTTGGAATTTTTATTTTCTCTTTTATAACACAAAATTTACTTTCTTATACCTAAAGTGTACCTTTTTTTTTTTTTTTTCTCTTTAAGCCCTTAAGCTTTCCCCTGATTTGGTCTGCAGAGTGATGGAGAAGCCTTGCTGGTGTAATGGGTGGGAGGGCTGGGACTGAGCACCTGCTCCTTCCTCAGCTTAGGGTGTGAGAAACCAACTTGCACCACCTTCTCCCTACAGGAGACACAATAAAGTAAGAGGCGACTCTGTAGTGCTCATCTCATGCTATGAATTCTGCCTTGCAATACAATACATTTTTGAACTAATGATAAATCTAGCAGAGGTGATAGGAGCACACTGCTTTTATGTCTCTCACAGGCTGTGCATACATAACTCCTCTGCACAGCTTCACAGAAAAGGTTTCTTTTCTGAAGAATATCTGACAGACAGCCTCGCTCTTGGGTAGGAGAAGCAAATGGACTTAGCATTTCCCTCATGTGACCTTCAAGTAGAAGCATATGGAATGTACAATAATACTCAGTAGTCACCTTGAAAATTTGGATTCTCTGTATCCAGGCATTTAAGACCTCTTTAAAGTTTATTTTTGCTTAACAGTTTTTCTTTAGAGAAATTCCCCTGAATATGATGTTGTTGGACTAAAATTAATATTGTATTCAGCACATGCGTGCATAAATAACCTTGTGAAAATAGATGTCTACCAGTTTCCTTCAAATGTGGCAGCCTGATTGTGTTATTTATTTAAGCATGTATAAATATCTGATTTTGCACAGCAGCTGATGATTTAGACTTTTACACTGGGTTGACTCTCTGTTTATATGTTGTATGGATGATGGCTAGGAATTTCTATGCCAGGAACTATTTCATTGCCAGTGATCAGCCTGACAGTCCTCATGCTCCTCAAACAACAGAGGACTGTCTGAGAGGATTGATTACAGAGAGGAATTTGGCTACAGTTGTGAAAATGTGACTTATAGCTCTTGTTCCTTGTCCATTAGAGTGCCTTGTCTTTCCTGTGTAGTACTTCTGTTGCAGTCCTCCCCTCTGAGGGTACCTTGAGTACAATAACCTGGTTTTTGTTCTCATCCTTTTCTTCTTTCCTTCCCTTCTTCATCTTCTACTTGTCTACAACCATTTCCAAAGCACTGGATAATTTACTCAATGATTTGAAGGCATTATCTGAGCTTATTCCCATACTAAAAGAACACATATGATGTTAAATAATTACATTAAATATGCAGTGATCTTTGCATCAGATTTTTGAGTGACTTTTTATTTGTGTAGTCTGTTATTGATACTGTTACTTAGTGGTGAAAATAGTCTTTATATTTTAATTTTTTCTATTTTATATTAGGAGGTGTGACTGCTATATTAGATGAAAACCCACAGCCCTTGGTGTCTTTGAATAAGACCTTCTTGCTCTCTAAGAGTTGGAGATTAAGGCTTTCCGAGCACTTAATTGGCCATAATAAAAAAGCCATCAGTGTTTGATGATGAGTGATGTCAGCTGCTGTTGTCAAGCAGTCCAAATAAGGTAAACAGGTCAAAATACCAATATCATGAGAGTGTAATCCATTAATCAATATTATCTCAGTTCAAAAAATATTTTATGGTTTATTTGACTTGGGGTTGCGAAGTAAGGCTATTCTGTTCTTAAAAGGTCAGCAACAAAGAAAAATAGACCTATGTGTCAAGAATATGTGAGTGAATGAATAATTATGGATTTCAGTTATACTTCTCCCTATATTTTTATATATTCATAGTTTAACTCTACATATGTTAATTGATGATACACATATTTTTTTAGTCTCATGCTGAAATGAAAACACAAGGTAACCAGCCATTTTCTCCTCTTATGAAACTGCTTTTGCAAGTCAGTACCAGATTAAACCTCCTGCTATTCAGATCATTATTTCTTGAACTAAGTCCTCTGAGGAGGGCAATATTCTGCAATCTCTCCCTACCTTCTCTTAGAGAGGATGTTATTTTCAAAATACTACAGGCAGCACAATGAATATTCAATGAGAGGTCTTCCTGTGACACCTGCTTCCTCTGTAGAGCTTTAAGACTGCTTTTAAAAGCTGACAGAGGAATGGTATTATGTGCCTGTAAAAGCAATGAGTTTCATTTAAGGAGGTATATATTAAAGCTGTCGTAGGTGGCCTGATTAATGTAACACCTCAGTGAATTTATTATTTCCTAAGAAGCAGCACCAAGGAATATTTTACATCAAAAATATGTATCAGGATTGATCCTTCTGTTGGAACCTCAGTTTTATGGCTAATTTCTGATTCTGCCAGCAAAATGGATGTTATTTCTTCATTGGATTTTTTAATTTAAAAATCTATACAGGTTTGAGGTTATGTAGATATTTGTATTTATCACAGAATTGCACTGTAACTAAGAAGCATATTGTGGTTTTTATCAGGAATTAGTAAAGTTCAGATGTGCAGCTATAAAGGTGAAAGAAAGTAGACAAACTGCATGTGTTGGGTCCATTTAATCATTAGGATTCTTCAGAGAAAAATATGTCTTATATCTATCACATACAGAATAATTACCAATAAACTGCAGTGCTGAACTGAAGAAAAACAGTATGACCTGAAAAAAGAATGTATTATGTGTCATTTAGTTAATGCTGCATTAAGCACACAGTGCCAGGAACTCCCTGCACAACTGTTGGAGATTCCTGTGAAATGTCCAGCGTGTGTATTTACACACACACAAACCCAGATTTTTGTATATTTATATACTTCTTCCTAGGTGAAAAATCAGATGCACAGTGGCCACATAGACACTAACAACTTGGTAAGTTAGGAGAAGATTAGTGAGGTAAATCATTTCATCTGCTCAGGAGAGTTAGCTAAATTGCTTTAAACAAAGAGTTGTCACGGGCAGGAAGAAATCTGAGAACTGCTGGTAGCTAAAGTATTTCATTCCTTGAATCCGACTTATAGGAGCTAATAGACAGGGGACTTTGGGTCTCATGCAGTGGCACCCTAAATAGAAAAAGAGTCGGTGCTGGATGAAACCTGGTTATTTACAGTGTTAACTGGCTTATTAAAGATGAGAGCTCCCGTGACTTCAGGGGAAGTCAGTGGGTTACCAAACACATGCTGTAACTTGTTCAATTTTATTTGGAGCTGTAGCAAATTATCTTTTCTCTCAGATTCTCTTTTGCCGATTTGTTAAACTGTGTTACTCTGTCAAGTGTATTTGTAGAGAAACACTCCATCTCCCCTGGAAAGCAGAAGTAGCTTAATCGTGGTGGGATGGAGTGGGATAGTTTCTGCCCAGGAAGGCAGGTTAGATACCCTGTGCCAGGATCTCTTGCAGTGGGGTTCTCTGCCTTCCTGGACCTGATCCATTGCCATCTGCCTCTGTGGTGAGGGAGGGGTGGAGAAAGAAAAATGAACATATATTTTGAAATCCTTCTGTAGCGTGGTGTATAAGGAGGTGAGGGGGAATTTCTTTTGGTTTGTTCAGAAGCTTCAAGTCTAAGAGTGTGTTCATATTTATTATTATTATTATTATTATTATTAAGCATCAGAAGATGATGCTGGGGGAACCTTAGCTATACCTATAAATATCATCATATGCATGTTCAGGGAGTATGCACCACTTTCAGTATACCCTCAGTAGCAATTCTGGGAAATTAAAATTGTTTGCTCGTTGTACCTTTGAGAGCATGATGGACTGTTGTTATGCTGTGGAGCAAAAAGGCTTTGTGTTTGCTGTCATTGCCCTGTATGTGTGTGTGGCTGGTGGTCAGCTACTGCAAGAACCTCGTGTTCCACTCTGAAAAATGACAGGCTGAGGTTTCATTTAATGTGCGGGTCACTGAGGGAGAAGGGGCTGAGTGGTTTTGGGTTATGAGTGGATGTTTTTTAACATTCTTGGTGTAATTAGATAAGTAGCAGCTGTGAATACAGTTCTGCTTATTTCTATAACCTTAAAACATACTGCATATCAATTTTAAATATACAATATCCATAGAGTACTGTTCCCTTTAGAATTATGAAGAAATACTTATAAAAAGGAATCTTTTCATATAACTTGTATTACAAATTTTTTCCTTCTAGGACAGAGATTAAAGTGACCAGACAAATTAAGACTTCTAGTGCTAATGTGTCTTCAGTGTTTTTTGTAAAAGGCTTAAGAAGAAACAGAGGGACACTTAGTGCCTACAAACTCAGGGTGAGAGAGGTTCTTCAGAATATTTCCTAGCTGTTCTCTGGAAACATTAAGGTAATTAATGTTTTCCACCAGTGCAAATAAAGGAAAATAATTTAAAAGAAATGTGCTATTATCAAACAATTTTAGCTCAAAATATTACCCCCTACCCCCAATTCTATGTTGGCAAGAATTGAGAATAATTTAGCAACACTTTGCAATAGAAGTAACTTGTGAGATTTTGTTTTGCTTTTCTCCAACTTAAGCTCTGCTCTTTATGTGATTCCTTATTGCTTATGAAAGAAAACCCAGTAAGAGACAACACAAGTGGCTTCCTAATTCTCCTCTCTCTAAATCCATCTTTCCTTTTTCATAGTGAAATTCTTTGTAATTTTCTGTCTTAAAAGTACTTCTAGAATTATGGAGTCCATAAAATTGAACACACTTTTTAAAAATACTACTGCAGTGTACAGAATCTAACACTGAGTAATTGTCACTGCCTAAAAAATATTTTATTTGCTTCAGGATTTAAGAAGAAACATTCTAACCTTGAGAACTGTCAGGAACACACTTCCATTGAGACCATGAAGCAAACACCCTAGCTGAACTCTTTCTTAATGAGAAACACATTAAGATATTAGGAAAAGGTTCTTCTCCCAGAGGGTGGTTGGGCACTGGAACAGGCTCCCCAGGGAAGTGATGGCAGCACCAAGCCTGACAGAGCTCAAGAAGGGTTTGGACAATGCTCTCAGGCACAGGGTGTGACTCTTGGGGCAGGGCCTGGAGTTTGATGATCCTTGTAGATCTCTTCCAATTCAAGATATTCTATAATTTTATGATGCTATGAGTTAATTTGATGTCTTCAGAGTAGAGCATATTGAACAGTGACCATACCAGCCTTGGTTACACCTGTAAAGAGTCCAAGAATAACGTTAACAGGTTTCATACCAATAGACCTAGCTGAAAGCTTGATGATTTTAAGTTAAAAACTGGGTTGTTTTTTTCTTCCTCTCCTCTTCTACATTTTTTTCCGAGCATTGTCTTTACAAGGATCTATTACACACCTCCTCATTTTTGTCACTTATTTACGTAGGCACTTCAGAGAGAAATAATTCAAGAAAGATGCAGTTTTATGAAGCAGATCTAATCATTGTTCAGGAATTGAATGATGACCTCTTCTTTTCAGGAACATGTGGGAAGACAAATAAAATATTGCTAGTTAATGCTGAATTAGACAAAACCAGTAAATAAATAGATCATTCTACAGGAACTTTTAACAATTATTATAGAAATTCACAAGCAACCATCAATGTCTGAATTTAGGGAGCCTACCAGAATGGAAGGAAGCAAAACACATGGTAAGAAATATGACGTATTTTTAGTTTACGTGATCTAGAAAGCTTTTTTCTTCTAACTTGCCATGAAATCACACTAGAAATATTTCAAGTTTCAAGAGTAAAATAATTAATGCCAGCAAAAACTTGATGTAATTAATTCTGATGATGTATATAATGTTTCAAAAATTACAGTAGGAAATAATGGTTAAAGAGGAGAAGCTTTTACTTTTCTTATGTGCTGATAGCAATTTTGTTGAAAGCTTCCTTAGTGAAATCACATTTCTTGACTATATGTGCAGAGGAAAAATAGCATAAAGGGTATAAAATCACTTTTTTTTGGAAGGAGGTATCCTGCATTCTGTAAACTCTAATTTCTTCTGGCAAGATGTCATGGATAGAGTTACACTGCACGTATTTGTTCTTGTAGTGAAGCATTCAAGCAGGTTGCAGTGTGCTTATATAAATCATGTAAGTCACATTGTGCATTCCCAACTCTTACCTCCCTCCTGTCCTGAGCTGCTGTCACAGGAAGCTGCAGCAAAGCTGTTCTTGCTTTTGGACTCCCTGTATGGCCAAGGAGGAGAATGATCAGAATGGATCCCTTGAAAAATAACCTTAAAAGCATTTCATTGGTGTGTAACACATTTGGTGAAATGTGTGGTGAGGGAGATCAAACAGGTGATTTTCCAGGAAACCACCAGTTCTCATCCCTGCAGATTTGTCAGCTGCTGTTTGGCACCCTGTGTCTTGTGGTTTGCAGTGCAGATTGCTTTCTGCACACGCCTGCTGTACCACTGTGTGCATGCAGGGAACAGTGAGGATACATTCCAACTCTACTTTAGATTTGGGCAGGAGAAGCAGAAATCACCCCCCAATGAAGCAATGACAAATTTTATTGCTCTTTGTTATGACATATGAAAGCACAGAAAGCAAGTATATTCACAGGGACTGTCTGAGGACAATGAAACTCATTCAGCCTGATAGGTTGTATGAAAGTCATTGTCAGTATGTGAGTAATGGTACTATTAACAGAAGAGACAATTATTTAGGTTAATGTACTTCTTTCCTTTCCCTTCCCCTTTTAATAAACACTGTACATCTTTAAACATAAAACCCTGTGATATGGTAGCCCCATCTCATCACAATCATCTCTTGGTATTTTGACTTCCTTCATGCATAGTTCATTACTTTTGCATTTAAATGAGAAGTATAAAGAGGATTAGGTTCTGTAGGAGCAAGAACTGTTTATGGTTAGTGAAAGGAGGAGAGATAATTTTTGATCTTTTTCTTAGTTTTTATAAGAACTAGGAGAATAGATTTTGATAAGTCTGTACTGACCTAGAACAGAAGCTAAAACCAATAGTGACCACAGAAGCTTTCAGCTTACTGATGTCTGAGAAGAACCTTGACTTTTAATATTTTAATATGCATGGAGACTAAATTTAGACAGCTTAAAGATGAAGACACTCATCTACTTGCAGATGTCAGATGCTGGTACATATGAATTAAGTATGTTGTGTTCAGCAGGCTGAAGAAGACTTGCAACTTATCAAAGTGAGTTTTGTATTCAAAGGGGAGCTTCTCATTTATTCAGAGAAAGCTCTTTCCTGAACTTTTCTGAGTACCCTTGTCCTCTTTTGTCTGCCAGTGACTTCTGTGGGGCAACACTGACTCTGGAAGAAACAGCTTGTTTGTAGCTTATTTATTCCTCCTTATTGGCAGTGGAAAACTACCAAATGTGGAAAGTTGTCAGTTTTCTCTAAGTTTTAGCAACTTCCTGAATAAATGTTAAATGGAGAAAAGGGAATAAAAAACACAGAGCAAAGGGGAAAAATGTATCCTTGTCAGTCTGGAAACTTTGCTTTTTACTCTCAAACAACCCCAGGTAAGTGATGCTGCCAAAGAATCAACATATCAAGATAGATAAGAGCATTTTTTCACATCCATGTAATTAGCAAGAGAGATTACAATGTTGCCTGCAGGAAGTATTTCTAAAGTTGAGCATTACTTTGAACAAAGAACAAACAGATAGAAGTAGAAATGTTATGCTTTTAAAGCACAACATTTAGAAGAAGATGAACAGAAAAATTTTAGCTTCATTGACATTTTTGCTGCAGAGGTAACAAAGTTCAGAAACAAATTTTGCATTAATTGGGAATGAAAAGGTGTAGGAGTTTTTTTGCTCCAGCCTCCCTCAAACTTTCATCTCAAGCACTGATCCTGTCTCATTCAAGTGTTAGACCTGCCATCCAGACTGGGCACCCATAAACAACCCAACAGGAGTGTGGCTGCTCTATGGATGGTGCTCTGGGGCAGTATCACTGCCCCATTACCTCCATGCACCCCTAAAACATAGAGGTTGGAGCCCAGCCAGCAGCTGGAGCCTGGAAGTTGGGAGTTGAGTTGCCTTGAGGTTTTAAAACCAGAGATCCTTGCTTTTAGACAAATTTTAGGAAGAAAGTAGTGAACTGCTTGGGAAGCCAGCTACAGAAATCAGGATGAAGCCAGGCCAAGCGCATGCACATATCCAGCACAAATGCTCATTTTCATGGGACAAATTAATGAAAGTGGAGCTTAATATTGGCTTTGGAAACAGCATCACCTCTATTTAAAAGGAAAAAAATTAGCAATAATCCTTGTGTTAGGGTTTGTTGCTTTTTCTTTTTTTTTAAGTGGATTAATATTTAGATATTTGTAGAACCTAGAGAGCCTGAGCTTCAGATATAAAGAGGTAAAGAGTGAGGGCTTACATAAGTCCGTTGGAAGAATAAGAAATAAAATTTTAAAAAATTGACTATTGCTTAAATAACATTACTGCATGAAATAAGAGTATAATAATGTTTTTCCTGGAGTTTTTCCTTGTGGTCATTATAAGAACACTCACTTGATAAGAAGGAAAAGCAGACATACATCACCAACAGAGCTCCAATGACTGCCCTCGGAAGGACAAAGTAAATCTGGCCTCAAGACTCCCAGAATTAGATCAGCTGTTATGACTAAACAATACAAGAACTGATTTTAAATATTGTTGTCTTGTTCAAGAAATTTAAATTAGAGTTAGATGGCTTAACTTTCTAGTGACAGCTGTATTCTGGACCAGGTCCTGTTCATAGTTTCAAAGCCATAATTTCACGGATTTCATAGATGGACAAACTTATACACTAATTTCTTTGAATTGTTACAGTTGAGTTCCAAATTTTTTAAAGATCCAGTATTTAAGATACCTGACCAGTAGGCTAAAGAAGGCTTTGAGAAGCTGGCTACCACACCGTGTACTGCATGTTAATTAACTGAAGGAACTCTCACTTTTCAGATGGTGTTGATGATTTCCCAGGATAAGAAACATCATCATGGTTCCAAAACTTAGTGACAACTAAGGGAGAATAAGAAGGAGACTTCACTTGGCAGAAATCTCGAAGTACAAGATCAGCAAAAGGATCCTTTTTTTTTTTTTTTTAACTGTAGGCATATAGTTTTAGGTTGGATATTAGGAATAAATTCTTTACAGAGAGGGTAATCAGGCATTGGAATGGGCTACCCAGAGAGGTGGTGCATTCATCGTCCCGGGAGGTTTTTAAAATGAGACTGGATGTGGCACTTAGTGCCATGGTCTGGGAACCACGGCGGTGTTGGATCAAGGGTTTGATTTGATGATCTCGGAGGTCCTTTCCAACCCAGCTGATTCTATGATTCTATGATTCTTTAAGTAATTGTAGTGATTACTACTAAGGTTTATTTCTTTTCCTTCCATTTTATTATCATTTTGAAGAAATTAAATGTGACTTCTGCACCAGTAATTGGATCATATATATTATTTAACTGCAAACATCCAGAAAAAATTCTGACTCATACAGACGCCCTTATCAGATAGTCTTGGAACTTGGCTGACACTTGAGCTGCGTGGTTCTGTGTTGGAGATGACCTCAGACTGCTCTGAAAATGTGGTGTTTAATCTAGCAGTTATTTAACAATCAGTTTGACATTGCTTCCTTTGTTGTAATTTTACAGTTAGTTTACAGGTGTCCTAGACCTAACTTGGGTGTGTCAGATTATGAAAAAAGCAGTTCAACTGCTTTTTAAAACCTGATGTAAAAGTGTATGTTTATGATGTATATCATAATGTTAAAAGTAAATTCAAAATAATAATGTGTGCATTGAGTGATAATGTTAGTCACTAGGAAATGAGTTACAGCATACAAAATATTGAGCATAATCATTTAGTATAAATTGAATAGCTGATATGAGTTATTCATTTGTTAATTCAGGAATAAAAATAACCGTAATATCTTTTTCAGCTGAGGAAAACTACCATTTTCTTTCTCTTACTTCAGAAGGGAGACTGATGAAAGTTCATGTGCCTGCTTTTATCCTTTGTGCGTCAGGTTACACATGTTACATCTAAATCAAAATGCTTACTCTGTAGAAAAGGAGTTGTGATGGTTCCTATCCATGAGATGTAAAGGGCTTTTTTGGCTTTTGGTTTTGAGCTGCACTTGAAAACGCTCCAGTAGTAATGATTGGGAAGAAATACTTGGAATAAATTTAAATAACTGCATAAAGTGCTGCTTTCTTCTAAGGTATTTTCCTTGGCACTTGAAGTGTCTATGGTCTGTGAGTGTAGCATAGGTTTGCTGTTCCTTTCATCTGGAAAATACCTAAGCAGGGCAATGCAAGGTGGCACATTACTAACTGTGGGGGTTTTATACACTTTTGGAAAAAAAAAAAAAAAAGGTGTTTATATGAGTGGTAGATTGGTAGCACAGGATTTTCTGTGAATGGAGGATGTTAAATCAATTGTAATTCAGGAAGACACAGATACTTTAAGAGATGAAACTTTTGTGAATGACTCAGAATTTACTTTCATGCTCAGTGTGTTCAACTGAGGGGTAGCACCTTCTGCTGGTAGAGTTATTCACGGTGTTAAAGAGTTTTAAATAAGTGGAGGTCTAAAAAACAAAGCTAACACGATTCCAGTATGGGGTATAAACTGGAATAGTTTACTGAAAGCGAGAACACAATTTTAAGGGCTTTGGGGGTTGGACATGTTAATGAATGGGACAAGCTATGTTAATTAGGGAGTTACTCAAGTTTTTACTGCAGTTTACAAATAGTTAATTTTTCTTCAAGCAGGATTATATGGGGGAAGGAAGGATTACAGATGTGGTTTGATACCAAAATTTCAAAAAGTCCTTTCTTAATTCTGCTGGAGTCGGCTTAATCCATAAGATTGTTCATCAACAAATCTTGTGAGGAAGGTCCATCTTCTTCAGATCACGAGATTCTTGCCAGCCTCTGTTTTCTGAGGTCTTTTACTCAAACCTTTTAAGCTCCTTTCTGCTGGCAACCAGGTTTAGGCTCCTACAGAAATATTGTCTGCCTCTGTTTGCAAGATAGCAGTGGCTTTCAGATACCTAGTTCTGTATTAACTTTTGGTTTAGTTTCTCCTTGAAACCTAAAAACACTTGTGAGCATAAGGATAAAGGAATTGACTGGCTTGTAGCAGCTATCCCAATTTTACGATAACTAGATTAATAGAAACTGTACCAGATTTTCTTGGTAAATGCTACTTTTTGATTGCTAAACACATAAATACATTCCTTTAGCTTGGCTCTTTTTTTATTGCATTCTCCTTTCTTGAACTTTAAAATAGGAATGAGAAAAGGTAGAGTTAATTGAAAATTTACCTTCTAAACTGCTGGGAGCCATTTGTTCAAAATTTGCTTGAATTGATGTTTAGTGGGTAGTAAGTTAGACCTGCACATAAGGTTTGTATTTGATGGAAAAGAGGGTGACTGTGACTACATTCAGTGTTGTTCAGACATGAAAAAGAGGACACAAATATGTTGCATAAAACTCATGCTTTCCCTGTCTTGTCATTAAAACAACCTGACAATTTTGACAACCTGATCAAATTTTAGGTGACATTAATTAACTTTTTGATATTTACTAGACCGTTTTTCTGGAAACAAGGAATTTTGAAGTAATTAGCTCAGAGGAGGGTCTTTTATTGTCTCTGATATTCCTTGTGATTATGATGGGAAATCTAAGCTAGGGAAAAACTGAGTCCATTAAAATCTACAGTGTTGATCATTGTACAAGTCTCATGACAGATTATAAAAAATGTCTGACATCTCTTTTACGTATTAAGTATAATATTTTGTAATGAGTTATATATAATGAATAATGGATTATAATGTGTAATGTAATTAATTATATAATATATAATAATTAGATATAGTATATATAATGCTTTTGTAATAAGTTTAAATTTAAAAATTAGAAATCAAGTAACAAGTTTTCTAAGGTTTGTGAAAGAATATGCATGTAAAGGGATTTCCTATCTCTTAGACTTTGCTGTTTATTAAATAATAACATGCTTAAGTAAGGAATGTGCATTATTCACAAGCTACAAGTTTTTAAAATTTAAATTATCCTCTCTTGAGAAATCCTGTTTTTTAAAATCTTGCAAAGTTGAACAATTTCATCACTCCCTGCCCATTTCAGGCCACCCTTCTCCCCACTCCAGTCAAGCTTTCCAGAGACAGCAGTATAAAAACATTTTCACTATTTTAATTACTTTATTTTAATATTTTTTTGAGTAAAGAAAAAAAAAATCACAGTAGTATAAAAATTTACTGGTATCTCTAAGAAATTGTGGAATAGCTCATGAAAAGGCTTCATAGAGTGGAAAAAGTGTGTGCTGATCTACTTGTAATGAGGAATCTGAACATCTAGCATCTAATTAAAAGTATCTGTTTTTCAGAAGTACAATTTTTTCCCTGTTTAGATGGTAAAATTTTCGCATTTGTCTATAAAGAACCCGGATTAGGAAAAATAAGTACTTTCATATTCTCATATAGATCTTAACACATGGGCATTTGTCATAATTTTTGGCTTATTTTGCAATGAATCCAGCCATCTGCAGTGAATCTTCTAAAGCTTCATGGGCCTTTACCCATAGTTTGTCCCGTTTAACTGAAATTTCCTTTATTGGAACAGCTTTGTGGTTGTAAGAAAAGAGGAGGAAAGAGGTTGGAAAGCTGTATTTAGGGTTAATATGATGGAGTTTTTTGCATATCAAGGTGAGATGATTGTGATGATGATAAAGGGAGTGTGGGATAAGTTGCTGGTTTGGTGGATGGGAGAGGGTCAGGCTTTGCAGTTACTGCCTGTGACATTAAGTTTAGGAAACAGTCCTGGGGATGTTGAATCAATGGGTGACACCTTTTTGGGTAGTAGGATGATCCCACTCTCTGGCCATGCAGCAGGAGCAGCAGTTGGAGTCCTCAGAAGCAGCAATAACTCCATTTACATAAGGGATTTGCTTCTGTCCAAGGGTGCAGACAAGCAGTCATCTCACTTCCCATGTCCGTGATAGTGCAGGACAGAGGAAGAGGAGGCTTCTCTTCCTGCTTTCTGTCATCTCAGCATTTTGTTTAGGATCAACAAGTTTTGAGGAAACTGATAATTCTGTTCATGTTTGACAGGAAACCTTCATGGATGAAGATTTAGATAAACATAACGGGCTGTGCTTTGTGAAGTCTTGTTTTCTCCCCCATGGATATTCTGTTGATGCTCCCTAAGCAGCCTCAGAAAATTGTGGATTAGAGTTGTTTGCTGCAGCAGCTTCTCCAGGAAAGTCACAGCTCGGATCCAAATGAAGGTTATACCCCTCACCTTGCTCCCTGTTAATTCACAATTGGTCTGCATGAGAGCACAATACCAATTGTTTTGGTAGTTCCTAATTCTTTACCTTTATCTGCTGTTTTCTAATATTTAAATTCTTAACTGTATATAATAAAATCTGGTATTAAAATAGGAAATACCACCAATAAAAAAAAAAAAAAGGAAAAGAAAGAGGAGTTCTTAGTGATACCTCGCTGCTACTTGTGTTCCTGATCTTGCTTTTGCTTAATTAATTATACTCAATTAATATTAGTAGAATGAGTAGAAAGACTTTCTGAAATTTTAATGTTTAAATACACCGAATTAGTAATTTTCAAGACAATTCTTTTTCTTAAACCAATCCTGTGTATCAGCTCCTTCCTAAAAGACTTTCATATCATGTATATGACTATATTTTCCCAACATGAGCTTAAAGTGAGAATTCCTGAGTTTCTTTAGCCTTTTGATAAATGTGACAGTCTGTGTTAGAAATGCATCAGGCGTGTGCATTTTTGAATACTGCTATAGTTTTTTCCCAATACTTTAAAGGGCTTGTTTTGTTCGTTTTTTCTGTTTCTTTACTAGTGTGCAAAATATTTTATGTTTAAAAGTGCATCAGTAGTTATGTGAAGATAAGTAAAAGAAATCTGTTGTTTAATTCAAAATAATCATGGAATAAATTGAGTTATGTAGAGCTGGTGTAGAATACTTAGAGGAAAATTCCAGAAGGAAAACAAAACCTAAAAATTTGACTCTGTGGGCTGGAATAAAAATGATAAGAAAAATTTGATATTCATTTCCTAAGTGGCCTGTATGTCTTAAAAGAAAGAAAACAAAACCCAGTTTCAGGCTGTAAGAGGGCTGTGCTCAAACTTGTGCAGGCCCAAGAATTGCAGCTGGAATAGAGGTGTCAGTTGATACCTGTTCCACTTAAGCTGCTTCCCCGGGATTGTTCATGTAAAATCAGATTCCATAACACTTTAGTTATACTAGAGTATTTTGGTCCCATCCATGGGGACTGTGGAAAAGAATGGAACAACACCTAATCTCTAATCTTCCTGAGTTAAAGTAGAAATCTTGCTGCTTTACCATCTTGCTTGTTCAGGGGCAGACTGATTTTTCTTGACTGCTTCCAAGTGAGTAACCAAATGGATTCACCAAAACAGGAGGCAGTAAGATCCATGTTGGCAGGTGTCGTTCAGCATCCAATGCTTTGAAATTGCCTTATAATTCAAATTTTTTTTTAAACTACTGAGGAAAGTAATCAGACTGATTTTAGGCTTTCCTCTAGGAATCAATATAGAAAATGAGATATACTAGAAGTTATTATGAACCTTCATCAACAGAAGGTTTCATTACCCTTTCTACTGATTTGCTGCCAGGTTTATTATTGCTACTCAATAATATAGGATGATTTTTCCAACTTTTGGCAGCTGCTTTAGTAAACTGTAGAATAATGTTGTTATAGAAAATCCCACTCATATCTAATAGAGGTGTGATGATTGTTTTGCTAATGACTTTTATTAAATATCCTGTAACTAATAATACAGACAGATAGAAACTTTACAGCATTTTCTACCACACTGTTTTTTGATGTAGCATTATATCCCATGCATGTTTATTCTGTTTTTAGAAATGTGGCTATTAACTATTCGGGGTCAATATTTTTCTGCTGCTGTGTTGTTAGGGTTTTGGTTTTTTTTTCTTTTCGGTTTTCGATATTGAAGAAGTCTATATTTGCCTTATTTTTGAGTGGTATTTGTTAATACGAGTAAAGCCCATTGGAAAAATAAATCTTCCCATTGCATACAGCTGCTTACAGTTTGTGTAATACCAGTTTTTTCTTGTGCAATATACTCTGCAAAGGCTCTTTCAAAAATGTTGTTTAGAACTGTAGAAAATTAAGAAAGAGAACAAGAATAACTAATGCCCTGGAAAATTTCAAAAATGAAGTACAACAGAAAATACCTACTTTAGGACACAGAAAAGGGAGTTTAAAAGATCATTAATGTATGTGTAGCGTACTGACCAGCTTTGGTGGCAAGAAGGGACTCAGTTCATTGGTCTTTAATTAACATCTCTTCAAACACAAGAATCTGGGCAAGTGAAACAAAACTGCTTTGATAACTTTGGGCTATTTCTTTTCAGTTGCAAATGGTGACTCAAATGGCTTAACAAAGCAAGGAGAGAAAACGGTGGGAAGATGAGGAAGATGAAGTGTAATATATACACTTTCCTTGAGACTTGCAGCTTCGAGTTCTCCTCTCTGAGGTGGTGAAGAAACTGCTGGAACAAATTGGCTTTTTTAATATGTGCTGATAATACCTCTCTCACATTTTGTGTTTACTGGTCCCAAAGCAGTTTCTGTGGCTGTTTGGTACAAAACAGCCTCAGCTCTGCCACAGGTGATGAGCTGCCTGCCAGCCCTTCCAGCCAGCCACTTCCTCAGCTCTTGCGGCTGCTTTAGTTCCATAGCAGGATATATCAGTGCGCAGGATTGCAGCAAAAATCTAAGGTAGATTTTAAAATGCCATCTCGTAGTGCTTAAGCACTACTTTTTTTTAAGTAGTTACTGTATTTTACAGTTTCTGTGGGTTTGGCAACCCTTCTCTTTCAAACCTTGGTAGTGGGACTACTTGGTATTGAAAGGCAGCAAGTGAATAAGAAGAAATACGTGTAATTAGGGTGCAATGGAATCCAAGAACTTAGTAAGATGAAATAAAAAAAAAAAAAAAGATACTGATGTAAATAAGAGTTACCAAGTATAACCAGTTTTGTAAAAGCTGTTAAACCCAATGCTTTACACTTTAATTATAGGCATCTTGAATGATCCAGATTATCCCAGATTGGCTCCTATTAAATTCTTAATTCTTCATCTGAAGGATTTTGTACTGGCTTTTAATTCTGTATTCTTTCACTGATAAAGGCTAGTTCAGTGTGTGAAACATTGGGTTTAATGACTCGTGCTCCTAGATTTCTTGTGTGCTTTGGCAATTCCCAAGGAATCTCAATTTTCAGGATAAATCAGATATAAATTTGTTCCCATAGACTGTTGTAAGGATGCATTCAAATGCTAAACTTAAACATTTCTTGTTTCTAAGAAGTTAGTGCTAATATTGTGGTCTCACCCTGAGTACCTCTGTCCTCAGGCAAGGAGGGTAACAAATTAATTGAAATCATTCCAGACATCATGCATGGTGAGTTGCATGAGGGGTCCTAATCTAGGTTTTATCTTCTTGTTCTGTGGGATGCTGCCCACTTGAAGTTAATAAGGAGCAGAAACAGAAGACATCTCTTTTATTTGATGTTTTCAGGTGTACATCATGCAGTGCTCTGGGGGAATTTCTTCTCTCAGGCTGTGAGCTGAAAACAGAAGCTAACAGAGAAAATCCAACCATTAAAGGAGAGATTTATTTTTCCCAGCTACTCACTTGCGGTAAATTAATTGAGGTTTCTTGACAAAGAAGCAGTTTAAAGTTAATAATCTCAGGAGCAGACTGTCAGTGCAGGTTTGGCAGGTTAATTATGTCCATGCTTCCACAAAGTTATAAATCAGTAAAGTAAGTCTGTGGTCAGCCAAACACTTAAGTGTGTTTAAGTGATTTGTTAAGCACGTAATAAGTGCTGAAGTAGTCTTTGTACTTTTTATACATTTTGGCTGGTAGTAGGAACCATTGACTTGTAAAAGATCACATTGTCATTGGACTTTACGAATTATACCAGTGTGTTCTCCAAATCAGGAAACTTGACTGCTCATCCTGATGTTGGGTGAGATGAGGAGGGAGTTTGCTGCAAACTCATTGTAAAGGTTAGAGCTGCAGAGGTGGAAAATTCCCAAAGTATTCACCAGCAACAACAAAGAAGGTTCAGTGTTACACTCTGGAAGGGTGGAAACTCAAATGGGGCAGAAATATATGAAAAGTTTCCAAGGCTCTTCTATTACTCACAATGCTGTTGGAAGTATTATGGACCCTACTTAAAATGTAGCATTGCACAGCTCTGCTGGATAAAGTAATTTCATGATTCAGGAGAAGTGAAGGTTGAGAAGGGTTTTTCTACACCACTGGAGCTTACATAAGTGCATTGCTAAGGAAATGAAAGAATTTAGGGTTTGTTATTGCATATAGACCTGTCTGCCATCTCATGTCTAAGAACAACTGTTAAGAAGTGCTACATTCATACATGCTGTGCAGCTACACAGTTCTCCTGGGAATTAGTAAATGGAATTCAACCGTGTTAAAAAGCACGAGGAGCTGCTGCTTCTTCCATCCAGCAAAATCCTAAGTTGAAGGGTTTCAGCTTCCAGAAAGTGAAAATGGGAAAAATGAATGCCTAAATTGTGTTCAGAACCTGAAGGTTGAATTTGAAGTGACTTAGAGATTGGACTAAAATTATGTATGTGGCAGGTAGATGGGCATGTGTGAAGTACTTCTTTGAAAGAGATTCTTGTTCAAAATAATTATTTTATGTACTGAACCAACTCTTTTTAGTGGTCCTGTGTCCTCAGGTCACAACAGTGGATGAAGACAGTGTGTGAGAGAGAGATCCCTCTGGAATATCTCTGGGCTGTTTCTTAGTCATCTGGAGAGGTTGCTTTGAGTGATGTGAAACAACTCTCCAACTTTCACCTACGTGTGAGTGTTTTGCACTGGAGTTTACTTCTCTGGTCTTTGAATGTAAGAGTTTAAAATGATAATTTAACTTGCTTTTTGACATGGCAATACAGAGCATTTCCAATAAGTTTCTGAAGTAAATACTTCTGTCAAATCTGATGTAATTCATTTTATCTTTTCTTGAGTTTCCTCTGTTTCAGAGCAGTTTTGCAGGGGATGGTATTTTTCTATTGTGTGATTCCCTCCCATTTGGGTGACTAGCTGGACCATGCTGCACTTTCAAGAAACAGACAATTTTGGCACTTTGGCCATTTTATTGTTTTGTTATGTTTGCAAAGCTAGATTTCAGATATTTCTAAGGTTACATGGCAGCTCATCAATGCTTTGAGAATCTGAATTTTTAGGTTAGAGAGTAGTAGTCTCTTATTACACCTGCCTTCTTATGAAACCTAGTCCTTTGTGCAGCTTACAGGAGGGCCTACAGTCTCTCTCAAACACTTTTTAAAGGTATCTGTCTACATTACAGAGTTCCTAAATATATTTTATGGGTTTGTTCTTTTAGCACAATTCCATTCTTGCTTCAGTGGGAGACATGCAATTAAATCTGTTTGGTTTCTTGGAAAATCCAATTTAGGAAGTGCTACAAATTTCAGTGGGTTAAGTTGAGCTTTGAAGTAAAAATCTGTGAATTGTAGTTAAGGATACCTGAGATCTGCAGGCATATTTAGTAAATTAGCTTCATTGCAAACTGCACTATCTCCAAAATTTTACTGACGGAAAGTTGTTTCTGTAATTTCCTTCCCAAAAAATATGCAGAATTACTTAATTTCTGCATGCATTCTCATCTGCATATCTTAGATTTTTAAACAACTAAAAACCAGGTGTGATAGGCAAGAATCCCAAAGCAGTGAATGATATTCAAAAAGAATGAGAAACATTACGTTGTTATTTCCAGAGCTGTGAAAAAGGCAATTTAATGCTGTAACACTGACAAATGTTTATATTTTAAAGTGTAAATATAAAACTGAAATTGAATGTTGCATAAACATTTTCTAATTTAGAGCACATAAAATCTTCGGCAACTTTGTACTACAGTGGCTTATTTAGTGTATTTTCATCTCACAATTATATATATACATAATAAATTCAATTTTTTTTCTTTAAACACACTCTATTTATTTTGTATTGTGCAAGTAATTCTCTGTAGAAATGGTGTAAGTTCTATTTATATATATTGTTTTGCATTGTGCTGTAGGAATATTTTTGAAAGGTCAAACCTTGTAAACCAGAGAATACCTTTTCTTAGTCATTAGATTTAACCTTTTAGATTCAGTACTATTTATTTGTAATTATATATTTTCAGGAAAGACTGATGAATAATGTCACAAGGTTGACTGTTTCTTAAAAAACACAAATTCCTTCAAGGTGATATTCCCACCTTTCATTGTTTATCAGTAATAGAATTGTCATTAACAAAGCTTATTTGAAGACATCCATTCTTCTTCTTCACTCTCAACAGAGTTGAAGAAAACTAGTTCTTACAACAAAGGTTTTCACCCTAATCTAAGGTATTTAATCTTATGCAGAGGCAAAAAGGAGAAATAGGTTGCTCACAAACCATCTACGCGGCAGAAAATCTTGGAAAGACAGGAATAATCTAGGAAACAAGCCATTCTGAAGTGCATTTATTTGCCTTATAGCCCTTTAGTAGAACAGATTTCAACTGGCATAGCTAAATGGCAGACTATTTTTTTGAAGATGAATAGTGAAAACCAGGCATTCGTACTAAACATAGTTGTGAAAGTCTTTTCACAAGACTTCAGGGAGATACACAAGAAATTCGACTGGTTTATTGCATATAATAAAACCACATAATATACTGTAGAATCAAAGAAAAATGTAGATCAGAAGGGACCTTGAGAGGTTTCTAGTCCACGCCTCTGCTCAGCAGGCCCATGTTAATCAAGCTGATCAGTTTCGTCCTGTTGAACTTGAGAATCTACATGGATGGAGTTTTCACAGTGTCTCTGGGCAAATTCTGCCATTCTGCACCTCTTCTGTGAAGACAGGCTGAGAGAGTGGGGTTGTTCAGCCTGGAGAAGAGAAGGCTCCAGGGAGACCCTATTGCAGCCTTCCAGTACCTGAAGGGAACTACAGGAGAGCTGGAGAGGGACTGTTTACGAGGGGCTGTAGAGACAGGACAAGGGAGAGTGGCATTAAACTGAAAGAGAGCAGGTTTAGATTAGATATTAGGAAGAAATTCTTCCCTGTGAGGGTGGTGAGGCCCTGGCACAGGTTTCCCAGCGAAGCTGTGGCTGCCCCATCCCTGGAAGTGTTGAAGGCCAGGTTGGATGGGGCTTGGAGAAAACTGGTCTAGTGGAAGGTGTCCCTGCCCATGGCAAGGGGTTGGATCTAGACGAAGTCTATGGTCCCTTCTGTTGTGGATGGGAGTGGAAGGTTTACACAAAGTTATTAAGAAGCTCTGCTGTTGAGTCGCAAGGTACAGAAAGAGCTCCCTCTCAGAGAAAGGTTTAGGTGTGGCTGAATCCTGTCTTAGCCTCGGACTGTGTTAACCATTTGAATTGAAAGGAATTATAGAGGTGTGATTAAACCACTTTGTCCTGCCGGTTTTGATGATGGTAAAACAGATATATTTATATAAATGAGTTACTTATTATGACAAATTAACAAGCGGGTGAACAGATGAAAGATCCTAATCAGAACTATTTACTACACAACATAAACACTAAACATCTACTAGTAGAGTATAACATAGCATAAGGTAGTATAGTGCACTGTAACAAAGCAATTATTGAAGCAGTTATATTAAAGCTAGCAAAAAGAAACAATTAATAAGCAGAGATGTGATGTAACTCACCCATACCAATGCTCATGGGGAGATCTCTTTTCCTCAATCTCAAGGAGTATCCTTGGGGCCGTCCCCAGCCAAGGGAGGAATCTCCACATATACACCCCAAGAAGGGTTATGTCAGAAGAACCTGACTGCATGAGAGGGGTCTGGACTTTTATAGTGTAAAATGATTGACTGCTAGTCACACCTTTACAGGCCAGCTGTCAGCTTATCTATCAGATCAGGCTTCAAAAAAGCAGGATGTGTGTTCAAAGTTTGATGAACCAGGATGGATAATTAACACCAAGACAACATCCTGGCTGCAGCAATTGATCTTGCATAATAGCTTGCATGATAGCATGGTTAGATTTTAGGTCTTATCAGGATGGGTCTATCCTGCCACACCTTCCAACCCAAATCATGATGTTGTAATTTTTCAACCATTCTCATAGTGTAAAAATTTTATTCCCACTTGTGCCCATTGCCTCCTTTCTTTTCACTGCATAACTCTGAGGCACATCTGGATGCTCCTTTACAACAACTCAAGTTGCGGGGAGTTCTAGGGAGAAATAAACTCTTTCTTGAGTCTCTTCAAGATGAAAATTTTCAGTTTTGTGCCTTTCTTTGTACATCATGAGATGTAGTGTCCACTTGTCTTGGTGGTCATCCGATGAATGTGCTCCAGTATGTCCATGTCTTTCACATGCTGGACAGTCTCAAATGAAATACAGGACAAGCAGAAGGGGAGAATCACTTCTCTGTGCCTGCTGGTCACACTTTAGCTAACAAAAAAGAGGATATGCTTGGCCTCGCTCATTGCAAAGGGACAGTGCCAACTCTTCTTTAGCTTGCTGTCTGCTGGGACCCCCCGTGTCTTTTTCTGAAAAGGTGCTTTCTAATGAGTTACCTAGAAATATAGCAGGATCTTTTAGATATTATATATATATCTGTTACTTTTGTTTGCTTAGAAATTATACCTATGCCCAGATTATGAATGGACATTTTAGGAGGATTAGTTAGGTTTCTATTAACATAGGATATGCGTTCTTAGAATGAAGTGCAAAAGTTATTTATCTTTTAACTATGGTCTTGATTCTCATGTCCATAATTAAGCATTATTTTTTTTTTCATTAGTGGGTATGTATGACAATAGTTGATGTGATCAGCAAAGTAAAAGTCATGTCATACCATTCAATTTCCCTTCAAGAAGACCTGAGTGGCATAGAGAGCTCTCCTATGTAAACTAATTTTAACCCCGTCTTTATGTTGTTCCAAGTAGTGGAGGATGCAAGCTACCAATGCAAAATCTTAAAACAGAATAAGAAGAGATTAGGCAGTTATTCTAAGTTAGCATGGCTTGTATTCTGTGAAACAACTTCTGCTTATGAAAAATTAATAATATGAGAGCATAGCAGCTCAGCATGTTTGGAGCTAATTTAACTGATGACTGCAGCTCAGTTCCTGACATGTTGGTTTCCAGGGTATGAAAACCGCAGTTAGCTCTGATTTTGCAGTTGATGACATACATCAAGTGAGGCAGGAGAATTTTATCTAATACTTTACAAAAATAAAAATGATGGAAGAAAGAATGGCAACTCTTTGCTGATCCAAATCTTAAAGCTGGTAAAGTTCTTGGCATTTGTCTCTCATGAGACTGTAATAATTAGATGTTGCTTCAGACTATTAGTGGCAGTGGCTATTAAATATGCACCAGAAGGACAAATAACATAAACGGGGCATTAGAAAGTCATATTTCAGCACATTGCAAGTTTGTAGTTAGGGAAAAGGTTGCAATAAGGGGAAAGATTGAGTTCCCTCCAGTGGAAATGTGCAGGGCTGAGGACAGAGAGATTAGCTGATAATCATAGAAGATAAGGCTCAGTTACCTCAAGAAGTCATTGACCCTGACTCACTCCTCCAAGGCAAGATCAAATCCACACTAAACTTTTCTTATCTATTTTGTTCTTAAAAATTACCAGTAGCATGAAATTCAGGAAGGCCTAAGTTAATTTTTACTTTCAGAATTTTTTTCAACTAACATCTGAAATTGAAGTCCCTTAATACAGTTTAATTTAATTACTTCTTGTCCCATTTTGAGTGAACATGGAGCACATACGATGTCTCCTTATTATGGAAGCTTTTAGCACATATTGGGTACGGTTACTGTGTCTCCCCAGTCTTCAAATAAATCTCCTTTTATAACCCTCACATCTTTTTCTGTAGACCTACTATCTCATTGCTAAGTGCTTGTATTTGCACAGCTGATTATTCTTACCTAATAACAATTTTCTCTTCCCATTACAGAATTACATCCCATACATAATTCAGGGTATAGCTTCAATTAGTCAAGAGAATTTTTTAAATCACATCCTTCCTGGCAGCACAAAAAGCACATTGTGCACCTTTCTCCTACCTCCCTTATTCATATTGCTTTCAAATTCAAGGAAAGTCCTTCATTATCTAGTTCATTAATGAAAGTATAGAGAAGTACTGAACATAGGATGATGCTTGGCTGATTTCATCACATTTTATTTTTTTTTAGTTTGTTTTATTTTTACTGTGAACCTTTGATAACTACTCTGATGATGAGTTTTCCGCAGATATGAACCTATTTTAAAACTGTTTAATTGACAGTGGTTTAGCCAACTCGTTTCTCAGAATATCACAAGACTGTCAAAAGTCTTGCTACACTGAAGAGATATAGTGTCAAGGTACTTTTTATTTATAAGACTTGTTAAGATGCTGTAGAAAAAAAGTTAATCTTGACTCTCATTCCTATAGTATCTTTTAGTTGCTCATGAATAGTTGTTTGGAATAGGTATCCCAGGATCCTTCTGGATGCTGAAGAGCAAGAAAATAGAAAAATTTGTTACTTCTCTCACTATTCCTCTCAGTGTTTCACTTTGTGTTGTGATCATCAGCAGAGGATTTTGTAGTTAAGTTCTGTTTCAAATTTTTTAAACATATTTAGTGATTTATCCCCAAAGTGTACCTAAAGTCCTAAATTATTAGTTCAGTTAAGCATGTTTGTTTCTTAGTGCAGTTCTGTGCTATTGGGATTATTCTGTTGATCCAAAGACTTCTTCTGGTGTCCTTTCCAGGTAAAACATGTGAAATATGATGTAAAGAACTGGACAGAACTTGAACTGTCTCATTACAAACAGTACAATTGTAGTGTGGACTTCCAACTCTGTTTCATGAAGTAATTTTTGGCTGTAATTGTTTTTCTTTTGCAAAGAAAAGATCATGGAAATAAAGACAAAAGACTGAACTGTGAGGGCTTGCATTTTTCGCATGTACTGACCACATACTTTTACATTATTTAGGTACTGTAATGCAGTTCTTCAGTGCTTTCCAAAATAAGGATCTGTGGTTTTTTATACACTCTTAAGAGTTTGAACAAATGCATTCCCATTACATTTGGGGCTTTTTTTAGGGAAGTAATTAAAATAGTATGCACTGAAGTGGGAAATCTCTTATGCTATTTCTTACTGAACTTCTGCAGGATGCACTGTTGAACCTCAGACATCCGAGTTGTAGCTGTGTTTAGATGTCTAGATATGTGGATACTGTGAGCAAAGGGAACTCAAAATGTGAGTCATTCACTTAGAAAAGAGACAGGACAACACAGAGCTCTTGTTAGGAAGGTGTTCCATATTTATTATTTAGGAGGCATTCTGGCTGCACTAAATTTTTAACTGCAGTATGCTGTAACCACTGAAACAAACCTGGACAGAGGAGAATGTGCACGTCTTTTGGATATTGTACCTATTTAACCAGTTCTCAGTTGGAAAGGTCTCAAATAGACTTCAGATTGTGGGCTTCATTTTGACTATCTTCAGAAGTTGGCCTTTAACCATAGATAACTAATTCTTTTATCAGTTGCTTCATTTTCTCTTGTGTCTGAGGAAAGCTACCTGAAATAATTACCTCATCTGATCAAAGATTTAATGAATCCTTGATAGGAAAAAAGAAAATACGATTTGAATTGAGCCATAGGCAAGAATTAAGGCTGTTGCTATTACATTTGTTTTAAAAAATATTCTAAGTCATCTAAAAATAATCACATTTTCAAGCACAGAATTAAATAATTTCCCCTTTATTATTTAGTTTATCAACTTTTTTGTTTTAGTAGTCTGCCTAATTTCACTGCTAGATGATTGACTGAGAGACTGCTGGAAACATGCATAATAGTACTTTCCGAGTCAATACAAGGTTAGCAGAAATGGGAAACTTAACTACAGAAGACTCAATCATCTTTTTCTTTCAAGAAGTTGTCTTCTGTTTTCAATAATCTGGAATAAAATACTTCATTGAGAGAGTCTTCAAGTTATGTGCATATTTTGAATTAAAACAGGTAGAAATATCCAGAAATTCAATGAGGATATAATTTCTCCTCCTTTTTTTTTTTTTTTCCTTCTTTTTCTCTCTTGTCCTTTTTAGTTCAGTAGAGAAAAGGTTGCCACAATTTCTCTCTTGGTCCCTTTAGCCTTCAACCATCATTACTACTGCAGGCCTCCTGAGGATCTTTTTGGGTCTCTCACAGTACATAGGAGGGAGTCTGATGAAAGCTCTGAACTATTAAATGAATGCTTTATAATCCTTCTAAGATGATATGTCCTTTTGTTGGACCTTATTCTGGTATGTACTTATTCTTTAAAACATTTTGGTCTGTTATTGCATGTCTGGTTTAGCTATTTTGGAAGGAAAATAGAAGGGAAAGGTGGAGGATAAAGATGGTTATGTTGGAGGCTCACCAGCTGTAAAAGGGCTATTATAGATGAGTGACAAGTAGAATAGCTGCCATAAATTCTCCTAGTAAATAACTTTGTTTTCGGTATGACTTTGTAGAAGAGTGGAAGAACTTGTAAAAAGTCTGTTTTTATGACTTTCAGTGGAATTACTCTGATACTCTAATATGTTGGTACAAGATTATGTACTCATTCCATGTTTTTGCTGTGATAAGTTGTTGATTCAGGTAAAAATACTTCATCTCTGAATTCTAAACCAAAAGAGGATTGTTCAGTTTTATGCCTGCAATAAGCTTCCATAATACTTTTTGCTTTGTTCAATGGCTTACTAATGAAAATGAGTGACTGACAACTAATAAACAGCTTTAATTAGTTTTATATTTATAATGTATACATGTAACAACATCTCAGTCCAACCAGGAGTCCATATAACTTGTTTGAAAATAATTCCTACAACGTCTAATCCTCTTTCACTGTGAAATACAATTGCTAGCTTTTAATCTTGTTTGCCCAAAACACAATTTTGCTGTTGCTCTTCTTCATGCAATGAGTCAGCTAGCATGTAATTCTCGAGTAAGATAGAAAGGAAAAGGATTACTGAACTTGGCTGAGACAGCAGCTATGCCAATATTTCTCTTTATTTTTTTTTCACTATTGGTTATTCATTAATAAGGTCTCTATCTCTCACCACCATGGCTGAAGTTGTTTGGTTTTCTCATTACCTTTACCAAACAAAATGATCCTTCTTAGTGGATCTCTCCTAATTTAATTTAAGGGTGAGTACCAGGGAAGTGCAATGAAGAAGTTACCATTGTCTTACAAATTGTTACTTTGTATTTATTGTAGTATTGGTTTCAGGATTTGAAATCAATTTAATGTTAGATATCCTACTATGGATTAGGTAATCGAAGAGAAACTAGCTACAAATCTCTAATAATTTTTTAGCAGCAACATACACAGAACCTATTAAAAAATAATGATACATAAAATGCTAAAATCAAGATGAAGAGAATGCTACTTACAATGCTACCCTTTGTCAGCACCTGTCCTTCAATGGATTCTATAATGCTGTTTTTAAATTTTGTTTTGAACTATATAGTACTTTCTTTGCAAACACAATTTACTTCAAAGTAGTTTCCATTTTGATGGAATTAAAGAACTAGCAACATGGAGTATATTCTGCAGACCTCTCTCTAAGTTTCAATTTTTTTCTGATATAGATGAAATTAGTTTTTTAAATCTTCTCCCTTTAGTCTGAAATAGGTGTCCGTGTGTATTGAGCCTGTCAGACTGTGTGCTGTCGCTGAGAATGAGAAAGGATGTCAAAGCAGATATTTGAAGAGTTCTCTTTGCTTGACTGCAACTTTGAAAACTTGAAATGTCGATGTTTATGAGCCCTATATATTATGCATGGCATAGATCAAGTGTGTTTCCTTATTTAGTCTGGAACAAGTTCAAGACAAAGGGAAGCAAAATGTTGATTTTAAAAGTCAGTAGAGGAACAAAAATGACAGATGAGAATGAAAATGCAAATTGACAAAGCCACTAGGAATGGAAAAATACAAATCTTCTGTTCAAGTTATTTGAAACTCATTTGATGACTTCTGGTGCAGTGATATGACTTCTCCATATTTATATGCTCTAGGAGTTAACTGTGTAAACTCTATAGGACAAAGGTTATACAATGCATGAAAAAGGGTGGTTTATATTGAAAGGGATTAGGAGTAGGAATTCATAAGCTCTCTCTTCTGCGCTTTGATTTCTTCCCTAATGGAGTGGGGCAGCAGTAGCAACAACACATAACAGCAAAGATACTCACTTATTCATTTTCCATCTTTGTGACAGCTCTTCTGGGAGTGCATTGCTGCAGTGATGAATCAAGATATAGCTGGTATTTGGGATGAAATTGAGATACCGGTTAACATAATGAAATTTTGTTTTCTAACATTTAAAGTTTTTTCAGTATTGAAGTGAAAAAAGTGGCATATGGTACTTCAGCATGCAGTCAAAACTTTGTTTGCTCACCTTATAGTAAAATGCAGGGATTTGTACCTGATCATACCTCCAGTTCTGTATTAAGGATAAATCATTGCCAGGTGTGTTCTGTACTATATATTTAGTCTTAATTCCCTGTCCACAAGTGCATGAACAAAAAGACTTATATTGTCTCATAGTTGCAACCACAAGTCTTAGAAGAGTGACTATAAAGTCTGCTGGTGAGGAAGCTCATGAACTGTTTAACCCCAGCTCTAATAATGCTATAAAATGGAGGAAGCCAAGGTTTAGGAGAGTTGAAGAGGAGAAACTTGTGGAGTCCAGATGTACTAACCTTTGGAGGGAGAGGAGCAGGCAGAAGAAAGGTGAAACTTGGTGGTTTAAAAGAAGAATAAAAAAGTAACAACCTATGGTTTTCAGTCAGTTCTTCCTCCGTCTCTCTCCAAACTAAAATCTAGAAGGAAGTCCACATAGTATCTGAAAAAAAGTATCTGTGTCTGTGGTGGGGGAAAAGAAGTCTCAGGGTTTTCTGCACAGAGCATAACAGGGACCTGGTTACCTTTTATGAATGTTAATGGATTGGAAAGAGGTTGTAGCAAGGTGAGGGTTGGATTCTTCTCCCGGGCAACCAGCGACAGGGTAAGAGGACATGGCCCCAAGCTGTGCCAGGGGAAGTTCAGGTTCGACATCAGGAAGAATTTTGTCATGGAAAGGGTTGTCAGGTGCTGAAATGGGCTGCCAGGGAAGTGGTAGAGTCACCATCCCTGGTGGTGTTCAGGAAGTGACTGGATGTGGCCCTGAGTGCTCTAGTGTAGTTAACAAGGTGGTGACTGGTCAAAGGTTGGACCTGATGCTCTTGAAGGTCTTTTCCAACCAAAATGATTCTGTGATTCTGTGAACGGCATCAGGCACATGAAGTGGTCTTCACAAAATATTGATTCTTATGCCAGCGTGGTTCACATGCAGGAGCCTAAGAAAAGCAGTGGGAATGTTTTCAGCATACAGGATTACATCATAGCACACTTTAACCACTGAGCTGATAGCAACAGAGAAAGGCTGTTTGAGCAGATATAGCACCAAGTCAAAGAAGGATGGTGCAATGATTGTTTCCACTGGGTAACAGTTTTGTGGCATTTGTACTGAGGATACCCTGTGACAGAGTAAGAGTTTAACTGAGAATCACAATAAGGCTGTGGGTAGATTAGTTGTTTCTATATATACCCTCAGGTTTACTGAGGACCACATGATTACTTTCTCTTGAGCTGGAGGTAGTTGCCATGACTTGATGTATCAGTGAGATGAGAAGAGACAGGAGAGAGGTTTCTGGACACAAACTTTAAGTTAAAGAGAAGATCAGACTCCTGAGAGAAGTTTCCAGGAAAAAAAACAATGATATAGGAAAGAAAGTTTTCATTTTATAAGAAGTTACCTGACATTTAAAAAGAAAGAACAAAACCAAAAGAGAGACCACATAGAAAGGAGGGGCTTTCTCTAAATAGAGTTGTGCAGCCAGTGATAAAATCTAGTTATTATAAAGACTTAAAGACAGTACATGAGAACAGATGAACGCAGTTCAAAATGATTCCTACTCAACAAATAAATAGAGGTAAGCTAAAAGTCCTCCTCAACCTTTTAATAAATTATTGGGAAGAGTGATGAAATATTAGGTGTCAAAACTTAGATAATAAAAAATTGTATAGCAGAGTAAAAACAAAACCAATTTTGAGGACCTGCAGAATGTTTTCACTATCTCGATATCTTAATGACTAAGTAAAAAATAAAACATTGCAGATGAAATTCAGGGAAAGTGGAAATCAGAGTAGATAAAGGAAAGACTACCTTAGTTCCTAAATCATTGAGAAGCTCTGTGTTAACCTTCACCACTCAAGGAAAAAGACCTTAGTGACTCTAAAAAAGTAAGGATTTTTTGGATTGGATGAAATGAAAGGGAAAACCAAGAATCGCTGCTGTAATTTGACATATATATCTTTCTGAGGGGTTTAAATCTTGGATGTTACATGTTCTGATCCCCTCGTTTCAAAAATAATATAATAATTTGGAAAAGGTAGAAAGAAAGGATATGAAGATTACCAGAGGCATA
Organism: Corapipo altera; assembly: GCF_003945725.1. Taxonomy (NCBI): domain Eukaryota; kingdom Metazoa; phylum Chordata; class Aves; order Passeriformes; family Pipridae; genus Corapipo; species Corapipo altera. The sequence goes on along the minus strand of NW_020884898.1, from coordinate 6,728,314 downwards.
GAAGAGCTGTAAGTGAGACTATAAAGAGTGAATAAAGATAGATAGAAGTAGTAGTATTTAACTTGGATAAAGATCTGAGGGGGCATATTTAAATAACTATGTCGAAAATCATGAAAGAAATTATGGAGAATGATTATTCATGATTCATTATAAAACAAGAACTGGAAAGTGTAAAATGAAATAATGAGAGGTTTTAAAAGGAACAAAAGGAAGTGCTGCTTCAAACCATGCTTAATTAAGCTGTAGAAGTCTGTGCCAAAGGATGTTGTGGATGCCAAAGTATAAATTGGTTTAAAAGCAATTAGAGAAATTCATGGAAGAAAAGACCTTCAATACTTGTTAAACACACAGATAAGGATAAAACCACTGACTAATGAAGTATCTAAACCACAGGATTATATTTTACTGCATCAGGGAAGTACCTTAACTTGCATGTAGTTTGGCCTCTGAACAGAGCAACAGGAAATTTTGAGCAATGTGTTTTCTTAATAAGTCCAGCCTTGCTAACAATGGGGTCCAATGAGTCAAAGTGCTGCTACCCCTTCACAGAATTACCAACTGGAGGTTCAGAATCTAATGAAAAGAATTGTTTAGGGATTTGATTTTTGGGTGCAGCACCCTTGGTTGCTAGAGGTGGAGGTTACGATCATGAAAGAAAGAAAGAAGGCAAAAAGCAGGACTCAGTGTTGTCCTTCAGGAGAACAGATTTGGGCCTGTTTAGTGTGTGCTTGGAAGGGTTCTGTAGGGTATGGTTCTGTGGAGAACAAGAGTAGAGTAGGAGAGCTGGTTGATTTTCTCAGACCACATCCTCCAGTCTCAGGAATTGTCCGCTCCATGTGCAGGAAGCCGGGCAAAGGTCTGAGAAGACCTACAGGAATGAACAAAAAGCTCCTGAAAAATTCAGTATAAAAAGAAAGGATAGTAAAGATACGAGAGAAGGAATTGGTGTTTAAGTGGCACAGAAGTATAGACACATTGTGTTCCACAGGCTAGGAAAGCCGAAATCCACCTGAAGTTCATTCTGGCAAGAAACATGAAGGTCGATCAGAAGGACTTCCATGCAGTTATATCAGCAACAAAAGGAAGGCTAAGGAAGCAAGCTTGCAGATGACCCTAAATTGGGAGGAATTCTTGGTAGATCTACCAGATGGTTTTGCAGCACTCCAGAGGAGCCTTTACAAGTGGAGGAATGGGCAGAGATGTTTCCTCACAAATTACAACAGATCCTGCACCTGGGGAGGAATAATCAGATGACCCAATTAATTGCAGGCTGGACGCTGGTTTGCTGAAAATCATATTGGTATTGTGGTGCATCCCATGCAGACCAGGAGACAACAATGTACCCTCTTGGCAAAGAAAGCCCTCAGCCACATGGGAGGCATCAGGCCTAGAATAAGCTAATTCAGGTGTTTGTAACAGGGAGGGGGGGAACCAACAAAAGCCTCAAAAATGAAAAACGTATCTACAGAATTGCGCTTCTCTAAAGATATTTCCTTCTTTCTGCACTCTCCAAAATGCCATGTCAAAGCCTCTAGGTGTGAGTGAGTACTTGAATTCATCTTGAACTCATCTTCAGTCTTTCATTATCTTGGAAGTCAGGGTGGGCCAGTTTTTATTGTCCATCCTCTACCTTTCCCTTGTAACATTTGCCTCTGTGTTATGAACGGTAGAGTAGAGTACACTCTGTCACATTTTAACACAGCCCTCTGTTGCACATTTGCAAGTGCAATATTCATTGCATTAAAATTGTTTACTTCTGTGAAATAATCCTCCAGGATCATATAGTTAGTTATTTGCATCCTGGAGGGTTATCTGATATCCATTAATATTTATATTCTCTTTTTATCACAATTCCCTCTTAATTGCTAATTAGGTCCCATATTCCATGGCCTAAAGCATACCCTGGGTAGATTCTCTGCTTGGTTCTTTAACACAGATTGCAAAACTATACTGTCTATATTCCATTTCCCACTTTACAGAAGATCAGTATTAACCTGTTGTTCCTTCCCGAGCTGGTCACCTCCACTCAATGGGCTGCGGTGGAAATCTTTTGTTCTTGTGACAAATTCTCTTCTATTCCTCCTGGAAATAACTTTAGTTGTCCTGGCAGTGTAATCTGGAGAGGGGCCCAATCTCATTTGCTTGATTTAAAGTTTAAATCTCTATGAGTGAAAGGACATGTTTTTACTCAGAAATATGTGGAGGATTAATTTTCAGAGTCTTTCACTGGAACATGCTTTTCAGAGACACAGGCTTGACAAACAAACAAGAACTAAATCTCAGGGAGGAGCCGAAATGATGTTTGGAGAATCAAACATAATACAGTCATGCATCATCTGTGGTTGCTAAGGGAACCAGCTTTGGGATCCTGTCTGTGGGATTCTTCAAAATCATCAAAGGAGACACCACTGGTGTCTGCCAGTGAAGCCATCCACTGCTGTAAAGATCAATTTCTTGGTCCTTTTCACAGGGATAGTCAATATATTAGTTTTCTGAGAGAAGGAGAAATATCATCAGAAAATCGTTGCCTCTGCAAGGTGGCTGAGAGACCATCTGTCCCAGCAAACAGCACCTATACTCCCAAAGGAGCAGCAGTGAGTGAACCAGACACTACACGTGCTCTGCAAAGCTTTCAGTCCTAAAAGTATTCAGGTTTTGTGCTTGACAGTGTAAAACTCCATGGATATACAGTATTAAAAAACATCTTTGGTATTGTCTCCAGCTGTGAAGGTCATTGTTGATTTCCCTGATCCCATCTGGCTTATAACTAAATATATATATAGGCTGCTGTGTTTAAAATTCCATGTGCTTGGTATTTTAAAAGAATATTATTTGAGAATCTTTCTTTCTTTGTTGCTAACTCTACCTGTGTTACTTTTCTGCGTTTAAAGGTTTTCTACCCATTTGCTATCACAGAGTCATCTATTCTGCTGTTGCCTTCATTTCTGTCACTCATTCATCTTCCCACAATCCCGATTTACTAATCTGCTCATCAAGCACTGCTCCTAATTTCACCCTTCCTCTCAACTCTTCCCACTTTCTCTCTGTTTTTCTCTCTGTTTTTCTCTCTGTTTTTCTCTCTGTTTTTCTCTCTGTT